>NW_024704742.1:50721196-50811196 GCF_018977255.1 Callorhinchus milii
TCTGCTCCAACAGCCTGTGCAATTCTGGAAATCAATGTGCCCTCAGATTCAGGAGATTAACCCGTGATAAAGGAGCCAAGAAATCTCCTGTGGTACCACATCACCATCGGGCAATGCAGAGGGAATCATTCCTTCCACATCGCCTCCTCTGAATGCTCAAATTATTTGGCAGATGAGAATAGCTGCACCTCAGGACACACAAGTTTGTGTTGCAAAGTGATGAAACTTGACTTGCCCCCCACACACACTCACTCACTCACTCACTCCAGATGATACAGGTAACCATCAGTGTAACTCTAGTCAATGATCCTTTAAGACAGGAAATACCTGGTTTACAATTCCTATCTCCAAGTTTAACTGTTGTGCCCAACTGCAGTTGCTTTTCTTTCCAAAACCGCGACACATTATACTACAGAGATGGAACATTGTAATTGGCGGATATTTTGATATTTTTGCTTGCACTTGTGGCCAGTGAGTTCTGGTTAATCTATAACAACGGGGTCTGATAGTCGGTTAAGGACTTTTATAGTGTAACGAGTGTGTGCGATCGTTTCTGTTTGTACATGTGATTAAAGAGGGGAAAGAGCCTCACTATATAAAGCAATGTGAAGGCAGGCTGGGCTCAGCAGTCCTGCTTGTGGACTTTTAAGACCTCAAAGCACTGCTGATATCAGCTGGTAGTTACGCAACTAAATCATGTTATGCTCAAACTGCTGGAAGCAGTTTTGAATTTCTTGCAGCAATAAAATGCTCTGGAGGAAAAAAACATTTGTGTTTCTTTCTCTCTCGTGCGAAATGCCAGTGAGAATTTTGATTTTATCACAGTTTGGGGAGTGTCTGACTCTTCAGAACAGGTTGTGCCAAAGGACCTCCCAAGAACTGGTGAGGAGTCATTTCCAGCTCAGGGACTGAATGGAACAGCACCATCTCCTTCAATTTGGTTTTGCTTCCATTCCTATTTGCTTTGCAAATGTGAACATGCCCCCATTTATATTTTCCCATTTATATTTTTATTTTATCATCGATTTAGAATCAGCATGAACAGTCAGTGTAATGTAAATGATTGAGTGTACACCTCATGTTTTGGGTGTCCACTACTAGGTAGGGGCTGGTTGGGCCGAATGGTCTGTTTCTGTGCCTTATAGTCTATGTGTAAATCTATCTCTGTGCACTATTTCCTAAGTTTGTTGTGCCCAAGTACACTGCTGATTCATTTAGTGCTGTCATAGTAGGACTACAATGTACAGCTGACAGTGGTCTGTACCAATATGCTGCTGACGTTTGGTGTGTCCCAATGTACTGTTAGCAATGTGGGTTGTGTTGGTGAACACCATGCAGTTACACAGCCCATTTGCATCACTCACATCAAATGAAACAAAGTTCTACACTTAAATATGCACATAGCTCTGCTCTTTGGCCTAAAAATGCTGGGAACTATTTCAAGTTCGTAAAGAACTATCTATTCATCATAAATCTAAATTTATTGTTAAAAATTCTATTAATCTTAGTATTAATCTTTAATATTAATGATTTAGATTTTGGCTTTATACTGATTGATTATATAGGATCCCATTGATCTCATACTTGTATAGAAAAGGCTGAAAGATGATGTAAGCACCTCATATAGTGTTTGTGAAACCAAATAATTGGATCCATTAACTTCTAATCTGTTCCAGAGAACTTTAATTACCAAATATTTAAGAGCTCCCATTCAAACTGATTGTGCTTACTGCCTCTTCCTTTCCCCACACAATCTTGTTTTTTCCACAAACTTAAATTGGAACCATTCATTCTACAGTAGGCAGACATGTCACCCATCGCAAAGCTACTGGAATGCCTTCTTGATGGTTGGGAACAGGAGGTTGTAGATTCAAACATGAATAAAACACAGATGCTGGAAATCTCAAACAAAAATCAGAGAGAGCTGGGAAAACTCAGCAGGTCAGGCAGCATCTATGGAGAAAGTTAGTCAACGTTTCAGGTCCACGACCCTTCACCTGACCGACTGAGTTTTCCCAGCTCTCTCTGTTTTGTTGTAGATTCAATATGATTACAGAAAACCATTGCACAAGAATTTGTGCGCATTTAGGAAGTTAAACTGCCTTTTATTGTTTAATAGTTCAAAAAGTAATGTTGGGAAGTAGTAACACCACATACAGTGGTTACAAATGATTTTTTTTTAAAAAAATCATAATAATAATCCTTGTATTTGATATAGCACCTTATCACATCTTCGAGACGTCTCAAAGCACTTCACAGAATATACTGTAAAGTGAATTGACTGCATATTTTGTGGCTGAAACGCAGCTGCCAATTGCGCACCACATTGTCCCATAAACAGTTGTGGATTGAGTAAGCAATTTATTATTTTTTTTGAAGGAATTATTACCCCCGGAAATCAGACAAGACATTGAGCCATGTGTCCCAGTGGAGCCCATTTAATGTTAAATCTGGTGCAGAAGAGAAGCAGGAAATATTTATTTGAATCTGAACTAAGGAAGCGAGTGCACAGGGGATTTCTTTAACTTATTTTATATTTATGCTCTGAATCCTGATCGAATTTGATAGTTGTTTTTTTCCCCACCTTGTTCCTGTGGACTGCCAAGTTTAGGATTTTGATTCTGATCAGAAGTAGTGGGAGAAATGAGGGCCTTCCTCCTCTGACTTTTAATTACCTGCAATTTTTTGCCAAGTGAAACCTAATGCAATGGACCAGTTTATCACGGCTCTGTCCTTGACTGGTTCAAATTGTACCTCTCACACCGCCTCCACTTCATCTCCACAAACAATTTCTCCACTAGCCCCCCCCACCATCTTGTGTGGTATTCCTCAGGGCTCTGTCCTGGGTCCCCTCCTCTTCAATATCTATATGCTTCTTCTTGGTGTCATCATCCATAGACATGGGGTCAACTTCCACATCCATGCAGACGACACCCAACTCTATCTCTCTGCCTCCACCCTTGACTCCAGGACGACTGCCGTCCTGACAGAATGTCTATTAGACATCAAGTCCTGGATGAGAGCTAATTTTGTTCAGTTAAACGTCAACAAGACCGAGGTTCTCATGATTGGCTCCCGTCAGCGCCTCCTCACCTCAGGCGCTGACAGCATCACCATCCATGGTTTCACTCTCCACCTCACTAATCCAGTCCGGAACCTTGGCATCTTGTTTGACCCTCAACTATTCTTTCTAACCACATCTGCGCCAGGACCTGCTCTGCCTTCCCCTCCTCCGCAACATCGCCCGGCAGCGTCTCACACCGCAGGCCGCCGAAACCCTCACACACACCTTCATAACATCCAGGCTTGACTAAGCAAACCCTTTGCTTGTCGGCCTCCCCAACTCCTCCCTCCGCAGGCTGCAGATCATCCAGAACCCTGCAGCCCGTGTCCACTCCTGCACTAAGCTCCGCTACCCTATTCCCCCCCATCCTCGCCCAACTCTACTGGTTTCCCATCACACAGTGGATACAGTTTAAGTTCCTGGTCCTCACCTTCAAAACCCTCCATGGTCTTGCTACCCCCTATCTCTGTGACCTCCTAACCCCCTACTATCCTGATGCTCCCTCCGCTCAGCGGTCTCCTGCCTGCTTCTCATCCCCCGCCTCACTCACCCCACTATTGGCGGGCGGCCGTCCGCCACTCTGCCCCCACCTTCTGGAACTCCATCCCGCAGTCCCTCCGCCTCACCCCCTCCCTCGCCACCTTCAAGATCCATCTCAAGACCCTCTTCTTAGACCGTGCTTTCGATCTTCCTGCATCACCCCCCTGCCCTCCACCCTCCCCCACCACAACCCCCAGCTCGAGTCCGTAACTCTGTCTATCCAGCGCCTTCGGACGTCCTCCCAATGTGAAAGACGCTTTACAAATGTAATTTTGTTGCTGTTGTTGTACAACAAACTAACCTTTGTTTTATTCATGTTTTGCCCACAAGTACAATTAATTCATTTTACAGTATATTCTGTGAAGCGCTTTGAGACGTCTCAATAACATGATAAGGCACTATATCAAATGCAAGAATTATTATTAGCACCATTTGCCTTTCAGTTAGTGAACTTTTCTAAATATGATGAACAAAGTAAGATTGAACTGCACACCAAAAATAGCTGTTTCGAAAATACAATATTGGTTTGACCATCAGTCTGGTCCAAAAACAAAATTACCGGAAATAAATACTTTAACACTTGATTTAAGTTCTTTTTAAAAAAATAAAACAATTCAGGTCAGACATGCTAAATTATATGCCTGCTGGGCACAGAACTTTGGATCGCATCATGCAATTTCACTTAACATTATGGTAACTATTCAATTAGAAAAGTATCATTTTCAACAGATGTTGTATTTTATAATGTCCTATGATAATAAATATAACTCACTTCATTGCCAATAACAGACAGTGTTCAACAATTACTTTCTCATGCTAGATTCCTGTTTTATTTTGGAACTTTTCTATAAGCTGTACACTACGATTCAGCTGGTATTTAATACTTGTTCTATGCTAGCAATAATACTTGGCATAATTTGCTCTATGCAGTATATATCATTTAATAATAATAATAATCCTTGCATTTGATATAGTACTTTTCATGTCTTCTAGACATCTCAAAGCGCTTCACAGAATATGCTGTAAAATGAATTGACTGTATATTTGATATGCACATCGCTATTATGTTACTTATAATATTGTTATGCTTATGTTATATTATTATGTTACTTATATGTTAATAACGGTGTTCGATTAATTTTCTTAACAGCATATTTATATTTTCTGGAAACTTTCAATGAATAGTCAAAAATGACATCCAGTTGTTTTTCTGTTCCTTCTCCGTTAATAGATACTCTTTCACTTTGTACATATGTTGCCTTTTTCTGGATCCTGTATTAATTTTTTATGTGTCTGTAACAAAATCTGTTTACCTTGGCCCAACTGCTCAAATGTCCCAGATCTTAATGATCTTCTAGATACCCTCTTCATTTTACTCACCTGCACAGGTAGGTAATGAACAAATATATTTTTGGGAAGGAGAAATTTCTCAGTGCTCAAGTTTCCATCTTTCTTCAATGCAAATTAGATTAATAAGTCAGACATGTGTACATTTTACTTTCTTTGTTTAAATTGAACTTTGATTACAATAACTTTTATTTTCTTTCTCAACTTTGCTTGGTCAGCAAGGGTTCTGACACAAGTGGAAACCAATCACAATGTAGAGTATCCAAACCAGACTCTGGGGCCCACATATGTTTGTCCTCTGTGCATTGAAATGTCCATGTCTGGAATGGAATGTGAGCTCTCTCCTTCGTAGCTGCACCCTGCTTACCTAATCGTGAATAGTAATAGGTGCAGGTTGGCGAGAGTTAAGGCTTGGGGACCCCAAAATACCTTAAGAGTTGAGAGCCATTGAGAGCACCGTCTGCCTAGTTTCATGCTATTTGACCAGCGAGGACTACCCTACTGGTTAGGCTTTGATTTGTATGGTTTAACACAAGCTGAGTGGGAATTATCTCCCAGTCTGCCCTCCAAGTCCTGCCAATGAGTTAGACTGGCTGGCCTGCTAACAGAGCAATACTACAGATCTGTCTATCTTAGGAGCTGGACTACGAAGGCTGCCACAGAGAGTTGACTTGATTCTGACATTGCTGAGTTCCAAAGGGATCCCTCTCCATCTAGCCCCTCTCCGATGGAGTCACAAGTCGGTCATAATTTCATTATCAAGAAGAGCAACAACTTACATTTACATACTATCTTTCACATAAATAATGTCTCAAAATGCTTGACATACCTGAAGGCAGACACCGAACAAGCTAATAACAGATTTAAATATGTTGACCACAATAAGTATGATTGAAAGTTTTTTTTATTTCTTAAAAGCATGAGAGAAAGCAAAGCGATTTATTTCACCCCTTTTTCTCACAGATCACACAGAATAGTTATGAGCTAACATTTCAGTTGATTGCTGAAATGTTTCATCCTCGTACTTCTGCAAATGTAAAACACATCTCACACAGCATGTTAATAAACAATGTAGATCTTTAAGATGTCATTCTAAAGTCTTGCTGGATAATCAGTCTCTTATGTGGACCTTGTCAAATGCCTTCCAAAAAGATTAACTCTATTTCCTTCACCTATACAGGCTTCAAATTCAATTCACTTTGTTAAACCTGACTCTGCTCTTTCGTAATAAATACTAAGAATTCAAACTCCTACCTATATTGTTATAGATCACCCACAATTAAAGTAAAACCATGATTGGCCTAGATTTCGCCGTCTTATCCATTTACGTTTTTGAAAAGGATTATCGCATTCAACACTTTCATGTCTTTTGGTATTATTTGAATTTTCGAAGCTTTTAGGATGGCTACCAAGATCACCACAGCACTCAATTCATTTGTAAACCCAATTAGCCCCAATCTTGATTACCATTGTGATGGGCTGACTGAGTTAGAAGCTCTTAAAGCCACATCCAGACAAATTTGACAGACCACAGCGGCTTGCTTAAGATGGTAGTATAATAAACTACTAGAATATCAACATTACAGAGGTGTTTCTTCCAGCCAGATGTTATGAACTTTTAAGGAGCAAAACAGTGGATATTGACATTTCAACTCCAGCAGGAAAAAAAAATTACATGGTTATCTTGCTTTGTAAAGTGGTCCACCATTGCCTCTCCCTAACAGTTGACTATCTGGTTTGAGTTCAGTTTTGTCGTTAAACCCTGTCAGGCTCAACACAGGATTCATTTTTGAGGCACTATACTGAACGATTTACTGTTTTAGCTATGGAATAAGGCTGAGGAATTTGCAATTGATGAAGACAATCTCCTTCATAGTTAATAACTGTCTTTATATCATTGTCAGGCCTGAGTGATAGCACTATAAATTATCTAATGACTCCTTGATCTATCATAGTGGATACCAATCTCAGTATTCAAGAGTACAATCTGAGAAACTTAGAAGTGTGTTAGAATTTACATTTTTTTATAATGTTAGAATCATTATAGATGTTGCGAACGTGTTAACTTTTGCTAGAATCGTAATAGATGTTGTGAATGGGTTAACTTTTAAGTTAAGTGTGGGGGACAACTGGACTGACAGTCATGGGATACGACACATCTGGTTTTCTCTGTTTTTGAAAGAATAACGGACAGGGGCAGGGGGTCACCTCTTATCAGTAAATGACAACAAGCCCACAGAGGTAACGGTCCAAGGTACCAGTCGACACAGGATCTCGACTGAGCAGTAAGTCGCTAGATTCTGACAGGGCCAGCCAAGCGACAGAAGGCAACCCTCAAGAATAGCAAATAATGAGCAAGTTGCTTATATCTAGAGGGCCTTGGTACCATCCCGGGATACTGATAAGAAATAACCAGTCAGTTAAAAGGAATGTACTAATGATCCCACCTAACAAAATAACAAGCATCAGATAACAGGGGTCTTAAGGACAATGTGTATGTGTGTGAGGCACGTACACCCCATGAGGTGTTCACGTGAACCCAGCATGATTTCGACAGGTGATCTAATGTCCGCACCATGATTGGACGAATATCGGTATAAGAGCTCCGATAACTTTGTGTACGGGGCCATCCCGGGTCGCGGAGACAAGGGTACGGGAGATGGAGCCATCCCGGGCTGCGGAGACAAGGGTACGGGAGATGGAAGACTGAGAGCTAGAAACGCTAAGACTGAGGATATCAGATAGAAGATTGAAAGCTGTAAGCAAGAAGACTGAAAGCATGAAGAGTCAAGCTTGTGTGCTGTAAAGACACAGTGTTGAACTCAAGATATCTACGGTGGTATTATTCTGTTATAAGATCTGTTGATTGTACCGGTCTTTGGTCTGATCCATCGGGATATTGGGGAATAACGAACAAATAATAATAAAACGTCTGATATCTGGTTGCAAACAGATTATGGGTGATTTTATTTTCTAACAAGTGTGTATGCTCATTGGGGCCACAACTTTCTTCCAATTTAAAGGATGTCAGGTGCAAAAAGTCTCAATTTTAGAGTGAAAGTGACTAGAACTCAGGCAGAAGTTTCTCTTTTTCATCTGCCTACATTTTGTTATTTGCGATGCAATAAACATAAATCATTACTTGCTTTATCTGACCCATAAGTATATTGACCAATATCTTTCAGTTTCAAACAAAAGAAAGCAGAGATGTTGCTGGGGTTGTGTGTCACACTTAATTGGGAACTATTCTATGTTTTCCATATGATGAAGTTGGTGTGACTGACGAGATTGATTTGAAACATTGAAGAGGTGAACCTTCAACAGATAATTTGTTCCAGCATGTCAGGAAGCTTTGGTTTGACCGAAGTTGTTACTTTTAGCTCCAGTAAACAAGGGAGAAGCTACCCACAAGCTCTAGGTTTAATCCTGTATTGATTATTCCTTGATATATTGGCTGGTGCTGTGTTGAGTACAACAGCATCAACAGTGGAGGGTGGTACTATAATTATTTAGTCTGGTCTAGATTTTTGCAGTAAATTTTTTCCAGAGCAGGAGATTGGCTCAATGCACTCAATTCTAATCTGAAGGTTTCCTTTAAGCAAAGGGAAGTTGAAAACTCAACAAGAACCTCAGAGTTTAGAAATCACACAATCTCCTGAGAAAGAGATGTTAAGAGTCACAAAATCATATGAAACGCCTAATGCAAATGGCATGAGCAAACGTTCAGTGTGTTAACAGAATGAACTATTGTCACCTATTTGAAGAAGAGAACCAAGCCAGAATCATAGGATACCTAATGCAGTTGAGTCGGTTCTGTTCCTGTATTGCACTAAATGTAGTTATGTTTCCCCAATGGGCTCTCACTGTTAATGATGGGATGTACAACTGGATATGGTTTTATCATTTACACATGGGGGATCAATGTGTAGTTTTTATTTCAGAGCATTGAGCCACAGACAAATTACTCACCATATACCAACAGGACACAAAAGTTTATTTTATTAATCCCAATTTTCAAGGAAAAGTGATGCAACAATCAGCACAATGCATAGAGAATTTCCAGTTCAGGCAAACTGTAACATGGCTCACATTGCAAACTATTTATGCTCGGTACTTGTTAACTTTAATGGCCAAATCTCGTGAACACTGAGCTTTAGCGACACCTTTCATGCAAATTAATGTACACAACCTTGAAGTGATATCTGGCTGTTGGTTGACTTTTTAATTTATTGGTAATTTAAATAGCTGAATATAAAATTAAATATAGTTCAACTAACAATTGCTGTCTGAATATATATCATTTAACCCTTTTTTTCCTAATGCATTCATTTTTTGTCAGAAGATTACGCGCACATTAGGATGTTGTAAAGAAAATGTGTCATTACTCTAACTTCAAACAGCAGTGGGGTTGTTTATTTGAGTAGCAAGCAAAAATTTATCTTTTCAGTTTCTGAATACTAAAATCAACAGTAGCCTTAAAATATCCTGCAAATGTGCTTGAACATTTTGTAATGTTTCATGGTTATTAACTTTCAGCTTGTTGATTTTTTTAAATATTTCTGACACTATGTAAAAGCGCACAAAAGATTCTTAGCTAACAAATACTTCTCAATCAGTGTACTGATGATTTGATGATGAAGCAATTAATAATTTACAAACTTCCACTTAGCTGAGCTCAACTATGCTATTTCTGCTGGTTCACTCAGCAGGAAGGGAAAGCTTTGTTAACTCTCAGCTTTCATGGCCTTATTACTTTCATTGAAGAGTCATCGACACAGACTATGGTCTACATAGACTTGAAAAGCAAAGCAAGTTCCATATTTTAAGCATCTTGCATATACGCATTATGTTCATGCAAATTAAAAAAACAAAAGTAATATAATGCAAGCTAAACATCTGTCCTTTTCCTAAAACAAAATGAGTACATGCTTGAAATGGGATTAACATTATCTATATATTTTCTTGTTAAATTTGTCAATGCAATGTCACAATGTGCATACATGTGTGCGCACACATATTCTATACACATACGTACATGCTGTTGGAGATTTTAGACCGTACAAGCAGCCCAATGTAAAATTATGGTACTGTGTAATTGTATGTACAATCAAAATGTTATTAATGATTCATGTAAACGTTTGCAGGCTGCTGAAATACTACAAAAAAACTTTCAAATTCCCATATTTACCCCAGCCTGAAGTAGAAACACAATAGGGATTGTGGTATAGATATAGATTATTTAAAAATCAACCAAAGCTTGACAATACCATACCTTCCCATCTCTTCAACTGAGCTGCACTAAGTAAAAGATAACCATTGATAAAATAATTCCACAAACAGGGATCATCAAGTAATTCTTGTACTTTGGCCAAGCTGTTTCTTGGGTCTCTACTGTGTCCCGTCTCTTCTTGTTCTTACGACGGCCTTTCAATCGTTTCTCAAAAGCCTCCAGTTCTGCCTGAATACAAAACCACATGAAGCAAATTTAGTTCACAAATAAATTGTTGGAAATAAAAAGACAAAAGCCAATATTTTTTTATCTTTGACATGATCAAAGTTCTCAAAGATTGAAAATTATTTGTTACTTTAATAGTATTTAAATGTATGAAACATACAAAAGTGTTTATAATATAATAATCTTTGATTTGATATAGTACTTTCACATCAGGAGGATATCTCAAAGCCTTTCACAGGACTTAGTGTATAGTGATTGTGCATTTTGTAGACAAACACAACCAATTTGCCACTCAGCTATTTTCAACTAACAGCCATGAGGAGAACGACCATTCTGGGTCATTGTTGGCTAGGATACAGTTAGAAATTCTCTCCTCATTTTGAATATTGCCATGGGATCTTTAATGCCGAACTGAACAGCCAGATGTCGAAGCTGACACCTATTTATGGGTATGTGCTGAAAGACGATCACTCAATGAGAACACGTACGTTAGTGTAACTGAAGGGAAGTGGGAGAGCTTTTTTTTATTACTGAGCACACATGAATTTAATAAGTAAATGTTCACTGTGACATTGTGATTTGTTTACAAAGCTATGCTCTGGAAGCTTCTATACTGAGTCACATGGAGAGGCAACTAAAATTCAGCTAACATGTAAATTGAGTCAATCTGTGGTGATTAACTGCCAAGATGCTATCTTTTTTCACTAAAAATGTACATTAAAAAATACAGGAGCCTGAAAATCAGTTTAAAAAATAAATGTTCACCAGGAAAAATGGTAGTATTTAGTAAGATGAGTTCAGCTATCTGAAAGGCATCTGAAGTTTTATTCCCCCACCAAAAGTGAATCATTGCTGATTACTTTCCTTTTAGTGTGTTTTTAAATGTTACATTAACCTTTGTACTATTTATTTTGAACACATAAGTACTATTTTGCTAAAGCTAAATACTTTTTTTTACTTCTCAGCCCTCAGTCAAAAAACATTTGTGGAATTTCAAAATCTTAATCAAAATTGAAGAACTTTCTTCAAGCAACTCAACTTCAAAACTTTTGTTTGTTTTGATATCTGCTAGATAAGATATCCAGCACATAGACCTGGAGAATTGGATTATACCAAATTGATTTTTTTTGATTACCAAAAGTGTAAAATCATATTCATCAGTTATCAAATAAATCACCAGGGAATATTCTGCAGATATGTATGAATACGATTCATTTGTCAGACCATTTGACAGATGCTAGCTTAAGTAAAATAAAGAATGAGGTTTACCAGTACCATTAAGTATTTACTGTTTGATCAACCTCAAAGAGGAATATTTGACAATAGAATGGTTGTATCCCCATCCTGGAGAGGAGTCAAAAATATAATTGGAAAAATTCACCCAGCTCTGACAGTCTTTTGTTTTTAAACTCTGCTTGGATCTTTTGAACAGGGGTCAGAAGTGTTCTTTTAAAAATGGAACCAAGCTTTTATATTATGATGTATTAATCATAGCAGCATTTATAACACTGACAACCCTCCCCCTGGGTAGGATACATACAGAGATTCTGTATGTATCCTACCCGGGGGGAGGGTTGTCAGTGTTATAATTGGAGAGAATATTTTGCTAATAAAACTGGAATAAAGCGTCCTGGGAGCACAAGTGCCTACCTGAACATAGGCACGAGGATTACATACTCCACAATTGATAAAAGCAAAAAATTAAATTTGACAAGCTAATTATTTAAAATTGGCCCTAATATGATTCAAGGTAATCTAATTTTACTAATGAGAAAATTACGAGTGAGCCAATGTGAGAGGATTCACCCTAGTTATCTAATTCTGGTGAGGATTAGGTGTGTGTGTGTTGGCGAAAGTCAATGCTTGGGGGCCCAAATGTGTATTAGGTTACTAATGGAACTAAAACTGCACAACTTGCCAGCACATTCAAGCTGTATCCTGTCCACTCTACCCATTATGGTTCTGGCTTGTAGGGTTTACAGTAGCCAAGTGAGAAGAATCCCTGTCCATCCAAGTCCTGCCAACAAACTACACTGGCTGGTGTGTCATCAGCAGTACTATGGAGTACTACAGTTCCATCTGGCTCAGCAACCAGGCCACTCGATTCTGACACTCCATTGTCAAGCAAGTCATCTCAAGCCAAGGAGCTTCAAGGAGACCCTGCTTACCTCACTTAATGTAAATCCTTGTATAAATCCTTAAATGAGACCACAGATGAACACACCTAGAAAGTCAATCCTCACCTTTATTCTAAAAATGAATAAAAGCTGAAGACACAACCTTGCTCATTTTTGAAGGTGAGGTAACAGTAAACAAAATGAATCAATTTCTATCCTAGATGTCCTACGGGTGACTGTAACAGCCCAACAAAAATGTATTTTAAAAAAGTCGTCATTAGTTTGCAGCAAGTGAGATAATGAAGCCAAAAAGTGTTACAAAATTTGATCAGTATTTCTTGATGAATGTACAGTTTGGATACCCTCAGCTTTCCAGAGCACTTACCTGTTGTTTCAATCTTTCCTCTTCAATGGCTGCTTTCTCTTCAGCTTCTTTCATCTGAAGAAACAGTTTGGTCAAGATATAAACTCTGCTGCTAATGCTTAAACTAGCATTTAAAACATCATTATACACGTTGCACGCTGGTCTATGTGCATAATTAAAACCTCACCAATACCTTAATTCAGCAGCTAGGTCTGTTAAGAAAAAGAATGGTTCACAGAAGTATATTTTGCAAAGTCATAAGTAAATTTGTGAATACTGAGATACTGTCATCAAAATATGGGCATGTCCAGCTAACAGCACAAAGCTTCACTGCAGGTCAGGTAGGTGCAATACAATCTCTATGAGTAACATCAATGTGGAGTGTTTACAAGGATTGTTGTTCCAAGTAAAAAGTACTATTAATGAGCAAAATGAGGAATTCATTTATTCTTCATGGTATCCTCACCATTTGCAATGGTAACCTCAACTGCATTTTGGCCCGACTGTGACTCCCCTTAATGAATATATTAGATGCAACAAACAACATTGTAGGAGGCACATTGGGACTACTTTCTGTGCAATATAAGGGTTATCTTGTTTACAGTTAACATTTTTGACTGCAAACGGTCAAATAGTTGTTTTGAGATGAGGTCTATAATGGAAATGTGATCACAACAGAGAATACCCATAAGAATTTGGACAATGCCAAATGAGGCAAACTTTAGTTTGACTGACTGCTCAAGAAATCCTGAATGGATGCTGATATTCATTAGACTAAAATGATTTCTGGGGAAGGTGACCTCATCTTAAAAAGAACAGAATGAAACTGAAAGCCCTCCATGGAATTCCTATCTTCTTTTATCGGTATATAATGCATAATTGATACTGAACATATGCAAGTCTCATTTAAAATGTTACTCAATATGCACCTTGGGTGATTCTATTTTTTTTGTGAAACAGTAGCCCAACAAAGGCAAAACGATTACAAATATTGAGTTCAGGACAAGACTGGGATTTAATTACCTCCGTTCAACTTCAGAACCATGTGCTGAAATAACATTTTCCATTTCCTATTAAAATGACGTTTCCTGATTTTTCCAACCAGCTGGTTATTAATTCTAAATTAGTTTTGTAAGTTATGTCAATACAACTGACTGTACCTAAGTACTCGATAGGATTCAGGAGGAGAAAATTTGATCTAACAATAACAGTTCAAACAATTTATGGAAAAAAATCCCATTGTGACATTTTATTAAACACTGATAATTTAAGAGGGAGACTGGCTTTTTTTTTAAAAAGAATCTACTGGTCTGGATGTTACAACTTAATTTCTCACCACCTACTCTACCAAAATTATGAGAAGTCCTATATAAATACTATGGAAGCTCACAGTCAGCTGAAATCAATGCAACAGGTGTTTACTGTAAAAATTTGTACACAAGATATCATATGATCATTTAGGATTTGGGAACAGATTCCTCACACACAGTGTAATATAACAAGAGAAGAGACATTACCTCATATGCTTTTTGCTTCATTTCCTGACAGATTTCATCACATTCCACCAGGATCTGCCCCTTGCTTGCCACTGTGCATACCATTTCCTTAAAACACACAAAATATCCTTGGGATGTCAAATAATGTCACATTAATGGAAAATTGCTGCTTCAACAGACTAAACTACAATGTGCTCGATTAATAGCAAATGTCAGACTTTAGATTAGAGAAATATATTTATAACATGATCCAATTAACAGGCACATGGTTAATAGGACATTTGCTTAGACATCAATTAATTCTCTATTCATTACCCAATGTTCATTAAACAGCAGTTGGATAAAGATGCCACAGGGACATTTACATTAAGAGGTTACAAACAGAGATGGGTGGAACTGGTGAAGTACAGTCTGGAGGTTATTCTGGCACCCGAGATAACTACTGCATACAAAACAGCTGAACCAAAGTCTATCCCTTCACTGCCCATTGCCTCGAATCATAGATGTATTCCATCTCATAAATGGATGCTCATAACCCATCTGCCACTACAGTCTTTTGTACTTACCCAGCTCCAGCCACATGACTAGACAACTTCTACTAAAAATATGCAAATTAATCAGGGTAAAGTTTGATATAAGCACACTCAAACTGACATAATTTTTTAAAATGCAACTTAATTTTTTTGTAACTGATCTCAGCATATACACATTTCAGTTTTCTGCACATTTGCTATGTACACTGAGAAAAATATGAAGATAACAAAAGACCATGGATTGTATTACAAATTCTAATCAATATATACAATGATGCTGAAGTTACATTTAAAAATGTATGGCTTTATATCTAATGTAATCACTTAACTGAATCATGTTCACAAGAACCACTTGATGTAGATCCCTAAAATGAATATTTTTACCGTCTGCAAAATTTTACTTGTCATTTTCAAGGTTTTAAAATCCTAAAACGAGCTTTGTATCTTGTGAGGCTTGATATTCCAAGTTATTCTGGTGCCTACATAAAGTATCAGACACTTTCCCAATATTTTTCCAACTCTAAAATGGCTCTCCAAATGATCCCAACTTAAAAAATGAGGTAAATATTCTGCTTGTCACAAAATGTAGCGACTTTGTCAATGCATGCGTACAAAGTAAAAAAATCACTAGAAGTGCACAATGTCTGTGTTACTCCACATAGTGTCAAGTAGAAGAAAAACCCATCGCTAATTACTCATCCAATTTAGTCATATTGCTGCTTGTTGGTATATCTTGGTTCAGTTAATCATTAATGAGCCAGTTGCCAATCCAGAGGTTGTGAGGAAGCCCTCACAGTTAAGTAACAGGTTCGAAACAAAAATACAGAAAACCCCACATAAGTATCTCAGTAATTCAGATAACTCAAAGCAAATTCAAGCTTATTTTCAAAAGTGCTTTAGAGAAAATTGTGGGTACCGCCAGTTTCAAGGACTAATTAGACAAAATACATTAAAAACAGAATTCAATAAATAACCTTACTTTATTAAGAATTTCCAATAGACAATCAATTTCTTTTTTAAAAAATTACCTTTTTTATCCTCTTGCATGGACACTTCAGCTTTACTCTCTGCTTGCAGTTTGTTGCACAATCACCAGAGTGACAAATTGCTTTGCATCGATGTCCACATGGCAACTAGATTCAAATTGCAAATGGAAAAATAAATGGAATGTCCGTTCAGCAAATACAAAATGATAATCTAAAACTAAACTTGATGCCACTTAAAATTCAATTGTAACAGAATTACTTGCAATTGGTTGTTTCAAAATGGATGCACTGGTGTTGGGAGACATTTATTTTGTAAAGTCCATTAGTTATTTGCTGCCACATGGATGTGAACATCATCCCTTTCTGCATGTAAGCAGACTTGATTGTGGGCAGATTTTGCAGTAAAAGTGGTTCCAGGTGGAGGACATATACTTAAAGAGTTTGATTGCAACCAAATACTCTGGAATACATCCCATCAGGAACTGTGTGTACCAGACATCAAGTCTAGGATGCCTGCCAACTTTCTACAGTTGAACGTCAGCAAGACCGAGGCTCTCCGGATTGGCTCGCGCCAGTGCCTCTCCACCTCAGGCACTGGCAGCAGGACCATCCACGAATGCACACTCCACCTCACCAAGCCAGTCAGGAACCTAGGGGTCTTGTTCGATCCTCAACTGTCCTTTCTCTCACAGATCCGTGTTATGATCTGCTCTGCCTTCCCTCACCTCCGCAATATCGCCCGGCTCTGCCATTACCTCATCCCTCAAGCCGAAACCTTCATACATGCCTTCATTACAACCAGGCCAATGCCCTCTTGTCAGCCTTCCCAAGTCTTCCCGACCCAACTGGGACGTCCTTGGGACGTCCTCCCGACGTGAAAGGCGCTCTATAAATCAAATCTTGTTGTTGTTGTTATTCCCTCCACAAACTGCAGATCATCCAGAACTCTGCAGCTCAATGTCCTCTCCCACACCAGGCTCCGTGACCCATCACTCCACCCTCGCCTGGCTCCACTGGCTCCCCATCCATCAGAGGATCGAGTTCAAAATTCTCGTCCTCACCTTCAAGACCCTCTGGCTATGCCCCCTCCTGCCTCTCTGACCTGCTGACCCCTTATCAACCTGTCTGCTCCTTCCGCTCAGCAGGCTCCAGCCCGCCCAACCATCGGCAGTCGGGCCTTCAGCTTCTCTGCCACCACCCTCTGGAACTCCATCCCACATTCCCTTCATCTTGTTCCCTCCCTTGTTTCCTTTAGGGCACACCTCAAGACCCACCTCTTCGTCCGTGCCTTCAGCCACCCTCCTACCCCCACTCTCCCTGATCCCAACCCATTTTATATTGTAATTTTTTATTGTATTGTTCACAAATCTTGCAAACAGAAAGAAGGTAAAATGTCACTTGGTTATGTAGGAGAGGGGTTTGTTGGGAGGAATAGTTCTAAGTGGATTTTTTCGGAACGCATAAGCACGTGGTTTGGCCAAAGAATTCAGCTTGAAATGAATGATAGCTCAAAGTTCCATTGAACACTGAATGTCACAATATTTTTCAGACTTGGGCTGTTTTTCTCTCCTAGTTTAAAAGCAACTGTTCCAGAAAAATCAGATTTTGGAAACAGCCAAAATGACAGTTCAACAGGCCACTATTATGGCTGTTTCCAAAATCCTTATTTTGTTCACAAGTGACATCCCTTGGTGCTGCCAGTTATATAACTGCAATTGAGGCCTCTCCAGTTCATTTAAGAACGCAGACATGAGAATTTGTTTGATTAGCCTGAAAGGAGAATTCATAATGGGGCACCCTAGCCTGAGTGAAAACTCACACAACCCAACAGTCAGCCAAGAAGACACTGAAGGTGGCCTGGGGTCAGCTCTCCTGAGACATTCTCAACAGCATCAGTCCAGGCACACTGGAAATGTAACAGCTTCAACAGCAATCAAAATTACTGAATACAGATTTACAATAACAACTTGGATTTATATAGCGCCGGACGGCATCTCAGCATAAGTTTGCAGTTATTAGTTTTAAGTTGCAACAATTTAAAGATCGTTGGAACTCAAGTTATTAAAAACCATCAGTAAAAACATCACTATAAAAATATCAATATACATTAAGAATAACAAAAAACAGATGTATGGAGTAGTAATAATACTGTACAAAGTTAGATTTAAGGCTGTAGGAAACTTAACTTGCATTAATATAGTGTTATTTATGTAAAAACGTCTCCAAGTGCTTTAGGTTCATTCTTGTTTCTATTTGTAACATATATTTGATACATATGAAAAATTAATTCGTCCCTATGTCAAGTGTAGGATAAGGTTTCTTCGTAGAAAGGTCAGCATCAAGGATTTTAAACCTCAAAGCAAGAACACAGGAAATCCTGGCTGACAGTGGTTGAACAGATGTGCAGTTGAAAGTTTAGGTATACTGCTGTTCACACCACATACTCGTTAAAAATGTTTAAGTACTTAACAGCAACACTGGAACATATTCCAAGGCAATATTGCACAATTTGGGCATGAATGATTCAAGCTAAAGTACATAAAACCAAAGTCGTTCTACAAAGCTGTCCAATTACAATTCCATTTAAAAATTCCACTAACCTTTTCCTACTTAACATCTTACTGCTGTATTAAAATGGTCAATAACTTTTAAACAATGAAATGAACCTTGTGCCTTATGGGCAGATCAGGTATTGGAACCCAACGTCCTTTATGATGTTGATAAGCCTTGGTTTTCAATGCACATTTGTATGAGAATTTTAATGTCCACAAGTTACTTCTAAATTTTCCATACATCGTGTCAATTTGAATTGTCAGAACTGCACTCTCACATAGCTGGTGGTTGCACACAATATCACGAGAATAAAAGCCAATACACTTTATTTTACTTAATAAACTGCTTTGCAGTAAGATAATTCAATAATTGTTTAAAGACACTGTTCAATTCTAACAAAGCAGTTTCTGAATTGTAGAATGCATGAAGAAATAAAAGTCAGTGCCACAGTTACTCCTGGTAATAACCCAGGAGTCTGAAAGATAAGTGAACTTTGGAATTGTGTAGTAATGAAGTTTGTACAAAGCACTAGTTTTTATATTTATCGTATTCAGCAATCTTTGGTTTGATATTAGACAAACCACTGATGTGGTGGGAATAAGTGGTGAATGGTATTAAAGGCCAGATACGATCCTTTATCTAGACTGGTCATCTGTTTCTGTGCAACTGCTCATCTGATGGGATCACAAAGTGTTTTATCATTTGCACTGTACTTTGTGGGCTATGTTGTACTAGTTTTCCTTATGGCCGCTTGCAGTATATTGTCCAGCACCTTGGGACGTCCTCCCGATGTGAAAGGCGCTATACAAATGTAATTTTGATGTTGTTGTCGGCAATCCTGCCTCAACCTCTGCAACTGGGTGCTCATGCCTTTTAAAAAAAACACAAGCACTATATAAAGAGAGTTGGCAATCCCATCAGCTTTTTGCACCACTAGACATATCATCACATCTCCTCTCACTATAGATGTGCACACAGCTAACATGTGCTCCATGGTGACACAATGAGGTGAATTATGCCAGGTGTATTCAACATTACCGACATAACAGGGGAACAAGTTTAGACAAAAAGATTTAGAGAAAGTGAAAGAAAAATATAGAAAATTGGGGAAAAGACAAAGGAGGATTAAGAAGAGATGATTGAAAGAAATTAAAATAAAATAAAATCTAATTATTTTTGTTTTCCATATAAATGGTTTAAAAAAGTGGTATTCATATTTGTTAAGATGTCAATGAATCACTTATTGCCCATTTGGTTTTAATTTCCACACTGTTTGAGAGTAGATCAAGTTTTCATAAATAAGATTAGTGTTTATGTGTTCTTGTAATGAACTACATGATTAGAAAAAAATACTCGGTAGGTAAAATATTCATTTTGTCTAACTTCTACCCCAGATATGAACTGTTCAACATTCACGACCAAAATAAAGGGCTCTCTGTTGTAAGTGATAGCACAGTTGAAATAAAGTACTGTTGGAGACACACCCACAAAGAACACTGGAGACAGTGAATTAATTTTTTTTACATAAAAATGAGGTACTCATTAATTGAGATGGGGAATTTTTTTGACATACAAATATGATTAGGTAACACACCATCCAATTAGCAGAATATTGTATTTTATTTTTGTTGTTAAAATTTCAGATGGCACAGACTGGTTCGTTTTTGATGCATGCGCAATCTTAAAATGTTATGTGTTGAAATATGCTCTTCTGAAGCATTGAAATGTCAAAAATACTCAGGAATAAATTAGGTTTTAAGTTACTTTTTAGAGAGGCTTACAATGTGAAGCTGTATTTACATTAGGTTAATTTTCAACAATATTCGCTTGCCTCCCAATTATGCTCTCAACTTCCATTTTACTGATTGAAATACAGTGAACATTCTTAGTCAGAATATCTTTTTATTTTAAGGATAATTTTGAAGAATCATGGTTGCTGACACAAGAGGTTTCTGCAGAACAAAATAACCTTGGTTTCTGCAAAGCAAAACAATCTTGATCAGTTTCAAATCAACTTAATATATAATGAATTCACTGTTGTACTTAAAAAATAATAATAATCCTTGCATTTGATAAAGTGTCTTACATGTTGGGAGGATGTCTCAAAGTGTTTCATAAGATATGACGTATAATGTAATGACAATGTATTTTGTAGGTGAATGTGGCAGCCAATTTGCGGACAGCAATGTCCTACAAGTGGCCACAAAGTGAATGACGAATTTTATTTGGGGATAGTTGGCCGGGACACCAGGAGAAACTCCCTTTTTTTGAGTAGTACAATAGGATCTTTAATATCAACCTTTGGTTTAAGCCTCATCCAAAGGATACCTTCAAGAGTGCAGCAACCACCTGCCCCCCACCTCCCCGACTGCATTGGATTCAATAGGATTCAATTCTTTTTCTAGTTAGAGCATACAAAATCTATTAAACATTCAAAATGTCCTAACAAAATTTACTAAAGAGTAAAACATCATGGCAAATTGCCAGTTCAAACTCAATTGATCCAAGTCCATCAAACTAAAGTTCTAGCCACCCTGCCCTCCATCTTCAGAGTTTTTGTTAAGCAACAACTTACATTTTCATGAGTAAACATTACAACAAATGGGCTGACAAAGTACTTAGAACGCTAAATTATGATGGAATACTTAAAACACATCTGGGCATGTGGTACATTTTTTCCCTTCCTTGTGCGTAATTTAAAAGTTTATCTGAAATGGCCCAATAAATTAGTTAATTCTGCAATGCTCTGAGCACATTCAGGAGAGCCCTGTAATAAAACAATAAATGAAAAGAAAATATATTAAAGCTAAAAGATGGATGAATTATGTTGTTTGAAAAACTGAAAATCTGCTACTGGAATCTCTGCCAACTTTACTTGGCCCAGTTATCCTACTCTCCAAATTTCTCTTCTTACATGTGGAGATGTACTTGGACAGACTTAGCCAAGGCAGGCAATGATCCGAAGCCAAGATAAAGATTCTTGGGCATAAAGAAAAAGCGCACATTGTCAAAACATTCAAATTAAGTTAATAAGACAAAAAAGATTCACATGCTGTTCCAATGAAGTAGAGAAAAAAACATGCCAAAGCTTATAGCAATGCTAATAAAATAGATGTTGCACTTATTATATTCCAGATTGGAACCCAAAACAAATGTTTGCACAGCATCATCATCAAACATATCATGCAACGGTTATTGAAAAGCTCATCTGAAATCTTTGTTGTAAGAGATTGAAAACAAATAAAATCCTAAACGAAGTAGGATGTAGGTTTGCAACCAGACAATTTAAATAAAATCAAATGAGACAACAAATACACTGACATTCCTAAAATCTCGGTTCCTTAAACATGTGATTAAACCAACAGAAAACCTGGATTAAGGTAAATAACAGGACTTTCCCATCTGTAGAAGCCCTCTCAAAATCTTGTTACTTTTTCTAAGGCCAAAGAAAGAATCCATCTTGGCAAGTTCCAACAATCTCCCCCGTTCCTTTGAAGTTTTAAAACATCAGGACATAATCGACTAATCCTGTTAACTCCAAGCAGTCAAATTACTTGAAAGTTTAGTCTCTGGATCAGCAGAAATCATACAGGAAGTGGAACAGGCACATCAGTGGGATATAACTTATAAACATATACATGCAGAGGGAGCCTGACAAGGAATTAACTCTCTCTTCTCCTCCTTCCCCCCCCCCCCACCACCACCCAATGAAGACAGATTATCTGTGGGTACCTTATGGGCAAACTCAAGATTTCTGGCTCACTAACTGTAACTTTGTTCACCCTGGTTAAGTGCTGAGCCCAGAATACTACCCAGTATAAATCAGGGCTGTGCCAGTGAGAATCACACTGGAGGTGTTGGTTCAGGAGCAGTGAGTTTTTCTTGCTGCTGTGCAACACAAATCAAATATCACTCCACTTCTCCACATTCCTTAGAAAGCTGTGCCACATTTTTAATTTTATTAAAGAACTTATCTTTAATATCATTAAATAACCAACAACCAAGCTCTTTGTACATGAAAATCCCTCTAACATTAGCTAATACAATGGCCCCAATGGAATGAGCAGCATGAAGTACAATCTAACTTCCCATTCCACATTACTCTGCTACATTAAATACAACAATCATGCCATCTGCAGTTGAAACGCCTTGGCTCATTTAGCATAGTTTTCGAACATTTGGGAAGACTTGATTTACTACAATTTTATTCAAAAGGAGAATTGATACAGACGGCACCAAGTTTGGAGATGAATGAGTGGGCACAAGTACAGCAGACTTCTATGAAAATAGAAATTTTGATTTTTTTAAAAAAAATGTTGCAGTAGAAATTCTGGAATTCACTATTAGCTTTAAAAAGGGAGATGGAAAAGCCCAATCCCCTTAAATCCAATGGTCATTTTCCAACCAACACTTTTACTTTCTGAACCTTTGAAGTCTTTCCTCAGCTGAGAAATGTTCCGATAACAAAACACCACCTGCAACTGTGACTTCCAGGTGTGCTGGGTCGTTGCCCAGCGTGGAAGATGCTATATAAATGCAAGTTGTTGTTGACTTCTGGTATGCGATCGCAGCAGATTTTGCTTTTGGGCTGGTTCCCAGCCAACAAAATGCTAAATACATACTTATAAGCATTTGAACCTCAAAATCAGAAAACACAAACATCAAAGTTCTGGTGAGACTTGTAAATGAATCAAAACAAACGCTTCAAATTATGAAGTGATCTGAACTTCTTAGGTTGCTTAAGTTCTTCTTAACAATCAACTGGTACTTATGTTAAAGCTGTACTGAGACTGGGTAGCAGTATGGAATCTTATTTTTACCATAATCCCAGATTGATACTCATAAGTTATATTGATTTTATGAAAGGTTTCCTACTCCTCTCCAAGCTCTAACATCTATAATGTTGTGGAAGCCCAGTTCCTAGTAGGAATAAATAATTCAGTACTGAATAACAATCTTAATCTCTGATTACAGTGGCCATGTTTAAAAAATGGATGTCACACAGTAAATGGTGCTCTTCTGAATTTGGTGTTAAAATAGTGAGTAAATCATTGGAACTCTGTTCCAATATTTCTCCGTTTTATGTGCACTCTTTCTGCTGTCAAAACCGATCTAAAAACAATCTGTTTCACTGCACCTTCAGCCACAAACTTCCCCCCCCCCAACATTGTCCTCCCTGAAAGTCTTTGTAAAGTGATTTGAGACATTCTCCTTAGACACTGTATACACATGAGTTGTTGTTGTTTGTCTTTCAGTCACTACACAACCATACGAAAAAACAACAGGCTCTACATGACGATAATCATGAGACCAACATGACCATTTGGTTACATTGGCTGTAAGGGTAGCCAAATATTTTACAATGCTATATCTTGTAAACAAACAGCACGGGGCTTGTTTAAACTGCACTTTAGAATTTAACAGAAAAAAGTACAACTAAAAATGAAAAACATGATTGTGTGCACTGTGTCCTATTCCAACTGATACTGTGTTAGTTACCTGCTGCACTTCAGCAGGCCCCAGTGTTAGAGTATTGGAATTCTTCAGACACTTTCGATCAGTGCTCTTCTAACTGCAGTTCAACAATTTAATGTTAGTTCATAAAAGCAGAAGCATGAGGCAAGTGTATTTATGGTTGCATGCTATGAATGCATTTATGAATTCCCTGATGATTTCCATAATGATCTTTTGAACACCCCCAAATATTTATAATGACTTCTGTTGTCAAATTTAGTGATAACTCCAGCAAATATTTTAAAGGTAGCATTCTATCAATTTACTGATGGCTCCTAGCCCATTTTCACAATAATGCACTATTTGAGGTAATTAACAAACTCTGATTGAGTCAAATTGAACAAAAAGTTCAGTTAAGATACTTAATTCGGTTTAAAAAATAGTAATAACATCTCAACTCCTTTCTAAATGCCATTTATTTGATATATAGTAGTGATAAGCGCTCTGAGACGCTACCATGCATGGAGGGTGCTAGATAAGTCCAAGTTGTTGCTGTTGATATCTTTTAGCTGCAAGGTTACTATCATCTCCGTATTACAAACGTGTACAATTTGCTCCCTTTTCAGGTTGTAATTATTGACATTTATCCACCTAATATACCCATAACACAAATCTAAGAATATTTTCTGAAAATGACTCAGTTGCTTGTGAAGGAAAACATATCTGTTGTGCAATCTCTGGACTTGTGCTGTCACAGAGGTTTTCCTTTTCAATAATTGCACAAGCTACATATTTAAGAAACAAATGGTCAATCATTAACGAAAGCCTACAAAATCTCACATAAACATTTAGTACTTGAAGTTCCTGGTATGAAATCCCCAACAGATCAACATGGCCAACAATAGTGTTTGTCCTGGATTATTGCTTTTGGCAAAATGGCTTGAAGTTGAGACACCACAAGCTCAATGCTACTTTGGGTCAACCAAATGTTTGGAGGATTCAACAGGCCAAGAATATGTTTTAGAAGAAATAATGATTTACAGAGAAATCCCAAAAGGTTCTTACAACAGTAGTCTAACAGTTAACTCTTTAGCTGGAACTGTGAATACTGCAATGGTGGGACTATTATTTTATCGGTCTAGCAAGCAAGAAACATTCATTCAAAAAATAAACCAAGCTCAATTTTCATTATTGTGACATAAAACTCAAAAAGTGAAAAAGTGGTAAAGAGAAGAAACTTTCAGAACAAAATTACATTTGTATAGCGCATTTCACGTTGGGAGGACATCCCAAGGTGCTGGACAGACAGAGTTTCAGACCCGACCAGAGGGTCAGGGGAGGGTGGAGGGGGAAGCAGGGAGATCGAAAGCACGGTCGAAGAGGAGGGTCTTGAGATGGGTCTTGAAGGAGGCAAGCGATGGGGCGAGGCGGAGGAACTACGGGATGGAGTTCCAGAGGGTGGGGGCAGAGTGACAAAAGGCCCACCGGCCAGTAGTGGGGCGAGCGAGGCGGAGGACATGAAGCAGGCTGGAGCCCGCTGAGCGGAGGGAGCGAGCAGGATGGTAGGGGGTTAGGAGGTCGCAGAGGTAGGCGGGAATAAGACCATGGAGGGCTTCGAAGGTGAGGACCAGGAATTTGATCTGTATGCTCTCTGTGATGGGAAGCCAGTGGTGTCAGGTGAGGATGGATGTGATAGGGTCACAGAACCTAGTGCGGGAGAGGACACGGGCTGCAGAGTTCTGGATGATCTGCAGCCTATGGAGGGAGGAGTTGGGGAGGCCGACAAGCAGGGAGTTTGCATAGTCAAGCCTCGATGTAATGAAAGCATGTACGAGGGTTTCGCCGGCCTGCGTGTGTGAAACAATGGCGGAGTTGGGCGATGTTGTGGAGGTGGGGGAAGGCAGAGCGGGTCATGGCCCAGATGTGGGGTAGAAAGGATAGTTGAGGATCAAACAAGACGCCAAGGTTCCGGACTGAAGTGTGCAACACACTGCTATCATTACATATTCCCAGAAAGGGTTTTTGATTTTTTGGTCAGCTGAGTGTCTGACGTATGCAGAAATCGAAATTTCCATGTCTGGAATGGAGTGTGTGCTCTCTCCCTGGAAACGCACCCTGTTAATTCTGTATTAAAGCGGACATCTAAAGTGATGAGCCTTTGTTGTGAGAACAACTTGATCACCTGGTAGTAAATATTCATACAGCAGATAAAGTAGATATTTATACATTGTTAAACATACTGTACATTTTAAGCAAATCTCTGCAGACAGCAATGGCATAAGGTTCCTGCTTCTGCATTCCACCCGTTGAAAAATAGACAGTCAAATGTATTTAGTTAAAATTCAATACTGTTTGAATGAAATTATATATTAGCAATAAGTTCAGCATATCAAAAAGGAAGTAACTGCTTAACTGCTACCTGCAGTTGGTTTTGGTTGAGAATAGTAACAGAAGGACAAGCAAGAAGACTAGAGAGTTAATTGCCCTTTGTTTTGTATGGCTTAACCTATTTAACTTTATAATTATGAAAATCCACATTTTAACATCATTTATAAAAATGACTATTCCTACAGCTGGTATCCCACCTGAACAAGACACTTTACAGGCAATTAACTTGCTGCGGGCAGTTTGGTATCCTGGTAGTTACCATCTGTTGTAATACCTCTCAAATTGTCCTCATTCCAAGAGTATATACATGCAGCCACACTGACCACCCGTGTGGAGCGTTACCTTCCCATTGTTATCAGCACTTTATACCTCTTATACCACACAACAAAAAATCATGAACAAAACACAAAATACTGCAGATGCTGGAATCTGAAACAAAAACAAAGAGAGCTGGGAAAACTCAGCAGGTCAGACAACATCTATGGAGAAAGGAAAGTGAGTCAACTTTTTGGGTCCCCGACCCTTCATCAGATGAAGGGTCATGGACCCGAAACATTGATTCACTTTCCTTTCTCCATAGATGTTGCCTGACCTGCTGAGTTTTCCCAGCTCTCTCGGTTTTTGACAACAAATCATGCTCTGGTTGATAGGTTGAATTCATACAATAATTTACATCACAATTAGTATTTTGTGGATGTAATTTTATAAGGACTTTAATTGTAAGGGACATGCTTTTCCGTTTCTAAATCATATGAGCATGCACAACTATTTCAAAGAGAACATCACTATTAAACTCGGGAAACACTAACAACCGTCATTGCACCCAAATGGAACCACAGCAATTTACAGTACAAAAGGCCATTCAACCCATCGCATCAACAACAACAAATTACATTTGTATAGTGCCTTTCATATCGGGAGGACGTCCCAAGGCGCTGGTTCAATGCTAGTTCTATGGAGCAATCATTCAGTCCTAGTTCTTTCCCCCATACTTGTGCAAACTACTCTTTTTAAGATATCTATATCCAAAACCAAGTGCATATAAGACAGCTGCATCCTATGTACCAATAATCATGTTATTTCCTGGTTTATATTGAAGCAGTGTCCTGGGCATCATATTACTCAGGGTATCAACTGCTTATGGAAAATGGACACTGAAACGCGGGCAAAACATTAAACAAAATTGACACCACAAATTCCAAGGCAGTGAGTTATATAGTTATATATAAGTTATATAGTTGCCTATATCAAGTTGTTTTCAGTCTTTCCCCTCAGAGAATATGATTGGGACATCAAATGTACTTGTTGCACAAACAGTGATTGATAACACCAGACTTACTTGATCCAAAAGAACATTAACTGTGTTCCATCAGAGTAAGATGGCAGAGTGCCTCAACTATAAAGTGTGACACAGTATTCAAATTGGAACACCAGATGGTACCGAATAGGGTAATATGGCAGGGTAGAGCTCCACAACAGTACCATATATACTGCATAACCCAGTGCTCCGAGAATGTTGAAAAACAGACAGCAGCACACTGCCATCTCTCAAAGTTATCCAATGTTAACCAGTTGTACTTCAGATACAATGCTCAAATTAAGACTCAAAAGAAAACATCATTAAGCTAAAAAAATTCTGTACCACACAACTCACATACTGATAAATACTTACATTTTATTATAAGTTTATAGATCATAAAATATTGATTTTTCAGCCAATATAGCACTACATATCAGGACCTATACAACTAACGGATCCAATCAAAAAATTACTTCCCACTACAGCAGTGCATGAAACTGTCTTTTTATAATATAACCACTATTTAATTTGTACTACTGATTAACTGTAATTTTTTTAGAAGTTAAGTTACTGGCTTTCAAAAGTTAAAACACGGAATATCAATAAAAGGGCCATATATTTATTATGAATAGCAAGAAGGAAATATGCCTACAGATTTCCATTCAGCAGCAGTCTATCAGAGAACATGTAGTAACTCCAAATATGTTCACTGTGTGCCTGATATGGAGACGAGGTGGAAAATGCATTTGATGGACAACAAAATATTGCCATAACTGTTTCACAAACAGATAATAGGGAACTGAATTGCGCAGTTGGTTACTTTCACGTTGAAGGCTCACTATTAGTGTCCTGTAGCTCAGTGGTTAGAGCACTCGCCTGGGTTTCAGAGTCTTGGGTTCAATTCCAGGCAAGTCAGGGCGAAACCTTGGGCAAGTTTCCTTACTCCACACGCCTAATAATAATCCCTCCAAAACAAAAATTGGTCATTTTCAATCCACGACTGTTTGTGGGACACTGCTGTGCGCAATTGGCTGCCACGTTTCGCCCACAAATATACAGTCAATTCACTTTATAGCATATTCTGTGAAGCGCTTTGAGATGTCGAGAAAAGGTGAAAAGCGCTATATCAAATGCAAGGATTATTATTATTATATGATTAAACTTTATCCAGATTAATAGGACGAGCTAAACTTTCTTCCGGCAGTCTCTACCTTATTTCTTGCAAGTGTGGCATCACAGAATGGCCCTCAATGAGGCCGTAAGGATAGCTGGTGTAAAAAATGGAAAAATTCACACCGATTATATCAGAATATCTTTTTGAGGTTAAAGTTAAAAACACATATTTGAGGGACTATAGGAAGGTGGATTCTGAGGCTGACCATGATATACCTGAGCTAAGAGCACATCCAGACTCTGCAAGCTCAGGGTCTCTTGGCTCCCCATCTCCCAGCCGATCGAGCTGAAGATCCTAGTTCTCACCTTTAAATCCTTCCACGTTCTCGCCCTACCATACCTCTGTGATCTCCTTCAACCATACCAACTGGGGCACACTCCCTTTGCTCAGCAAACACTGGCCTGCTTCAAGTCCCCACCCTATCCACTCCACCATCAGCAGGCAGGCTTTTGGGCCATATTACCCCACTCTCTGCAATGTTCGGGTGCCCACGCAGCACTGTGAAGTGCTTTGAGAAGTCTTCCCAACGTGAAAGGCACAATGTAAATATAAATTGTATTATAATAATAATCCTTGCAATTGATATATATATGTATTGTATTAATAGTACCATCACAACAAGTGTCAAACTGTTCAGTGCTTTACCGATATGCTAATCTTGAAGAGCACAATTGGTGAAAGGTTAAAATGGATAGTTTTGGAGGCATTAGCATGTACAGTCACCTCCTACTAATTTATTTTAGCTCAGCCTTGGGATGTGATAATGCTGGTATTTTATGCCTATTCTGTGGTTCAGCACCACTGGCAGCACTGTCACTGGACTACCTGTTAATATAATAATAATAATAATAATCCTTGCATTTGATATAGTGCTTTTCACGTCTTCTAGACATCTCAAAGCGCTTCACAGAATATGCTGTAAAGTGAATTGACTGTATATTTGTGGGCGAAACACGGCAGCCAATTGTGCATTGCAGTGTTCCTCAAACAGTCGTGGATTGAAAATGACCAATTTATTATTGTGTTGTTTTTTGGAGGGATTATTATTAGGCTGCGTGTGGAGTAAGGAAACTTGCCCAAGGTTTTGCCCTGCCTGGAATTGAACCCAGGTGTCTCGTTTGCAAGGGCGAGCGCTCTACCTTTTTTTTAAACAGTTTTAAGTTTAATAATTCAATAATTAATTAATAATCAATTTTGTGCAGAACTTTGGGGAGGACAAGATTGCAGGGCCATAGGGAGAGAGAGCAGGGAGTGGGATTGATTTGGGTTGTTATTTTAAAAGAGCCGGCACAGACACGATGGGCCGAATGGCCTCCTCTTGCGCTGTGTAATTCTATGAACACGCAATATTCATTCTCTTGAATTATTACATGATGCAAGTTCATTGTTGCAAATATCTTAATGCTCCATTTCCTATGAAACTGAACTAGATCTTTGATTATCATACCAAAGAGTTTATTACCTGCTTTGGACACTGGTTTTTGCAGGAATTAAGCATCGTTTTTGTTTCTGCATCAGCTGTAGCAAATTTCCTAAATTAAAACACAAGCGAGATGATGACAGATGAAAAACACATGAAAACTCTCCACTCCTGATTGAGTGAGTACACTGAAATGAAAATGTAATTAAAGTACTAATTGTTCGGTCAATTAATAGAATTGGAGACCAGATAACTGTATGTTCTTCATTTTGTTTTACTTTCTTTTCCCTCTTCCTGTGGCAACCATGCATCTGCTGCAAGGCTTCCATCAATGAGGTCTAATTTGCAATATTCACAAACATTAATTGCAATTTCTGTTTGTGTAAATTGTTGTGTATCATTTTGCTCATAGTTTAATTTTCAAACGCCTCTGATTTGGGCAAATCATAGCCACAAATTCGAAATTGTCAATGTTTGAAAATTAAACCATAAGCAAAATGGGGGGCAACAGTTTTCCCAACCAGAAGTTGCAATTAACTCAACCAAACAGGTTTGCAAATATTGTTATATTTGGCCCAGATATCAAGCAAGCTGTTTGCAAAGATTTTTGCTTTTAGGAATGAATTAATTTTCAGCTGTTGACTTTCCCTCCTGGTGAGAAAGTAGACACTTCCATGCCAACAAAGACATCACAAGTCAAACAAATATTCAGGGTATACTTACATGCACTCTACATAGAGGTTTGCAATCTTGCAATGACATTTTATTCGGATCATCTGTGTACATGGAGGGCACACTCCACTATGACAGGGTAGAGTGCATGGGTGAATGCAACCTGCAGCACGAGGCTTTTTACATCTCTCTTCACATGTCCAACACTCTTGACCAGCCTAGATTAAATAAAAAAAAGTTATATTAGTAAAATGGACACATTATGAAAAGCAAGACACAATAATATGAAATGCAGTTAAAAATCTATGGGATGCTAGAGGAATTCAGCAATACACAGGATGAAAAGAGAACCCTTTTTGGTTGCTAAGATTCTTTATAGCTGGCCAGAACTGGTAGGAACACAAATTAAACCCATGTATAATACTAATAAGAATCTGATTTGATATACCACCTTCTACATCAAGAGGAGATCTCAAAACACTCACAGGATATACTGTAACTGTACCTTCAATTGTTCTGGGAAAAACATATGTATTTCATAGAGGAAGTAAGAAAACCTGAAAAATTAGATGAAACTGAAGCATCCATTAGGTCTAGGACACAGCCCTATTGGAAATAATACTTCAATAGAGAAAGATTCATATACAATTCTTCATTTGAACTAGAATGACAGGAATGATTGGCAAAGTAGGAGCAAAATCATTTAAAGACGTTGAAATTTAAAACCACTTACATGCACAAAGGCAGAACATGGATCAGTAAAAATAACAGGAATCACATTAAGTTAATTATTATCTTAAAATAAATTTTGTTTTCAGAGTTCCAACATCTGTGGTTTTTTATCTCGGCTAATGGGTCATTAACAAATTGTGAAATGGTGAAAGAGATGTTAAGGACTACACATGATGCCAACAATAGGAGATTGTTATCAGATATGTAGATTCAGGACCAATATCTCACACTCTTCTTGGTATATTTCAGCCCACAAGCCTGAACTATAACCTTAACATCCTCAAACCTGAACGGTCTCCTTCATTTTCCCATCCTATCATACAGATTAACTTTATGAATACAGTTAGTGGTTTAAAATAATCATCTGATTAATGTTGCTTCTTGTTATAATCCCATTTAGCTACCTCCACTGATAAAGGAGTTTCTTCTCATTTTTGTTCTGATGAAGGATCACACCAACATATTTGCCTAGCTTTTGACCTGTCGTGCATTTTCTATTTGCACACAGAGTGGGTTTAGAAGGCATCATTCCCTTAAACATGAAATACTGTTCGGGCAAAAACTTTGTCAACTGTGAATGAAAATGAAAATTATGTGCATCTTTGGTTGGAAGCAATTAATAAGGAAAACAAGCTTCTGGTATGTACGTAGCACCTATTATAAATCAGAAAGACTTTAGACCTAGGATAATCAAACCAAATAGCAATGTGAGAGTGGGTATCTATTAGGTCAGACTCTACGAAAGAAGAAAAAAACAGCTAGTTGTGGAACAGTAACAATCAGGTTCGTGGAGAAATCCACTTGCAGAGACCAATACACTTTAGCTGCAGATAGATCACCAGAAAGCATCCCTTGGGAAGGAGTAGTCTTAAATATTCTCAAACTAATAGAATATTCAATATTCCCTCCCAAAAAAACCTTTAGAATTCAATAATTCTCACTGTATGAAATTATACCTTTTGTTTGTCATCAACTCCATCCACTATAGTGACTGCATGGCATTCTTTTGCACAAGTGTGATTTCTACAAGTCAAGAGTCGGCCGCAAAGTCTTTTGCAGGAGAAGGGACCAACAGCATGACAAGGTATTGGGCTCACCTAAAATACAAAAATAACATGTGCTTTTTGCATTTGAAGTCACATTCAACAATAACTTGTATTTATACAGTGCCCTTTATGCGAGGTGTGTCACACAGGACTTGATGGTGAGATCCGAGGCCGAGCCAGAAATGGGAGGGGGTTGGGGGGGGAAGAAACGATTCCAAGAGAACAAATATATTCAGACACTTTGATATTAACACAGCTCATATTAGAGATTTCATCTAATTTTACAAAGTACACTTTTAGTATAATAGTTTTATTTTAGGTTTTTAGATTTACTGCAGGTCTTCTTATGATTGAATAGAACCACAATTTCAACACACCTTCACATGGAAATTTCAAACTATCTCTGGAATTTCCATGTATAGGTGGGATGCATGAAATTCTAAGTTTGGTTTGGATACTCTTAAGCATGGTGCTGGGTTTCCGGATGTATCAGACAGACAGCTGACACCCCAAAACTTATACCATGTCTGATTAGAACAATTCAAATAATACATCTTACAACTGACCAAACATTAAAAAGCATCAACAGCAACACAACAATACCTTTTATTTATGAATATTAAATTCCCACCAAACAATTATTTAAAAAAATGCAGCATTAGTAAGTCTTAAACAAGGTGTTTATTCCCAATGAGAAAAACAAACAAGTATAATTTGCTTTACAATAATTAGAAACTTTGCCATGTAGTACAATGAAAATGAACTTTGCAAATGTCAACTGACAAGAATCTATGAATCAGAAATACAAGCATCTGAACTATTTGGGGAGGTAAATGCTGAACATTTTGCCATTCCTGAAGCAAAATCTTTGGCTGCCAACTACAAAATATCAATTACAATAATATATTTGAGATTGCAGTTCTCAATCCTCTACAGATATTGGCAGTTTAATTTTCAATATTAAAGCAATAATTGTATTGACGGATTCTTTCATATCAGGGTGACGTCTCAAAGTGCTTCACATGATTTACTGTAAAGTGTAGTAAAGTGTTGTAAAGCAAATTATACAAAAGGAAAAATTCCCTTGTCTTTTCGAGAAGTGCCATGGGATTGATTTAAAGTCTCATCAGAAGGACAGCACCTCCAACAATGCAACGCACCACAGCATTGGAGTGTCCGCCTATCAGAGATCAAAATCCTGAAGTGGGGCTTGAATCCACAATCTTCTGATTCAGAGGCGAGAGTGTTACCAATTGAGCCAGGCTGACACTTTTGCATAATTGTGTGAAAAAATGCAATAGTGCCACTACTTTATCAATGTTTTAATACGATTGACTAGCTATTAATTATGCTATACTTCACTTTTGAAACGCAAATTATTAGAATAGAAAAGTACAAAATATTGATGGAAATATTTCCATAATACAATTTAGAATCTATGTTAATCATTATAACTCAAAGAATACATTGGTCTCCTTTATAATGAGTATTTAGGAAACTGAACATTCTAATCTTGTATTTTTGAAAGGTTTTGTATGTAGAAAGGTTAATGCATTCTTCAAAAGGTTAACTGTACAGTACAATCCGAACTGTATCCAGTTATAGGTTTTCAAAATTAATTATTTTAATAGCAATGCTACATTTCTACAAGGTTTTCAAGGTTCAATAAAAAGACGTTCAAAGTAATTTGAAAGTAAATGGAAGAATTCACCAATTTTGCTTCTACCTTCCACCCTCCATCACATTCACATGGTCCATATCTGACTCTTCCCTTCCTCGACTTCACCAATTCCATCTCGGGGCATTGATTATCAACAGATATCTTTTGCAAGCCTACCCAGAGCTACCTGGACTACACTTCCTCCCACCCCAAAGTCCTGTAAAGTAAACTCCATTCCCTTTTTCCAGTTTCTCCACCTCATCTGCTCTGATGCCACTTTCACACCAGAGCTGAGTCCTGTAGCTCAGTGGTTAGAGCACTTGCCTTGCAAGCGAGACATCTGGGTTCAGGCAGGGCGAAACCTTGGGCAAGTTTCCTTACTCCACACACCTAATAATAATCCCTCCAGAACACAAAACAATAATAAATTGGTCATTTTCAATCCACGACTGTTTGTGGGACACTGCTGTGCACAATTGGATGCCACGTTTCGCCCACAAATATACAGTCAATTCACTTTACAGCATATTCTGTGAAGCGCTTTGAGACGTCGAGAAGATGTGAAAAGCGCTATATCAAATGCAAGGATTATTATATTATTATAAATGCCTTCCTTTTTCCTCGAACGAGGATTCCCATCCACTGTAGAAGGCAGGGCCCTTGACCATGTTCACCCTATTTCCCGCAACTCTGTCATCACTCCTTCCGCCTCTTCTGAGAACCGTGATTAGGGTCCCCCTAGTCATCACCTTCCACCTCATCAGCCTCAACATCCAAAAAATAATTCTCCGTCATTTCCGGCATTTCCAGGGTGATCCAACCACTAAACATGTCTTTCCCTCCCAGCATTCCGAAGGGACCGTTCCCTCTGTGACTCCCTGGTTCACTCAACCATCACCACCAACAGTTGCTCTCCTCCTCCCAGCACCATCCCATGCCAGCGCAGGAGATGCAATACCTGCCCTTTCATCTCTTCCCATACCACTGTCCAGGACCCCAAACACAGATTTCAAGTGAGACAGTGATTTACGTGTACGACCAGCAATGTAGTTTACTGCATTCACTGCTCATGATTGTGGTCTCCTCTATATTGGAGAGACAAAACCCAGATTGGGTGACCGATTTGCCGAACACCTCCTTTCTCTTCAACTGTGCCTTCAGCTCCTCTCGACTCTCTACCCCCTCCTCGCTCCCACCCTTACCTCCCCTCACCCTGACCATTTCCCCCCTGCTCGTGTCCCAACCCAACTGTCCAGCGCCTTGGGACGTCCTCCCAACGTGAAAGGCATTCTATAAATGCAATCTTGTTGTTGTTTCTGTCCATAAGCACAACCCTGAGCTTCCGGTCTCTTGCCATTTCAACTTTCCCTCCCACTTGCACTCTGATCTCCCATTCCACGGTCTCCTACACTGTTCCAATGAGCCGCAGTGCAAGCTCGAGGAACAGCACCTCATCTATCTGCGAGGGACCTTACAGCCTCTGGCCTCAATATTGATTTCAACAAATGCAGACCATAACAGCTCACCTTCCCCCTCCCCCTCTTCTGTGACCATTACATCATCTGGGTCCCAGACATATCTTTTCTCTCTCTGGTCTGCCTATTTTGTTGCAATTATCACCCTCCCCACACCTTGTTTGGCATCATTAACACCTCTTTAACCCATCATTCCTCTACCCCATTTTCTCCTTTGACTTCCTTGCCCTGCCTCCTCCCTCTCTGTTAGTCCTTAAAAGCCTCTCCCCCCAACATGCCCCAGTTCTGACGAAGTGTCATATACCCAAAATCTTGACCCACTTTCCTTTCTCCATAGATGCTGCCTGATCTGCTGAGTGTTCCCAGCGACTTCTGTTTTTGTTTCAGATTTCCAGCATCTGCAGTATTTTGCGTTTTATTTATGCTTTTTTAAAAGCCTTACTGAACACGAGTGCCACAGATTTATGTCAGCAAATTAGCATGGATCGGTCATTTAACTATTGTACTTGGTTTATCGTAGAGGTATATGCATTTAAAAAATGGGTTAATCAACTACTCAATGGCAAAATATCTCCTTGGCCCTGACAATCTGCTTAGAGCTCGTGTTTTTCCTGTGTAACCCTTGAAGTCAATGATGAGAAACATTTCCTTAGGGATAATTGCAATTCATTATAGTTTATAAGTTATTTTGCCCATCTAATGACCCCATTGCAATTTTTAAATGTAATATTGTAGCTGCGGGAAATTGCTCCTCTAGCATGACTGTTAAGAAAACAGTGCTAAGTACAATCCATGTATGTTGGGGAAAATAAAACACAATAGTACAATCGCATCTGAAAGCTCTCCATTGATGTTGTAAAGTTTTTTGCATTTTTGATATAGCACCTTATCACATCTTCAAGGAGTCTCAAAGTGCCTCACAGAATATACTGTTAAGTGAATTGACTGTATATTCTGTTGGCAAACACGGCAGCCAATTGCACACAGATGTGCCCCACAAACAGTCGGGGACTGAGTGACCAAGTTATTATTATCATTTTTTTTTAAAGGGATTACCACCGGAAAATTGATCCCCAATCAACTAACAATCGGGTTCCTACTTACTAGGTAAATAAAGGCGTGTGGAGTAAGGAAACTTGCCTAATGTTTCACCCTGCCTCGGAATCGAATCCAGATCCTCTCGTTTGCACAGCGAGTGTTCTAACCCCTTAACAACAGGACTCCGATAAGTTAATACACTCTCCAATAATGAATCAATATGGATAAAAGTACAAGTTTTAATGCCTTCAAACTTTTGCATGTGCAATTATTAAAAAGTTTAAAAATATATTAGAGTTAAACCTTAAGAAATATTGTTTATTGTCTATTTATTGCTTTATTGTTGTACACTGTATAAACCTTTTTAATGCAAGAGCCAGATAATTCACTGATACACACAGATACAGTGATGGGAAGATCATTCCAATCTCATCTCACATGCTCCATGCCTAGATAAAAAAAAATTAGAAGAAGCTTGGAAACTCTGATACATTTACCTCAACAAGGGAATTCTCTTTTTAATTGTTCCACTACTGATGAATCCCAACATCAAAGTTAAGACTGTATTGCTTCTGTACCGTTTACTCTAAGCACTTGGAATTATGACTATTTTCTGTAACTCCTATTCATAAACAGCAGATTAAAAACTGCCTTTCAGGATGACCGCAATGGGCTTGTGTTCTGCATTGCGAATGACAGGAACTCCTCAATCATCTCAAAGTCATGTTATTATTTCCCTAGTATTTCTAGGTTTCATATCAACTCCATACGCTCCAAACTCCAGCAGTATCCTATCCAGATATGGATAAGATCTGTGATGACGCAAGTGGTTCTCAGTTGAATATATCTGGGACCTCGAAACAAACCACAACTGGATTCTTGATCCTCAAAGCTTAACTAGTGCGCATAATTCTACAAATTGTATTGAAAACATATCATTCAAGGTATTTCATCTTATTGAAAATTATTCCTATTCAGCTTGAATTGGCAAAAACCACAGGCTCTAAATAGCTACTTCTTCAATGTTCCCCTTTTGACCCATTGCAGCAGTGTCATTGTGTTACTTATGTCACATTTACTCTTGTCTCATTAACTGGGGAGACAAAGTCAACACCAACATTTATCAATATAAAAATTTAGGTTTAATTTAGCAAGCATGAATGCACCAATGGAGTGTCCACTGCAATAACTCTTGCCTCAGAAATCTATAAAGGCACAATTCATTCCTGCAACATTGGCAGGTAAATATCACATTGATTTAGTTTCAATGACTTATTGTGTTTTCTTAGATGTCTTCACATACGCTACAGCTATAATTTAAGTAGTTTGTCATTATGTTTGGAAGATTTCAAAAGAATCATATTACTAGGGAAGAAAATGTGTGTGCACATACTCTATCATTAACTAAAATTTGCGCTTACATCACCCTGGACTCCAACTAAAGTCTCCTCACCTGGTTCTGATCTGATTAACCTCACTGCCCTCGCTCTTAAACTCGCTGAAATAGTGCACAATCTTGGCATCTGGTTTAATTACCCGTTCTCCTTTCTTCCTGAGAAGGCTAATCAATGCGACNAAAAACATTTTGAAAAAAAAGTGAAATAATAAGACTACCGATCAGCCTCACAGTAAAAAGGAAACCTATTCATGAATATAAAGTGAAAGAATTGAGTGGGAAGTGGATAAAAAAAAAATGTATGCCAGTTTAAAAAAGCAGTTTCTGCATACTTTACCAACGACTTTCATCCTTTGCTTGGATTCAAGCATTGGAACATACAGAGATGGAGTGGAAATAAACAGTGGCGTATACAATGAATGCCCAATAATGATCTCACTGTAAATCTTCTAGCAGGAATAGGCCAGCATGAATGAAAAAAATGTTTCATTTACAATGCTAAGCCTTTCTGTTTTTGTTTTACAGTTTTTTCAAAAAAAAATGGCTCGTGTAACTCAGATCCAAATACTATATCTGGTTGCAGGAGCACTTTTAATTTGCAGCAGTTTCTCCTTGCTGTCAGTTATTTTGAAGGTGATCGCTTGGGGAAGGTTTAACAGCAATAACCAATTTCAGCTCATTTACAACCTTGGGCTAATTTCCTTACTCCACATGCCTGATAATAATCCCTCAAGAAAAAAATATAAATAAACAAATAATTTGGTCACTCAATCCACAACTGTCCATTCCTGTGCGCAATTGGCTGCTGCGTTTCATCCACAAGTATGCAGTCTATTCACTTTACAGATATTCTGTGAAGCGCTTTGAAAAGCACTATAACAAATGCAAGAATTATTTATTATATTTATTACTGTACACTAAAGAATAGTGAAAGAAAGAAATATTTTTGGGGACTTGGGTGAACTTCTAATTCAAAAACATTTCACACACAATTTGCTTTAGCTCATACCTATGCATAAATAAAATGTATCTGAATAAACATATCTTACAGACCAAACAAATTTGTTCTTTTCTATCGCTAAGAAGATTTCAAAGTCTCTAGTATAGATGGTTTTGACATTTTTGAACAAAACCCCAGTTATAGATCTCACACTGAGAATTCAAAAGGACATTTTACAATAACTGAATGACTGACCTTTGCTTAATCAAAGCATGTACAAAATATCACACATCACATCTACTGGGCTGTCTACTAGAAGCTGTCTGCTGCAAATGCAAACAAAGGGACTCCTTTTAAACCTTTTCGTGGACATTTTAGAGATTGTACAAGTTTGCAAAGTCAGATATTTCCTTGGAGTTCAACAATCTGTGCGTTAAAAAGAAATCGGAACAGTTCTGGTATTATCAAATCAAGGGAAAGTTAACAGAAGGTCCAGCATCTAGATTCTGAAAATACTAGGTTTAAATAAGAAAACCTCTCTCAAAGGAACAACATTTTCTGCTTTGAAGCAAAATAAAATACAAAATGCATTTATTCTCAATGAAGTTCCTATCAATCTTCTCCCCAGAGGTCCTCCTAATGATATTGACAATCAATCTCCAGCACAAAATATCTGGGTACAAGCATTGGATTTCAAGCCAACCCATATCACCCCTGTCCCAACACTAAAAAATTGTAATATTGTCAGAGAAATGTTTTCGCAATGTTCCTTTTTCTCTTCTCACATTAAGCTAAAGGCTTGTGTCACAAAGGTGGCTGTGACAAAGGCAATCAGCTCTCAGGTATTTAGCAGTGTTCTTCTGCAAACAGCTAAGTTAACTTGCTCTTGAATATCCCTCACCGCAAAACTTCATACATCTCAAACACTGGAAATTTGCTCTTTTTAGAGTGAATGCAAAAGACCGCATTAAGTTTGTACTATTTTGTGCATAAACTGTAAAATGTAGACTAAAATTCATGTGTAAGCAAAAACTACGCAACTGATTCAAATTCCGGTTTCTTTTTAAAAAAAATAAAGCTCTGTAATGTCACAAGGGCTTTTATTTTGATAAACTAGCCCCAATCAAATATAGGAGCCAGGAATGAACACTGGCTCATTTCTATGGGGTGTTGCAATCAAACATATATTATATTAATTAATTATATATTGATTGATTAATTAATTGAATTCCCCTTTAAAATGGTCCTTTGTGGGACATTGCAGTGTGGAAATTGGTGGCTGAAGTCACCCATAAAATACAGTTACTACACTTTACAGTGAATGCTAGGAAGCGCTTTGAGACAACCTCCTGATGTGAAAGGTACTATATGAAATGTAAAGATTAGTAATATTTATCAAAGCATTTTAAAAAGATTTTTTAGTATTGGAACATGAAATCCCATTCTGTAGATTCCAGAATATAAGATTACATGATAAATCAACATCCATTTGTGCACGCCATGCAGCAAGTTCTATCCTCAGGATTATGTACATTTTGCGACTAGATCCAAGTAAATAACTAACAACATTCTTGACTGCAAATAAAGTCTCCAACTAAACAACAACAGTTGGTTACAGCTATCCAATTACTATCATTATCTCAATATTAAGACCCATTGGATAAGCTATTTTATTTTAAGCCATATTGTTCAAAACTGGAGTAAAACTTGGGGAAAAATACCTTCCTTAGTATTCTAACTAAGGACATGTGTGATTTATGTCATTTGCCCGCACTATCTAGGGATATAAATTCTACAAGCTATTCAGCCAATCATAGGTTTCTCTACATAGCTATTCTGACATGCATACAACGTCAAAGGAATGTGATTTGATACTCCAGCTGAAAAAAAACATTAGCTTGGGTATGCAAAATAACTACAATCAAACAAACCTGGAATTTAAGCTAAACAAAGCTGCTCTAAAATAACATAAAAGGTCAATGTATGAAACCCGAACAGTGGCCCTCTGCGTTCAGAACAATGACAAAATTAAATGCATCTACAAATAGGTGAGATGTGCTAAATATAAAATACTTTTCTCTGCTAATATATACACAAGTGATAACCCTCTTCTCCATGTTACAGATGAAAGAAACAAGAACTTTGAAACCACAAAAAACATTTAAAAAGGGACAGTTCGTATCCTCCTGGCAGTTTATGTACAAGCCAAATTCTAAGGACAGCCTGCAATGAAACTGTGCATTTGGATGAACTTTCGTTGGGGTTATCACTTTAATGTACCACCACAGGGATTTCAGCAAGTTAAACTTTCTCATGGTAACTAGGGATAGGCAACAAATATTGTCAGAAAGTCTGTGGCACCCACAAATAATCTTTTATTTCATTTACTGCCTGTCAAATATCTCAAAGTGCTGTTAGGCTGGTTCGGCTGTAGGACTTGCACCTGAGTCAGAAGATCGTGCGTTTAAGCCCGATGCTGGGACTGTGAACTCACATAGTATAGGCTGACACTCCAGTGCAATACTGCATTCTTGGGAGGTCCCATTCCATGGACGAGAAATTAAACTAAGGCCCCTTCTGCCTGTTCTGGTGAACGTAAAGATCCCACGCCACTATTCAAAAAGAGTTTCTTGAGTCCTAGCCAACAACTCCAGATAAAAATTGGTCATTCATTACTGTGTGCAAACTGGCTACCCTAATTCATTGACACAGAGCACATAGAATAAAATAGGTTTCCTGCTCCACATTTCCATAATGTCAGGGCTGTACTTTTGGTCCCTGTGGTACAAAGGCAGTATCACAGTGAAGTGGGTTTTTCTTTATCTTTAAAGTGTACGACAGGTTAAAAAAAAACACAAAACCTACAAAATACTTATCGCAAAAGCTAAAGACATAGCTAAATCCAGGATAGAAAGTTTTTTTCATTGAGTAACACTTGTATAACTTTTTGCTAATCTTCTGCTGCTCAAATTTTAGCATGTTTTAATCCATGAAAGAATAATGTTTTGGTTTGGTCAACCGGATGTCTGACAATGCAGAAACTCATCGTTATGCTTGAGGATCCAAACCAGACTGAGAATTCGATGCAAGCCACCTAAGAATGAAAATTCCCTCGTCTAGAATGGAAAATTCTTACTGTGAGGGATTTGCACCTGATAAGATTGAAAAAAAACAATCACCAACAATTGTCTTGGAGCCAGAAGAGATATTAATAAGTGCAAAGAGCGGATAGAGCTCGTCACTACAATAGGTAGAGGGATAATTAAACAAGGTATAAGGTGTAACATAAATTAGTTTTTCCCTACTCAGCACTCATAATTTGAACTGAAAACCTTTGATTCATGCTGAAATGGCCCATTGATAGCAAAATAGTCCTGAAACATCTAAATGAAAAGATTGATGAATATTAATATTAAAGAATACATTAAAGAAGGACTATTCCAGGGTAATCAAAAGAAAACTAAAATCAGATTTCAAAACAGGAACCACACTCAATTTACCCAAACACCTACTTTAATGGCATATCGTTAATGATAGCTCTCTGACTCACCTCATGTTTTCCAAGGCAATACCTGTAAAACAAAACAGTGAACTCTACAGTGAAGATTTGAAGAATATTACAAATTATATTATAAACCACTTTTTATCCTTGGTTTAAATATTTCAAACAACTCTAAAAAATAAATACTATCCTAGACACTAGAGCAAAGAGCTATGGTGGAGCTAAGAGTTATGGGGTTAAAACATTGTTTAGCTTATCAAAAGAAAATCAAATTACAGTTTTGCTATCAAGCTAAGTTATTAGAAAGATCTATAGGAAAACAAAACTATGCATAAGGGGTAAGAATTAAAGCATTATCCCTCATCCTTCCTTGAATTATTGTTTGTGATTATAATCACAAACAATAACCCATGTTTAGTGATACACTATTATACTTTTGCGGTGCGATTACAACGTGCCTGGAGGCTACATTACATTGTCAGCTAGTTTTGAGTAACGAGGTCTAGGATATTTATACTTGGAATATTTAAAACTTTGAAAGGAAAGTACTTCCAGCAGTGTTATTATCACTACCAGTACATTTGAAAAATTCATCTGCGGTGTAATACTTTACCACATTGGTTAAAGCAAAATGTAACCTAAGTCCGGGGCAATGAAAGCCATTAAAAAAAAATTATATACACACTCATTGCAAAATAAAACATTTGTGAAAAATGTTTTATATATAAAGTAACGAGTCTTTAATGTAAAATGACTTTGTTTTACACTAGTTTTAAAAATAAACTGGAGAAATATTTAAATGTTAATCTAAGCATAACAGTAGCACTACATACGTGGGAATAGGCACCATACAGGGTGGGCAAGGTATCGCAGTTCGAATGAAAGCTGGTTCAGAACGTTGCTCCCATGGACCTGAAGGCTGGTGCTAAAAAAAAATTACTAAATTAAGTGTAGAATATAAAACATTTCACAATTTAAAATCTGAACTTTCAAAATCTTCTAGCAAAACATTTTGCAAGTTAAGTAAATCCAAGAATTTTAAAGGAACCTCTTCTGCTATGCGTTTTACAAACAATGAAAGTGGTGACAACCAATTTGAAAATCACAAACACATTCTTTCAAACAAATTCACATCTCATAGTAAAACTATATTTACTGCTTCCCATTGCTAAAAATGACCTAGGATTACGAACAACTATTAATAATAATAATAATCCTTGCATTTGATATAGCGCTTTTCACGTCAGGAGGACGTCCCAAAGCGCTTCACAGAACACACTGTAAAGTGAATTGACTGTATATTTGTGGGCGAACGCGGCAGCCAATTGCGCACAGCAATGTCCCACAAACAGTCGTAGATTGAAAATGACCAATTTATTATTGTTTTTGGTTTTGGAGGGATTATTATTAGGCTCTGTGTGGAGTAAGGAAACTTGCCCAAGGTTTCGCTCTGCCTGGAATTGAACTCAGGTCTCTCGCTTGCAAAGCGATTGCTCTAACCACTGAGCTACAGGACTCCACACTCCTGAAAGCCTAAAACTTTCTGATGTAGAAAGTAGTGAGTAATACATTCTCTTTTCTATACAAGTTATTACTCAAATGCCTCCTTTAATGGTTCTTAAACATAGCTTTTTTTCACATAAACATTTTCTTTCCATTTCAGATAAGTTTGCGTTACATGAGTTAGGTGTGAGAAAGAGAGTAATATGTATTAAACAACAACAAATTACATTTGCATAGCGCCTTTCACGGCAAGAGGATGTCCCTTGACAAAGCAGATTTGGGCTGGTAGCTGATAGAATATATGAGGGAAATGTGAATAGAGGGGTATGGGAGAAGGGACTAAGTGAGGTCAAGACCCATGTGTGGAGTCCTGTAGCTCAGTGGTTAGAGCACTCGCTTTGCAAGCGAGAGACCTGAGTTCAATTCCAGGCAGGTCAGGGCGAAACCTTGGGCAAGTTTCCTTACTCCACACAGAGCCTAATAATATTCCCTCCAAAAAACAAAACAATAATAAATTGGTCATTTTCAATCCATGACTGTTTGTGGGACACTGCTGTGCGCAATTGGCTGCCGCGTTCGCCCACAAATATACAGTCAATTCACTTTACAGCATATTCTGTGAAGCGCTTTGGGACATCTAGAAGACGTGAAAAGAACTATATCAAATGCAAGGATTATTATTATTATTATGTGGAGTATAAACACCAAAAGGACTAGCTGGGTTTCAGTGCAGTACAATCCATGTAATTCTATGCAACACTGGCATAGGACAAGACCTGATTGGAACAGACAGTCCATAAGACTTTTGCAAGAAGTAACCAGTTAACAGGACTGATCTTTGTAAACTTTTGATCTTACAGATGCCATTTTCCTGGAAGTATGGAAAAGGACAAGTTTAAGGTTTGGGTGGAAGTACAAGATGATATTAAATATTACTAGTTTTGTTTCTAACTTGAACTTTATACAAATAGATTGCTTCTAATTGAATTAAGCAAACCAATAATGGAATAAATATTTGTTCAACATGTTGAACAGTTAGTCATGACCTACAACCACAATGACCAAATGAGAAACTATTTGGAATTGAAAAGCTATTAGCTCCCAAAGTTGTTCCAGAAGAAAATTTACATTGCACTGTTCTGCCAGACACATTGTTTTCCAGAGTCCAAATTAAAAGACACTGATAATGACTGAACAGCAAGGACATGTTATACTACACATGGAGGGATTCTTTTACAAACTAATCTCAGCTTTCCCTCAGAGTTACTACAAAAAATATGCATTAATATACCCAGTTTGACTGTGTATAAAATCCTTACTGAATTTGCTTGCTTGACTAGTACTTCATCATGACAAAGAGCAGGACAAAAGTGGACACACTTCTTCAATGTTTTCTGGCATGATTGCCTGCATGGAGGGCAAGGGCCAAAATGGCATCGATGTTTCTCTCTATTTGGATGATGGCACGTGGATGGATTTCTAGAAAAAAAAAGAAAATTGCAATTCGCTCAAGTTAAAATGGATTTGCCCATGTCTAGTATGTATATAGTTCAGCTGCAACTTACAGAAAGGAGCTTCACTTGGTGTCCTGGCTAACAATCTGAGAATAAATTGGTCATTCCCTTCATGGTTGTGCACAAAATTGACTACTTTGTTCACCAACAAAATACACAGCCACTAACATTCTACAGAAATTCCTGTGAAGCGCTTTAAAACATTGTAATGTGACAAGTCGCTTTCACAAAAATGAGGACTGTTATATTATGATGTGTGTATACATGAAAAATATAGATTTCGAGCAGTTAGTACAAAAAGTTACAAGAACTTTGTATTCTTAACTTAAGTATATAATGCTGATTCACAGAGTTTGAATTTAAGATCAAATGAGGAAAAGAAAATGAAATAAAGCTGATTATCAGGACAAAATAAAGCTAAAAAATTAGACTAATGAGTAGTAATACTACTAAAGGCCAATTAACTAAAACCCACCAGAAATAACACAAAAGGATTATAAAGTAACTTATCCATTTTTACCATTTTTTTTTAGTGATGTCAACCACAAAACAATTTTTAATCCAAAGTAAACTTTTAAAAACTGAATTTGGCAATGGTTATGTAATAGGGAGGGCGAGGGCTGGTCAAGCAGATTCAAGGAAGGTGAAGAATGAATGCATGAGCAACCACCTGCATTTATATAGTGCCCTTCATGTAGGATAACAAAGTACTTCACATAGACAGAATCAGATTCTGAGCAACAGAGGAGAAGGGAGATGGGTGTAAGAAGGATGACTGTTGGCACTGTTGCAGAGGTGTTTTTTAAGAGGGGTTTTAAAAACAGATTGACAAGGGTAGCGATTGTAGGCTAGAAGGAGGGTGTTCCTGAAGTCAGATAGCTCATTTGTATTTGGTTGAAAAGAGNAAAAAGTTTGCAATCAGAATTTACACATGCATGGAAAATATCTGGAGGTTACATAGCCAAAGAAACATTTTTTGTTGCAATATTATTTCGTAATTACAAAAAGGGTCATAAGATTATCATAAGCTCTTCTCTGATCATTACAATAAAATGATTAAACTGACCTGCAGTGCTCTTTACATTTCGGTGGTTTGGTCGTACGTTCTCTGCCACATGGTACAGTCAGAAGAGTTTTACTGCAATTGCATTTCACTTTCACTGTCTCTGGACATGGATAGCAACTGCCTAGTAAGTAGAGAGATAAATAAATCTTCTACGCAAGCTGTTAATTTTTTTTTACCACAGTCATATTTAGGGATGTTTTTTTTAAACCAATGAAGCAAGCGAGTTTATACCAGCATCATTAAACCTTGTAAAACTCTGTTGGAACTTTCCTTTTAGAGTCAGATAGAATCATGGACTCAAATGTATTTACTCCAATGTGTTTCGCACCACTGGACCTGTTACGCTAGAAGTAGATTTGTTTTCTCTCTTTAATCACAATACTTTCTTACAGCTTTAACAATGTTATTTAAACACAAATTTTGAAGTCAACAAAAACACACTCAAATGTGGTTCGTCTGCTAAACCTTCTGCAACATCAAAATACAGATGATATCAAGATGAAAGTCCATCTGTTGGCTGCACAGAACCTATGTTAAATGAACCAGGGCAATCTTAAGCTAATTTTCGGAAGGCGTGGGCTCATACCATAAAACTGCCTTGAATTCAGCTTTATTCTGTGGTGCTAACCTAACCTGGAAGTGCCTGTTTCTGACAAAGCCTCCAAAATATGGAAAATCTTTTTATTTTAAAAAAAGACACAACAGATCTTCATACACTCCATTTCTCTAGAGTACAAAAACTTCAACAATATTTGACTGCACTTATTTTCAATTTTAGACACAAGTGCAAGCCTTTCCCACTAGCTGCCCTGTCCCAACTTGATTTACACAAGCATGGGTGGGAGGGGGAGAGAATTTTTTTTAAAACACTCACTAGCATTCCGACTACTGCCAAGTCTATAAGTAGCTTTTAAATAAGGCACTGCAAGATAGGTTTGATTTGTTGAGTTCCAAATTCAATTAAAATAATGCAACTAAGATGTTGAAGGGTGGCAATAGACATTTTAAAGCACATTTCCCTCCCCTAGTATATTTTCGGGGAAGGGAAAGGAGTAATAATATATAAGAATCCATACAGTTGATATAGTGTCTTTCACATTGTTAAGTCTCAAAGCACTTCACAAGATTTTACTGTGAAGTGTAATTACTGTAGGCAAACATGGCAGCTAATTTGGGCACAATATTTCATGAAGCGAGTAACCAATTTTATTTGGTGGTTTATTGGACAGGATACTCCCTTGTCTTTTCACTACCTATCGAATAGTGCCCTCGGATCTTTAACATCCACCTGAACAGGCAGATGTTACCTTGGTTTAATGCCTCCAGCATTGCAGCAAACTCCTAGCACTACATGGGAGTGTCAGCCGAGATCGTGAGGTCCAAGCCCTTAAGTGTGACTTGAATAAAACCAGGCAGCCATGAGGTTCTTTTCAGGTTTTCAGACCTGCTAAGGTAGATCTTCCATAGGCTGTCTGCAAGTGGGATGGGGGAGGGGGGGAGATGGGGAAAATATATGAATTTATCCACCTCACTTGAGCATTTATTGATTTGTTTCTGCTCCTGAATGTCACTGTCGATTAGCACCAAGGAAATTGGAAATAGTTCTGTTATTCAAATAACTTTGAAAAGAAAACTCAATTACAGAATTTGTGTTCAGCATTCAGAAAACGAAGTTGCACAACATTTACAGTAGATATCATTTATTCACATTCGATTTACATAAAGGCCATCTACACTAAAGCTGTACAGGGTAAATTTTTCAAATTGAATAACCTTTTTCTCGCCTCACAATCAGATTAAGAAAACAAATGGAAGCAAAAGGACACTGCTTCAGAAATCAGTAGGAGAAAAGGTCACCGGAATTAACATTACTTTAAGAGATTGAACAAATAGGAATCGCAGGATAATTCCTTTTCGACAAATATAGTGTAGAAGTATGGAATTTAATATAATCATTTTTTTGCTGGAATTATCAGGCCAATCCACGAGAAAGTTCATTAAGGTACCAGATCAAATCTAAACAAGCAATTTAGTTTTGTTCTCCTTTCTTTGAAAATTCAAGATTTCTTCCAAAACAGCACTAGCTGTAATGGAGGAACTACAATCGAAGCAACTGTTTCCAAAAAGTAAAACTGAGGGTTAATGGCATTGTAGTTTAGAACTTTGATTTGTGAAAGAGTTGGTATGAATGCCAAAGATTCGTAATGTTTGGAACATTCAATCCTAGTCCAGGCATAATATTAAATCTTTCAGTAAAAGATTTTTTTAACAAGTTGCATTATCCATCGCCCTAAAGTTAACTAAATGAATTTGAAAAATTTACGGCATCCGTATAAAGAAAAATCATTTCTCACTGTCTCTCAAATGTCCAACGCTGTATGAATTTTTTAAAAAAATTCTGCTTCTTCATTAATTGAATTTAAAATAATTTATTCTAAAAATGTAGTTACCTCGGTGACAGGCTGACGGACACTTGTGGTTTCTACAACCAAGTGTTCGAACACAGCTCAGGTCACATGCAGGGCAGCTCCCAGAACAGCACTAAAAGTAAAGAACAATGAAGGATTATTCAGTCTCTGTCCTGAAGCAGAAAATACTTCAAACCTAGTTGAATTAATTCATTTCAACTTCAAAGTAGATATCAATCAACCTTGGTTTTAAACAAAAAATACAAATTGATCTTGAATGCTCCAATTTCTATTCACAGAATTAACTTCAGAACTAATGTGGCACTGTGACTCCATTACAAAAACCTACTACATATTGGTACACACTAGAATCCTTGCTATTTTCCCTTTCTGCAAAAGTCAGGAAATTCCAATCATTTAATAGTTGAAGTGAATCTTTATCCCACTTAGTAGATAGATAGATAGATCAGTGATTCCCATAACCATTTGCTTATGTACAAACATGTGGTTACTGTCCGATAGGTTGTTCATATATATACATATCCTCAACACATACTTGTGTGAATTCTGTATAGGAAATATGCAGACGACACAATTGACAGTACCTAGGAAGTCTGCAATTACCTCCTAATAGTCCAGGCACAAACCCTTAGTCAACCAACACAATTGTATAGCATTTAAGAGTCCAATTCAGAACAATTATTTTGTTTCTGACCACAAATAGAACCTGATCAATTCCAACGATTATTTTGTGACTTGACTGCACAGTAACATTGGATACAGAAAATAAACATCTATACTGGAGAGCACAGGCCAAAACTTTCAAGGTTCTAAAAAATATAAGTTGATGATGATAATATAAGTTGACAGATGGCAGTTTCCAAAATGTTAGAATGGGTGGATGTAACAGCAATAGGCAGTCATTCTGAAGAATAAAAAGGAAGGAATCACCTTCCTTTGATGAGCAGATTTGAAAATGAACACATTTCTAAGGAGATACAGAGAGAAAAGCGTTGGAATCTATGAGAGGCTGAGGAGACAGNAAAAAGGAAGGAGAAAGTCTGGAAGCATATTTCTTGGGGATAATACAGTATCATTATCAAAGAAGAGTCTAGAGAATGGAGGTTCCAACAGATATGACAGGAATAAAACTTTGTCAGTCATAACAATACCACTGAATGGGACAGCTTCCTTCACTTCCCTTAACTCCTCAATCCCTCTTGCCACCGCCCCAATCCCACCTCCGTCTCCTACCTCCCCAGGAAAAAAATCTCCCACCCCCTCCCTCTCCGCTGCCTTGGGAGTCATCTGAACTACTCCCCCACTTGGCTTCCTCCCGCAATGACCTATCCTCCTTGGTCACTCTCCTCCACAATTCCCTCTCCACCACTCTCGATGCCCTTGCTCCCCTCATTTCCCCAAACGTCTCCTACTCACGAAAGTCAACCTGGTACAGCAGCCACCTCCGCTCCCTTAAGGCACCGCTGACTGCACTTTGCTCAAATCCAACTTAACAGTCCATAGGCAGATCTGACTGGACCTTAACAAGTCCTACCACTCCGCCCTCACCTCTTCTAAAGCATTGTTCTACTCCAAGACAATCTTGGAGGCCAAGAACAACCCTAGACTCTTCTTCTCCATCACCACACCACTCCTCTGCCCACTCTCTCACACCTGGCCCTCTCATGCCTCGCCCATCCTCTCCTCTAACGCCAACTGTGAGGTGATGCTAAGCCAAAGTTGAGAGGATACCCTCAGCTGCCTCTGCCCTTCCATCAACTGCGCCCTCCCCACCTCCACCTCACACCCCGTCCCCTACCCATCCCTCCCTTCACACCTTCAAACCTGACTCCCACTCCTCTCTCATCACCACTATAACCCATATGAAACCGACCACCAGCTCCCTCGACCCCAGCCCTCTCCTTATCTCCCAGCTCCACCTCATTGCCCTCTACTCAGATATCATAAACCTCCCCCTGTTCAATGACACTGCTTTAAAAACGGTCATCATTACTCTATCCTTAAAAAACCCTCCTTGGCTCCATCCCTGCTCTCCAACCACCGCCCTATCTCCAATCTCCCTTTCCTTTCCAAGGACCTGCAACAAGTCATTGCTTTCCAGCTTTGATCTTTCCTCTCCCACCACTGGCTTTACGAACCCCTCCAATCAGGTTTCTGTGCCGCCCACAGCACAGAAACAGATTTGGTCAAAGTGGCAAATAACATTCTGTCCATCTGCCACCAAGGCTCGCTCTGCTTCCTCGTCCTCCTTGATCTCTCTGCTGCCTTCGATACTATTGATTACTCTATCCTCATCCACCGCCTCTCCTCTCACCTCAACCTTCACGGCTCTGTCCTTGACTGGTTCAGATCGTACCTCTCACACAGTATCCACTTCATCTCCACAAACGGTTTCTCCTCCAGCCCCTGCACTGTCTCGTGCGGTGTTCATCAGGGCTCTGTCCTGGGTCCCCTCCTCTTCAATATCTAAATGCTCCCTCTTGATGACATCATCCGCAAACATGGGGTCAACTTCCATATGTATGCGGATACCACCAACTGTACCTCTCTGCCTCCACCCTGGACTCCAGGACCACTGCTGTGCTGACAGAATGTCTGTTAGACATCAAGTCCTGGATGAGAGTTAACTTTCTTCAGTTGAACGTCAACAAGACCGAGGCTCTCCTGATTGGTTCCTGGCAGCGTCTCCTCACCTCAGGCGCTGACAGCATCACCATCCATGGTTGCACACTCCACATTGCTAAACCAGTCCAGAACCTTGGCGTCTTGTTTGACCCTCAACTATTCTTTCTACTCCACATCTGTGCCATGACCCGCTCTGGCTTCCCCCACCTCCGCAACATCACCCGGCTCTGCCACCGTCTCACACCGCAAACCCTCAAACTCGCATTAAGCCTTCCCAACTCCTCCCTCCATAGGCTGCAGATCATCCAGAACTGGTCGTCAACTTCAAAGCCCTCCATGGTCTCGCTCCCCCTTACCTCTGGGACCTCCTAACACCCTATCATCCTGCTCGTTCCCTCAGCTCAGTGGGCTCTGTCCTGCTTCACATCCCCTACCTCGCCTGCCCCATCATTGGCGGGTGGGCCTTCAGTCACTCTGCCCCCACCCTTTGGAATTTCATCCTGCAGTCCCTCCGCCTCGCCCCCTCCCTTGCTTCCTTCAAGACCCGTCTCAAGACCCTTCTCTTCAACCGTGCCTTTGATCACCCTCCTTCCCCCCTGCCCTCCACCTTCCCCGATCCCGACCCCCAGTTCGGGTCCGAAATACTGACTGTCCAGAGCCTTGAGACGTTAAAGGTGCTATACAAATGTAATTTTGTTGTTATTGTAAGAAGCAACGACAGCAGTGACCAGATGACCTAGAAATTAGACTTCTTTTTAAAGCTGGAATCTATGGTCAGTCTGTAATCTAAGCAAGGCAGTGGTATCCTATTCAGTGTTTTTGTTTATAGTTCAATAAAACAGAATTTAGCCATATGATATTAAGACACAAATTACAACTTTTTTTAATCAAATATTACGGCTATAAAATAGGCCAGTTCTAAAGGTGGTAAAAGTATTTTTTTCAAAAAGAAAATCTCTTGCCCCTTACCTTCCTCTTGCACTGATGTCTTTGGCAATCCCGTAATTTGGTACATTTTGTTTCACACAGGTACTGTTTGTGGCATGGCATGCATTTTGTGTGCTTCCCACAGCGACACTGCTTTTCTACATCCTGGAAATAAAACACACTAACAGTCAATAAAACAAGTTTCCCTTTCTTTGTACAGAAAGTCTGACTGCATTTTTTAGGATGTAAAACCTAATCCCAGCATTAGAAAGGAAGGACATTACTGAAGCTCAGGGGACTTCTAAACTCATGTAAAATCTCACAGATTTCCACGAATGTCCACCTGGACAAAGAAATATTAAAAATATTGTCTGTCTTCTCACCTGTCGGCAGGTCTCACAAGTGCCTCTGTGGCAGCGCATTGAACATCTATGAAGGCCACACTCAAGTGGTTTATCACAAGTGTCACCACAGGTTGGTATATCCTCTGTGCAAGGCAGTGTATATTCTGAACAATAAATAAAACACCATTTTAATTTGCAAAGAAAGGTTGTTGTTCCATTGAACAGAACATAAATAAATACAACTTAACTGGAGAATACTGACAACAATCACTGCAGTCCACAACGTACTATTTATGCATCCCCTGAAAAAACATTGGTGTTATTCATAGAATGGAAGTGTGCGGAAGGTGCTCTAAAGTTGAAGAATGAAAACAACCCTACAGGTAGGTAGTTAGATGGGCAATTCCGAACATCCTCCACAGACTGAGTTGTCTAGGCAGGATGATCTTGCCTACACATATTGGAATTATATTTTTAATTTTTTTACCTTGATGATTACACACCATAATATAAATATTAATTTGATTAATTTAAATAATAATCTTGCATTTGATATAGGCAGATGAAACACTTAAACATTCATTTAAAATAAAGATAATTCATAAATTATATTATATTGAGAATAAGAGGTAGAAAACAGTTAAAAGGGACATAGATTCCTTCAAATGTTTTTGGAAGAACATTACTTCTGCATTTGGAAATATGGTATAATCTACTGAAAAGGTGAGAAAACTAATCTGTAATACACTTTCTTGCAGGAATCTTGGTAGACTACAGAGCTTTTACTATACAAATGTTTGAACTGCAACATAAGGGAAGGCTCGTGTGATTGCAGTCTCCCATTTAACCCTACTGTAAACAGTTTAAAATGGCAAATATTTAATGTCTGCAAATATTTGTGCTTCCTCGGTAACTGGTCACGAAGAGCTAATTAATAAAATGTTAGGCAGATAAGTAATTGTGAATAGTGAGCTTTATTTCACGCCACGATTCAGTCATTAGTTTTCCTTTTCCAGGCTGTTACCGTCATCCAATCTGTCCTAGTTTTAGAATTTCAGTGGTTTGTTTCAAAAATGTCAAAGTTACCTTTATTTTAAAAACTTGCTTGTCAGTTTTCTCCCCTCCTGTCCTAAAGGTGTGGATTCCTTTTTCATCTATTGGAGCACAATTCTACAAGTAACCGTCCAGCACCTCAAAGTAGCCCATTATTTATACAAACCTCGACAGCAAGGTTCAGCCAGCTATTTGCCCACAAAGGACCTCCAGATGAGTCACATCTACAGCACAAGATTCAATGATGATCATGAATGGGGAACATAGCTGCTTTATTCATTCCCTAATCTGATGTGCTGAGGAAAGCCTCAGTAAAACTGTTAGTGAGATCAATTAAATTGGGTCAGACCAGCAGATAAACCTTGGTGCAGAACTCAGGCACTCAATGACCTTTGCATAAAATGTGCTGAGTCAGGATGAGATCAATATATGTTTATAAATTATGAGGGAAAAAAATCCAAGAAAACAAAATGCTTAAAAATCAGCCGCAACAACTTTCATTTATAGATCACCTTTCATGTAGGATAACATCTTGGGTGTGCAGTAGAAACATAGGGCCAAGCAGGGAAGAGAGGAAGGGAGGTTGATCATAGGTGTGGTTGAAGAAATATGCTTCAAGACACGCAAGAGAGATGGGGGGAGTGAGACAGAGGGGTAGGAGGAGGGTTTGCCCTCCAGTAAAGACATCATGACAAGGATCACAAAATAACATTCACGTAACATGCTAAAATGTGCAACCAAGTGTCAAAAGCCACCTAAAGTAGTTTGACATCATATCAGTTAACTTCCTCAATCCCAATGCATCAACTTTACATTTAAAATGAATATACATACTTGATTTTCCACAGGGACAAGCCCTGTATCCTGATCGAGGACAATTTCCACAAAGGCCTGTGTGGCAGATCATTTCACATGTATGATTACCACAAGACAGTGTTTTTCCACACACCTAAACAGAAATAATTTGAAAATGGATTATTGATAAGTTAAAATTTAAAACAAAACACAGAAGCTAGCTATACCCTTTAACATGGAAGTATTGAAATATACAAGTGAAAACAGTGAAATCCACTTTGGTGCGGTCCCAGGTATAAAATTATATTAAAAATACAATATTTCCTTCCAAGATTGAAACAATTTAATGTCTGTCCATTCTGCACACCCCTCTCCTTGTACATTACACACTTTCCAACAGATTTCAAAGGAAATGGTGGTTCTTTAATGAACTAAATTAACTTAAATGTGTCTTACCTGTTCACATTGCCATTGTGGACTAGCACACAAGCGCTCAGTTGTTCTTTTGCCACAAAGACACTTTTGTTTACTGACACGAGGACAGGCTTGGCAATCACCTAAAATGTACAGAAGTTATGAATAGTAAGAACAATCCTGAGTTCAATCATTATACAATGCTCAGAGGATAACTATTGAACACTTTCCATCACAAAAAGTGTGATGATACTGCAATATCACAATAGTAATAAAATAGTAATAAACATGTAATCCATTAATACCAGGAAGTCCTAACTTCTTACTTAGGCACCTCAATTATTGTATTCATAAAATTATCCTTCCCAAATGACAAGAGTAACCACAATTCCAACCACTTCACAAAAGGTATCTGTTATAAAAAACAGTATTCAAAGGAATAGTTAAGAGCGTTGTATAATTTAAATATAGATATCAGAGCACCTCCATTCAACTCCTACCAATTATCTCAAAGTCAGTTTGCAATAATTAGCATATAAATTATTTAAGATATAATAGACAATAAAGAGAATATTAATTATTGACAAACATTTCTAGTCCCTGAAAGCATACTGTTTTCTGGATGGGTAATGCAAAAACAAGAAAGTTGCAGGCGTATAAATGAATACAAAGTTTTTATGAAATGGGGTTTTGGAGAAAATAAGCAGTGATTTAGTAGACTTTTCTTCCACTTGGGATCCAGATTTAAATCCACCAGGACTGATAAAATGAACGATTTTTCTGTTGGCTGTAAGGTTGTCACACAAGCCGAGTTTACGCAGTCACAAATCTCCAATTGGGCATGGTTCCACAATACACAAATAATCAGACTTAAAACACACAAATTTAAACTCAATGACTGCACAAAGGTTTCAGTAATTGCCAAACCAGAGCAGTCACACTGTATGAGTGCAGTCAGTAAACTTCAGTTTGGCAAGAAGACAATTTTCTTGCCAAAATGAAGTGGTTTATCTGTAACACGAGTGTCTCATTTCAACAGATTGAGGATGTTTTGGAGGGAAAAGCAGAAACAAAATAAACCTTAACAGGACATAATATTTCTGCATGTACACTTCTAAGTAAATGTTGTAAGGACAGGTGAGGGGTGCAGCAAGTTACCACATTTCCCTTTCACCTCCATGACCTGGATTCAGATCTATCCCAGATTAATGAAGTGAAAGGATTCCCTTGTTATTCTACTCCACAGCACTGGGATCCTTGCTATCATGAGCCCAACAACAACAAAAAAAATCACAATACTGAAGGAGCAGTCTTCTTTGAAATGCAGCTATATCTAAAATTTACAATTGCTTTATTAAGCAGGAATTACACTGCAAATCGCACGAAAAAATTGCTGAAGGACTTTTAAAGAATTAAAATAGCTGTCTTTGGGTGATTTGGAACTCCTCTCTAAAATACGTCAGGATTTTCAACAAGGCTGTCTTACCATATCCACCTATTCTAATTGGGAGAGATGTTCGCTTTTCAAACAGATTAAGTGATTCTTCTCAGGGTTTTGAAGGGCAATTTCAGGACAAACGCTGGGAAGTATTTCTTCGCAAAAGAGGGCAATCAACAACTGGAAGGGTTACCACGAAGAATGGTAGAGGCTAGAACACTGAACCAAAGACAAAGGATATAATGGAAAGAACAACAACAAAATTACATTGTATAGCGCCTTTCACGTCAGGAGGAAGTCCCAAGGTGCTGGACAGTCAAGAGTTTCAGATGCGAGCTGGGGTTCGGTTTCGGGGAGGGTGGAAAGCAGGGTGATCGAAAGAAGGTAGAATGGTGGAATTACATAAGAGTAATACGGCAGAGAAAAAGGCTCTTTGGTTCAACTAGTTTGTGCTGGCATTCTACAAGGATACTTGCATTCTTCATCTCTGAGAAATAGCCTTCATGGGTGATGTTCTGTGCGCCAGTAAGTTCAATACTTTGTCATATCCTATTAATGGGATTTCCCTTTGTAAGAGCACATTATCAATGAATGATCTACTGTTCTACACACTCTTCAATCATATTTCGGGACAACCAAAGTGGTACTAACAACATTCATAGAATCCTGCTTGACTGTGAAATTTGCCTCCAGTAGGAAAGGTAACACAAAGAACTAAAATAATGACTTGACATCCAAGTCCCAACAAGGACAGTAGGGAGTTGCCTGGATATCAATACCATCATTTATTTCTCCTCTGCCTATTTTAAATGAAAAAGTTTGACTCCTCCCATTCCCTCCCTTGCTCCTCTGATTGACCGCACAACTCCAGCTACTTGGGACTGGCTGGAGTCCGCTGTCAATCACAATTTGACTCCTTCCATCTACATTCCAGAGTCCCTTGAGGCTGAAGGCTCGACTCACAGAAGACCCGAGTGAGTACATTCAGCGCCGACTAGTGCGGCATTTTTCCTAGATTAACAGGCATATTTAAAACAGGTAAGACTACAAATGAATCGGGACTAGGCGTTTTGGTTTACCGACGCATCCGGGGGTAACCGACGTCCAGCAAAAGCAGATTCCACCTTATTTAGATTTGAAGCACCAACCTGGATGACATGAGTTTTCACACTTGTGCTGTCCGCAAGATAAAAGTCGTCCACAATACTGCTGACAGGACCATCCCTTAGCACTGCATCGCCGGGCCACTGGTTTAGCCTTTTCACAATAGCAGGTTACAGAGACCATCTTTGGACATGGTGGGCAAGGACCTAAATCACAAACACTTCTTTAGTTACGTGGCACAAGGTTTGAATCATGCAAAACTGTGAAAGCAATTCTAAATATCACTTTACCAGGATGACATAAAAGAAGACACTTATGTCCACATAAAGGCTTGAATTCCTTGTCACAAACTTGGCCACAGGAATGAGGTACAAGCCACGGATCAGGTGGGGGATCCTCCACTTTTCCACAGTAACAATAACATCTGGTTGGAGTTTGAGATGGTTTGTACTCATGCCTACATTTAGGGCTAAACAGGAAACAGAATTTCATTGAAACGAATACTGAAAAATGTACAACATTTTGTTTGGCGTCATGCAATTTAAAAAAAATTGACTTCATCTAATAAATTATATCCTGTATTACAACAAGCAACAGTGATGTAGAGTTTAGAGAACTGGGAAACTTAAAGGACTAATTATAAACAGGAAACAAATCTAATGAGCTATTTAACAAAACCACAGATTTGATGAACGCTATTTATATGATTTTCAGAAAGCATTTGATAGTACTGCATGAAAGCTTATTAGCTAAATATTAAGGCACATGTAGTTCAAGTGAGTATTGTGTCAGGGACAGTAAATCGCGAGATAGAAGGCAGAGAGTTTAAAAGGAGGTGCTTCTCAATTATAGTCTATATTGCCACTGCCTCACTCCTCAGGCTGAAACCCTCATATACGCATTTGTCACCTCAAGGCTTGTTTCAGACCAGAGCTGGGGGTTGGGGATGGTGGAGGACAGAAGGGGAAGCAGGGAGATTGAAAACACGGTTGAAGAGGAGGATCTTGAGATGGATCTTGAAGGAGGCAAGAGAGGAGACAAGGCGGAGGGACTGTGGGATGGAGTTCCAGAGGGTGGGGGCAGAGTGGCAGGACCACCCGACATTAATGGAGTGAGCGAGGCAGGGGATGTGAAGCAGGCCGGAGCCCGCTGAGCGGAGGGAGCATGCAAGATGGTAGGGGGTTAAGAGGTTGCAGAGGTTGGGGGGAGCAAGACCAGGGAGGGTTTTGAAGGTGAGGACTAGGATCTTGAACTGTATCCTCTGTGTGATGGGAAGCCAGTGGTGTCGGTCGAGGATGGGAGTGATTGAGTCATGGAACTTGATGCGGGAGAGGATATGGACTGCAGAGTTCTGGATGATCTGCAGCCTATGGAGGGAGGAGTTGGGGAGGCCAACAAGCAATGAGTTTGCATAGTCAAGCCTCAATGTAATGAAAGCACGTATGAGGGTTTCGGCGGCCTGCGGTGTGAGACAGTGACGGAGCCGGGCAATGTTGCGGAGGAGGGGAAGGCAGAGCGGGTCATGGCGCAGATGTGGGGTAGAAAGGATAGTTGAGGGTCAAACAAAACGCCAAGGTTCCGGACTGGCTTAGCAATGTGGAGTGTGCAACCATGGATGGTGATGCTGTCAGCGCCTGAGGTGTGGAGGCGCTGACGGGAGCCAATCAGGAGAGCCTCAGTCTTGTTGACGTATAACTGAAGAAAGTTAACTCTCATCCAGGACTTGATGTCTGACAGACATTCTGTCAGAATAGCAGTGGTCCTAGAGTCAAGCATGGAGCCAGAGAGGTACAGTTGGGTGCCATCCGCATACATGTGGAAGTTGACCCCACGTCTGCAGATTATGTCACCAAAAGGAAGCATTTAGATATTGAAGAGGAGGGGACCCAGGACAGAGCCCTGAGGAATGCTACACAAGACGGTGCGGTGACTAGAGGAGAAACCATTTGTGGAGATGAAGTGGAGGAGGTGCGAGAGGTACAATCTGAACTAGTCAAGGTCAGAGCCATGAAGGTTGAGGTGAGAGGAGAGGTGGTGGATGAGGATAGAGTGGTTGGAAGGCAGCAGAGAGGTCAAGGAGAACAAGGAGAGGAGGCAGAGGGAGCCCTGGTCGCAGATGGACAGAATGTCATTTGTCAATTTGACCAGGGCTGTTTCTGCGCTGTGGGCGGCACAGAAACCCAATTGGAGGGGTCGTGAAGGGAGTGTAGGGAGAGGAAGGAGAGAAGCTGGGAAACAACAGCTTAATCCTTGTTCCAGGACCTTGGAGAGGAAAGGGAGGTTGGAGATAGGGGGGTAGTTTGGAAGTAGAAATGGATCCGGGAAGGGTTTTTTAAGGATAGGAGTGATGACGGCGGTTTTTAATGGGGTGGGGATAGTACCAGTGGACAGGGAGAGGTTTATGATGTCTGTATAGAGGGACAAGGAGGTGGAGCTGGGAGGTAAGGAGAGGGGTAGGGATGGTGTCGAGGGAGCAGAAGGTCGGTTTCATGCGGGTTATAGTGGTGATGAGAGAGGAGTGGGAGACAGGTCCGCTCACTCCATTCAGCAGGCTCCATGTGTCACGCCTGACCTGCTCTACCACCAGCAGCAGGGCTTTCAGCCTCTCTGCCCCCACCGCTTGGAACTCCATCCTAGTCCCTTCACCTTGCCTTCTTCAAGGTACGACTCAAGACCCTTCTTTTCAACTGAGCCTTCAGCCGCCCTCCTAGTTCTCTGCCCTCTTATCCCAACCCTGCACCACCACGCTCGGGTCCTTATCCCCAACTGTTCAGCCCCTTGGGACGTTCTCCTGACGTGAAAAGCGCTTTACAAATACAATTTTGTTGTTGTATCAGACCTTGGTTGTACAATGTGTTCATTTTGTATCTTTTGTGGTACTTTGCCCACAAAATATACAGTTGATTCACTTCACAGTATATTCTGTGACGTACTTTGAGACGTCTCAAAGACAGGGTAAAGCGCTATATCAAATGCAAGTATTATTAATTAGAATGAAGGTCAATAAGCATTTTTCACACAGAGGGTTGTATTAAGGTAGCGTGCACTGCCCCAGAAAGCTGTAGAGGTAGAATCAATAAGGATGATTAAAAGAGATAGACAGATACATAATGCACTTCTTTATAATTACAAATTTGAATACAACACGAATACACTCCAGACCTCACTTATGCTTGCGCAAAATGGCCAATTTCCAGGCCATTAGGTCACCATTGGCATAACTTCCTGCTTTGTAAAAACACAGGAAGTGATGTTCACAGCAATCCAATGAATGACCCAGATGACGGCCATTTTAGCTTTCCATGTTAAATCATGGTGTACTTCGAAGCCAACAAGTCACAACCAATGCCACTTCCTGGTTTGTGCATAAAACAGGAAATAGTAGTGTCCTAATCAGGACATGTGGAGCCTGCTGAACGGAGGGAATGGTCCTGTCTCCCACTCGGCACTCCACTTTGCTGGAGTGCAGAATGGCATTTTATTTACAAGGCTCTGCTCTACTTGGGTCGTAGAGGTTTTACAACACTTGACAAAAGGGCATTGGGATGAAAAGATCTGACAAGATCAAATGAACTGATGGAACAGATTGAGTGTCCTCCTCCTGTTTTCTTTTGAGTAGTTTCAAAAGCATTTTTGGCTGTGTAATGTTAGTGCTTTTTAATAACAAATACTGTATTAAATATTGGAAGATTCATCAGTCCAAATCTGCTACTATAACAATGCCAATAATTCAAAGGCTTGAAGAATCAAAGTTCTACTCTATTTTTTTTTAAAAAACTTCCTCCAGGTGCTCAAAAATTGGTAAACTCAATTTACAACAGGACCCAATTAAACATAAAAAAATTGGTTTCCTATAATGCCTTGAAGTACCATCAAAATCTAAGCACGGGGAACTATTTTAGATACAGATAAAACTAAGACGACACTTTGGAAAGAACACAACAGTTAAAGTTCAATTTTTAAACAGACGGTGGCAGTGTGTTCAATTCAAATATGGTGCAACAGAGAATTTTAGAAGGATTAAAATAAATTGAAAACATTTACAGGTAAGAGTGAGAAATTGTAGCTTGGTATACATTTTCTAATGTAATATTGTTAATCTTGTTCAAATTGGTATGTTCACTGTTTAATATTCAATATTAGTACAAATCAGCAAGTGCAGGAGGACAATACATAAGTTGAAAGGATAGTTCGGACCATTCTTCGACCTGAAATTCCACCTCATCTTAGCTTGTGACATTATTTTGTCTTAAATGTTATGATTATGGAAGATTTTAAAATTTAGTCTTATTTGGAAGCAAGTTCTTTACAAGAACTGCAGAAAATCAGGTTGGAAATTATGACTCAATGTAAGAATTTCCCACAATGCGCCATGATTTTACATTAAGATAAATAGTCTTTCTGGCTAAGACTAGGTGGAATTTAAGTTTGTAGGTCAGTTTTTTTAAAAAAAAATCCAAGGCTCGTGAACAGTTTGCCTTTAATCTTCACAATTTTACTTTGTGAACAACTGAGAGGAACATTTCACAGCAGATCAAACTTTCTGCTAAATGTGAATGGGTTCTTAAAGAGAAAGTTTATCTATTCTATATACACACTATTAAAAAGACAATGTCTGTCTGCGCTTCAAGAAGGATCTCAATAACCAATTGAAGTAGAGACATGATTTATACCTCATCAGAAAGGTCTTGCACCTGAGAGTGACATTGGCATGTTTTTGGGTATCTCTTATCGTTCATGAGTTATGACCTAAAATATATTTCAGTCTTGCGTTTTTTGTTGCAGTTCCACCTGGTGGCCGCCGAGTCAAAGTGGCGCTTTGGCATCGTGCGTCACAGAGCACCTACGTTTGTACGCATGCACTGCAGTTACACCTAATGGCATTGTGCGGAGCCAAACGGCGGCAGGAACAAAATAAAGAACACAGACAAAGCTAAGCCGCGGCAACAACAACAAAATGACATTGTTAAAGCGCCTTTCATGTCAGGAGGACGTCCCAGTGATTATAAATTATACATTTATATTTATCATTGTAAAGATGCCGAAGCGAAAATCAAACCTTTCAAGGAAAAGCAAGTGTGTCTGTCAGTGTGTCAATCTACATTCTAGAGAAGTTCTGCATTGTCAGAGGTGGCATTCTTTGGACGAACATGAAATTGAGGTAAAACCATAGGACTATTCGAAATGAGGGGAGTTTCCCCTGGTGTCCTGGCCAACAATCACACAGATAAAATTGATCATTCACTTAATGGCCATTTGTGGGACACTGCTACGCACAAATTGGCTGCCATAATTGCCTACAAAGTACAGTGACTACATTATACAGTAAATCATGGAGTACTGTAGCTCAGTGGTTAGAGGACTAGTCTTGCAAGCAAGACACCTGAGTTCAATTCCAGGCAGGGCGAAACCTTGGGCAAGTTTCCTTACTCCACACGCCTAATAATAATCTCTCCAAAAAACAAAACAATAATAAATTGGTCATTTTCAATCCATGACTGTTTGTGGGACACTGCTGTATGCAATTGGCTGCCGGGTTTCGCCCACAAAAATACGGTCAATTCACTTTACAGTATATTCTGTGAAGGGCTTTGAGACGTCTAGAAGAAGTGAAAAGCGCTATATCAAATGCAAATATTATTATTATAAATCCTGTGAAGTCCTTTAAAATGTCTTGACAACATATCAAATGCAAGGATTATCTATAAGTTGTGCAAATTATGCTTACCATGGCCATGGATGATCTTTTTTCCCAAAATCATCATCCAACACAGAGGACACAAGAAAAATGCTGTCTTTTGCCCATTTCTGGATACATGGCAAGTGAAATATACAATAACATGTAGAGCAACTCCAGATCTAGAGGAATAAAAGTTGTTTGTTTAAAAAACATTTTTTTAACCTGCCAATTCATTATAAATATATTTTAAATATTCTCAGTAAATGGAGAACATTTTCAAAGCTGAGACTGATAGATTTTTTAAAAATAGAAGGATTAGGGGCTATGGGGATAGGGCAGGTAATTAGTTAGGTCAGAAGATCAGCCATGAGCTTATCGAATGGTGGGGCAAGATCGAGGGGCCGAATGGCCCACTCCTGCTCCTAATTCTTATGTTCTTATGATATTGTATTGCCATTTCTCAAACATTTTAGCTCATACATTCTTGATGCCTTAATTTAAGTATGCAGAATACTATAATGTTCCAGTTTCTCAGCCTTATTTCTACTGTGCAAGTAATGCTGGTTATGAGCATGGATAAAGTCCCTGGAACAGATAAGGAATATTAATTTATTTACAAGAGTATGTGCAAGGCAAATATACCAGAGTTATTAAACACTATTAGATTAAGAATCATTGTGTCATACTTGAGGGACCAACAGTTGTTAAAAAGCTAAATCAGGTAACTAAACAAATAATCTACTAAAATAAACATAAGATTCAACAATAATCATATACAAACATCCTTTGCTTTTTGATAGGAACTATTTCAAGCACTCTGGGACGCTGCCCTGCATGAGTGGCACTATATAAATGCAAGTTGTTGTTGTTATACTTACAGCCTGGTTCCTCTTCACTGAAGCAATGCAGATGAGACAAGTTAGAGCTCCTGACTGAAATGCTTCATTCAGATATTGTTTCGTTCGTTCTAGGTCCCTAGAAGAATCTCCACCTAATATCAAAAGCAAAAGATTTATCATTCATGTGAACTTGATAGACAAGGTCCCAGATTTGCATTTTAGATTCCTTAAATAGCAAGACTTCATGTCCTAGACTCTCAGAATTCCACCATCCCCTGAATTCAATATGGAGTATCCAAACACCAACTCTCGCGCATATATAATAAGTTCAGACCTTCTTGGAATTTAAACATTCTCCCATCACACAAAGATAAAGTAATAAAGTGACAAAATTACCTTATAATAACAATCATTGCATCTGATATAGCGCTTTATCCAATCTTTGAAATGTCTCAAATTGCATCACAGGGTGTATTGTGAAGTGTAGTGATTGCATTTGTCAGTCAAGCAGCCAATTTATCCCACAAGCAACTCTTTACACATTTTTTTTAAATTAAAAATGATGAAAAATATCACATTGTAGAGAGAAATAATTATTTCCTTAGTGCAATGTTGCAAAATTAAAAGCAATGTTTTGGACTGTATTGGCCTGATTTGGCTAATTACAATGGAACCCCATAACAACAACAACTTACATTTGTATAGCACCATTCACGTTGGAAAGACATTCCCGGAATAGTTATGGGATCCCTAAATCCTAAAACAGGGCATAATTCACCAGTGACATCACTGAACATCCACAGTGCAGGCCAGGTCCATCAGTGCACATTGCGTTGCTGTGCTTCAAACGTGTCATCCCGCTGAAAGCTTTCCGTGCAATGGGACATTTTGAAGCATGACTGATTTCCTTGTAATAATGCTATTTCAAGCAAACTTTCAAATTTACCGAGAGACTTGGAAGTGGTACTATCAGAATATGCTATTTTAATATTGGAAAACGTTGAGGTCAACAACCCTGTCACATTATATACAGACCAGTGTTATAATGGGGTTCCACTGTTTCTGTAGCTGAGAGCACTTAACACAGAAAATCGAACCTGGGAGCTACTAACCAGTGTTGATGAGTTTTACAGATGACCACCTACGTCTTCAGAGGAAGCTTATAAGGTAAACTTAACCAAATAATACTTACCGACATGACTTGTGTATGTTGTAAATGTTGAGGCAACAATTTTTCCACGCTGGCCTTCAATATCTTCTTCCTCTTCTCCATCTTCATCAGATGAAAAGTTCTCATCTGCATATCTTTGGGCTAAAGCCTGATTGGCCTTACAAATATCTTCAAATTTTTTCTGAGATGATGGTTCTGTTGAAGACATTTACATAAGCATTATATTACAGGGGTAATTCATGTACAATAATCTTCATTTCCTCAGAACAACAACAACAAGATTTCATTTATAGAGCGCCTTTCACATCGGGAGGACGTCCCAAGGCGCTGGACAGTTGGGTCGGGACCCGAGCAGGGGGGGCAATGGTCAGGGTGAGGGGAGGGAAGGGAGGGAGCGAGGAGGGGAGCTGAAGGCATGGTTGAAGAGAAAGGTCTTGAGACCGGCCTTGAAGGAGGAAAGGGAGGAGGCGGCGAAGGCACTGGGGGATGGAGTTCCAGAGCCTCGGGGCTGAGAGGCTGAAGGCCCGGCCACTGATGGTAGGGCGGTTGGAGCAGGGGATGTGGAGCAGACCGGAGCCAGAGGAACGGAGGGTACGGGCAGGTAAGTAAGGGGATAGTAGGTCGGAGAGGTAGGAGGGAGCAAGGCCGTGAATGGCCTTGTAGGTGAGGATGAGGATCTTGAATTCGAGGTCTAATCTGCACAAAGTGAAGCAAAGAGGATTTCTCTCTCTCCCCCCGAAAGATTATAACAAATAGCAAATTGAAAAATGCAAGGATGAATCATCCCGATCCAGATACGTATACCACATCAGTCCTCTCCTAAACCAGGTTCCCACATGCCTATCACTCCCACCCTGACTCAGCCCCATTGGCTCCCCCAACTCTTAATGGATCGAGTTCCAAGATCTTCATTCCTTTAAATCTGTCCACGGTTTTGCCCACCCTACCGTTGTGACCTCCTTTAACCCTACTGTCCTGACCATTCCCTTTGCTCAGCAAACACTGGCTTGCTTTATGTCCCCTGGCCTACCTGCATCAGCATTGCCAGGCAGGTTTTCAACCCGTCTACCCTTGCTCTCTGGAACTCCAACTCCCTCTTTTCTTTCAAAGCATGTCTCAAAACATAACTCTTTGACAGCACTCTCGGTCATCCTTCCCCTTCCCACCCCTTTGGCTATCACTCCCAGTTCAGGTACCCATCCAACACTGACTGAAATCACTTTACTTCCCACTCCATGACCCCAAATCCTCTCTATATCACTTTCTCCTCCACCCCCACTCACCAGCAGCAAACCTATCCGCATTTTCTCCAAAATGTCCGCTCCCTCTCCAATAATCCTGGATGAGCACATTGATACTCTTGGGCTTACAGACCCCATCACCCTTGTTGAAGCCTCCCCTCCTGGCTACATTTATCACCCACCCTCCACCAATGTGGCCCTCAATGTGGTCTATCACCCTATTCCTCTGGCTTTTTCTCCTCCTTTGAACACCTCGCCCTCTAACCATCCCTCTCTCTCCCTCAAAATCTTCCTAGTTTACCACCTCCCCAAACTTCTTGGTTCCTTCCTCACTGATATCTCCTCTCATCCCTGTCCCTCTCCACTGAACACTTATTCATAATGGGTGATTTCAACCTCCACCTAAACTCCCCTTTCACCACCTCCTCAAGATTTCACTGCCCTCCTCTCCAAACCTCACCCTCCACATCAACTCCCCGACTCCACAACCGTGGCCACTCCCTCGACCTCGTCATCACACATGGCCTTGACATTTCCGACCTGTCTATCACGGACAAGGCCATCTAGGACCACTTCCTTATCTCCTTCTCTTTTTCCAAGCCCTGCATCATTTTTTTCCCCCCCTGGGAAATGTTTCCCAGTCCCTCACATGTGCCCTCTCGCACGTGGACCTGCTCTGCCTCTGGCCCTCCACCTGCAGCAATCCTGATGCAGCCACCAAGCTGTTGAATGACCATCTCACCACAACCTTTAATTCCCTGGCTCCCTGAAATCCAGGGCTGTTTCCAAACCCACCCACTCCATCCGGTACAAACGCTCACTGAAAACACAAACCCAGACGCTTGAGCACAGATGGCAGAAATCCGGCCTCATCATTCAGCGTATCTGTTTCTCGAGCACCTCTGCACCTACTACCTCTCCCTTTCACAGGCCAAAACTGACTTTTACTCCCAAATCATCCTGAAGGCAAACAACAATCCAAAAATGCTGTTTTCCACTGTCCATCACCTCCACCGTGCACAAACCCCCTCTATCCTCACATGAAACGCCAATTGCAAAGAGGTCCTAGACTTCTTCGTCTCAAAGATTGAAAACATTTGCTTGGCTACATCATCCTCCCCCACCTTGTCCCCTTCCACCCCACCCAGACTATCCGCACTGCCCTCTCACTCCACCATAGCTCCTGCCACTACCCCCTCCTTACAACAACAAGATTACATTTGTATAGCGCCTTTCACGTTGGGAGGATGTACCATCCCCCAATCACTCTGCCTCGCCCCCTCCTTACCCTCTTTCAAGTCCTGCCTCAATAACCTCCTCCGACACGGACAACCAGTCTCTCTCCTCAGGCTCCGTTCCACTCACCCTGAGAACCACTATTATCACACTCCTCCTCAAAAAAAACACCCTCGATCCCTCTAATCTCTCACACTATCGTCCCATTTCCGTACGCACACCTCACCAGTTCTGGCCAGGCTCCACTGGCTCCCCATCCGAACGGATCGACTCCCATTTCCTTGCCAAAGTCCTGGAACGCATTGTTGCAGGTCAACTTCAGTCATACCTGTCTCTCCTCGGGCCCCTGCAGTCTAATTTTCTCCCTGCTCACAGCATAAAGACAGCGCTTGTCAAAATCACAAACAATGTCCTCTCTATCTGTGACCAGGGCTCCCTCTATCTCCTAGTCTTCCTGGATCTTTCTGCCAAGTTCAACACAGTCAACCGCGCCATTCTCCTCCACCACCTCTCCTCCCTCATCCACCATAATGGCACTGCACTCCCATGGTTCGAGTCCCACTTAACCAACTGCCTTCACTTCATCTCAGCAAATGGTTTCTCCTCCCACCCCCGCCCGGTCACCTGCGGGGTACCCCAGGGCTCCATCTTTGGCCCTCTTCTTTTCCTTATCTATATGCTCCTCTGGGTGATGTCATCCGCAGACACGGGGTAAATGTCCACATGTATGCAGACGACACACAAATCTACTTTGCCTCCTCCAGTACCAACTCCAGGTCCGTCGATATTCTATCAGCCCGTCTGGCAGACATCAGGATCTGGATAAGTGCAAACTTCCTGCCACTGAATGTGGACAAGACAGAAGCCATACTCCTTGGCTCCCGTCAACAGCTTCACTCCAGCAGATCTGAACTCCTCAACCTCACTGGGCTCTCCCTCACACTCACCGAACCAGTGCGCAATCTAGACGACCCCCAGCTTTCCTTCCTCCCCAACATCTGGTCCCTGACCAGCACTGCCTTATTCAACCTCCGCCACATTGCCCGCCTCTGACCATACCTTTCCCCAAAAGCAGTCGAAACCCTCGTGCATGCATTTGTCACCTCCCGCTTGGATATTCAAACACGCTTCTCGCCGGACTCCCCAGCTCCACCATTCAAAAGATCCAGCTCCTTCAGAACTCTGTTGCCCGCGTACTTACCCGGACCAAACTCTGTATTCACATCTCACCAGTTCTGGCCCAGGCTCCACTGGCTCCCCATCACCGAACAGATCGACTTCAATACTTGAAACTCTGGAACATTCTCCCTCAATCCCCCTCCACCTTGCCCCTTCTCTCCTCTTTTTGAAGTCCCACCTGAAAACCTTCCTCTTCGACCATGCTAACGGCCGTGCCCCCACCCCCCCCCCCCGGCTCGGAGTCAGACTCCGCCACTGTTATGCGCTCTGTGACACTACCCTGCGGAGGGGCGCAATATAAGTGCAAGTTGTTGTTGAAGTGTTTTGAGGCATCCTCAATGTGAAAGGCAAAGTATAAATGTAAATTATATTATTTTGTGTTACAAGCTACAAGCAAACATATTATTTTAATGGTTCACTATTATTTCCCATAACAAAACATAAGTAAGACAGGAGATTTTCCATCTATCATCTACACCCATCTTACAGGATGCAATTGCCTTTCCAAATCCCAATTCCCTGACTGTCCAGCAGCTTGGGACGACCTCCCAACATGAAAGGCCGGATACAAATGTCATTTGTTATATCCTTTCCCACACACCCCTCCCCAACACACACACACTACCACAACTTGCATTTATATAGTGCTCCTCATGCAGGGTAGCGCCCAAGAGCTTGATAACACAGATTTAAATGTCAATGACATTTATTCTGAAGTCATCAGTGAGATTTCGGATTTGCTTGGGTTTCAACACAAATGAATCGAGAGAGTGGGGCAGAGTGGGGGGGGGGGGGGAAGAGGAGGGAGAGGGAGAGAAGAGGGAGGGGGGAGGGAGAGTAGGGGGAGGGGAGTAGAGGGGGGAGGAGGAGAGGGAGAGTAGAGGAGGAGAGGGAGAATAGAGGGGGGCAGAGGGGAGGGAGGGAGAGTAGAGGGAGGGAGAGGGGGGAGAGGAGGGGGGGGAGAGTAGATGGAGAGGGGGAGGAGGGAGAGTAGAGGGAGGGGGGGGAGGGGGAGAGTAGAGGGAGGGGGGGAGGGGGGAGGAGGGAGGGGGAGAGTAGAGGGGGAGGGGGGGAGAGGGGGGGGAGAGTAGAGGGAGGGGGGAGAGTAGAGGGAGGGGGAGGGGGGAGAGTAGAGGGGGGGAGGGGGAGAGTAGAGGAGGGGGAGAGGAGGGGGGAGGGGGAGAGTAGAGGGGGGGAGGGGGGAGAGTAGAGGGGGGGGAGGGGGGAGAGTAGAGGGAGGGGGGAGGGGGGAGAGTAGAGGGGGGGAGGGGGAGAGTAGAGGGAGGGGAGAGGGGGGAGAGTAGAGGGAGGGGGAGGAGAGGGGGGGAGGGGGGAGAGTAGAGGGAGGGGGAGAGTAGAGGGGGGAGGGGGGAGAGTAGAGGGAGGGGGAGAGGGGGAGAGTAGAGGGGGGGAGGGGGGGAGGGGGGAGAGTAGAGGGAGGGGGAGAGGGGGGAGAGTAGAGGGAGGGGAGAGTAGAGGGGGGGGAGGGGGAGAGTAGAGGGAGGGAGAGTAGAGGGGGGGAGGGGGAGAGTAGAGGGAGGGGGGAGAGTAGAGGGAGGGGAGAGGCGGAGGGAAGGAGTGGGTGAGAGGGAGAGTAGAGGGAGGGGGAGAGGCGGAGGGAAGGAGTGGGTGAGAGGGAGAGTAGAGAGGGGGGAGAGGGCTTCAGACGGAATGACTTACCAGCGGTGGGAGGGCGCGGTCCCGATCCTCTGCCATTCCCGGGCCCCGAGTCTCCGGCAGATGCCGTCAACAAGGTCTGGGAAAGTGCCGCCGGGCCGCCGCCGGGTTGCCCTCGTCCCCTGCCCCGCCCTCGCCCTGCCTGCCGCCAGGCCGGCTCCATGGCCCCCTCCTTGGCCCGCGGGCCACTCGCGACGTGACACGTTGGCTCCCAGCACAGTCGCCACCGGCCGCAGGGCGACGCCGCGCGTGCGCACCATCGGCTCATGGGTTGGCTGGCACTTGCGCGCATGCGTTCCGGGGGACTGGAGCATCGCGGGAGTTGTATTTCATTTCGTCTCGTCCGACGCAGCAAAGCCACGTGTCGTCCGAAGCACCGCATTACCAATTCATATACCATGAGCTTTATATATGTGTGACATGTTTTATTTTATCTCCGGGGGTGTGTGTGTGTATTATATATATATATATATATATATAGGCGCACGAAACCCACCCGAGGGCACGTGACCTGCAGATTGGCCGAGCCCGTCGTCACGTGCCAGGGATGGCGCATGAGCGGGAAATTCAAACAGGACAAGGAGTGAGAGCTCAGAGGTCTCAGTAGTGAGTCTGTGTATTCAAGATAGGACTATCGAGCCATGTAGCTCAGTGGTTAGAGCACTCGCCTCACAAGCGAGTAGACCTGGGTTAAATTCCCTGCAGGGCAAAATGTTGGGCAAGTTTCCTTACTCCACACGCCTCGGTTTACGCAGCAGTAAGTAGGAACATGGTTGTTAGTAGATTGGCAGATCGCTTTTCCGGGGAAATAATTCCTTCAAAAAAGTAATAATGACTCGGCAATTTCAATCCGCGGTTGTTTGTGGGCCACTGCTGTGTGCAATTGGCTGCCGCGTTTCACAGTCAATTCATTTTACAGTATATTCTGTGAAGTACTTTGAGACGTCTCGAAGACTGATCAAGCGATATATCAAATGCAACAATCATTACAACAACAATAAAATTACATTTGTATAGTACCTTTCATGTCAGGAGGATGTCCCAAGGCCCTGGACAGTCAGAGTTTTGGACCCAAGCTGGGGGTCGGGATTGGGGAGGGTGGAGGGCAGGGAGGAAAGCAGGTTGATCGAAAGCACGATCGAAGAGGAGGGTCTTGAAGGAGGCAAGGGAGTGGGCGAGGTGGAGGGACTGCAGGATGGAGTTCCAGAGGGTGGGGACAGAGAGGCAGAAGGCCCATCTATCAATGTTGAGGCGGGCAAGGTGGGGGGCATGAAGCAGGCCGGAGCCCGCTGAGCGGAGGTAGTGGGCAGGATGGTAGGGGGTTAGGAGGTCTCGGGGGAGCAAGGCCATGGAGGTCTTTGAAGGTGAAGACCAGGAACTTGAACTGTATCCTCCGTGTGATGGGAAGCCAGCGGAGTCGGGCGAGGATGGGGTGATAGGGTCACGGAGCCTCATTATTATTATAGAGGTCGAGTTTAAAATGGTTGGTGAAAAGTGGAATGGGCTAGGGGGAAATTATCCTAAATGAAGACATTGTAGAAAAGAAACAACAACTTGCATTTATTAGCACTTTTCATGTGGATACCATCTTGGAGTGCTGAGCAATGATGCAGATTTAGAATGCCAAGCCGGGGAGAAAGGGAAGGTGATCGTAGGTATAAAATAAGTGGTATAAAAGAAAAGTCTTCAGGTGTGAAAAATTCAAGTAATGATTTGCAACATTATTATACAACACTATATTACAATGGAATTTAGACTGAATATGCTAACTTATTTTTTGCTAACATTACTTAATTAGCTTTTTGAAAAACACAATTCAGTAAATACTTGAAAAATAATAAGGATGTGGAAAAATAGTAGTAGGAATGAGGTTTGAGCAGATAGTTCCAGTGTAGGATGTAGAACCAATGTGAATATGATGGTCTGAATAGCTTTCTGTGCTTTACACATTTTATAAAATGTAAAGGCTATCTGAATAACAATAATCCATGTATTTGAGATAGTGCCTTATCACGTCTTTGAGAAGTCTCAAAATGCTACACAGAATATACCATAAAGTAAATTCACTGTATATTTTGTGGGCGAAACATGGCAGCCGATTTCTCACAGCAGCGTCCCATAAACAGTTATGGATTGAATGATCAAATTATTTATTTTTTGGAGGGATTATTATCCCCAGAAAAGTGATCCGCCAATAGACTAACAACCTTACTGCTGGGTAACCAGGAGTGTAAAGTAAGGACACTTGCCCAATGTTTCGCCACGCCATGCCCAGGAATCGAACCCAAGTCCTCTTGCTTGCGTGGTGATTGCTCTAACCACTAAACTACAGAACTTAGTGGTCCTGTAGTCTGACAAGCAGGAGTTTGAAATAATCGAGCCTGGACATAATAAAGGTCTCAGCAGCTCTGAGAGAGAGCTTGTTACAGAGGTGAGAGGGTAATGCAGGCTGGTGAAAGCCAGTACAATACTAAATTACATTTACTAAATTACAATACTAAAGCATCCCAAGGCACTGTACAGTCAGGGACTAGGACCTGAGCTGGGAGGGGGAGGATGTTGGGATCAGGGAGGGTGGAGGGCATGGTCGAAGTGAAAAGTTGAGGTGTGCCTTGAAGGAGGTAAGGGAGAGCGAGACAAAGGGAATATTGGATGGAGTTCCAGAGGGTGAGAACAGAGAGGCTGAAGGTCTGATTGCCGGGGCGGGCCGGGCAGGGGACGTGGAGCAGGACAGAACCTTCTGAGCAGAAGGAGCAGACAGGTTGATAAAGGGTTAACAGGTCAGTGAAGTAGGAGGGGACAAGGCCATGGATGACCTTGAAGGTGAGGACAAGAACTTTGAACTCGATCCTCTGAGGGATGGAGAGCCAGTGGAGCCGGTTGAGGGTGGGTGTGATGGGGTCATGGAGCCTAGTGCGGGAGGACATGAGCTGCAGAGTTCTGGATGATCTGCAGCTTGCGGAGGGAAGAGTTGGGGAGGCCAACAAGCAGGGTGTTGGCATAGTTGAGCCTGATTGTAATGAAGGTATGTATGAGGGTTGTGGTGACCTGAGTTGATGAGGCAGTGGCGGAGTTGGGCAATGTTGTGGAGGTGGGGGAAGGCAAAGCGGGTCATGGCACTGACCCTCAAGGACAGTTGAGGGTCGAACAAAACACCTAGGTTCCTGACTGGCTTTGGTGAAGTGGAGTGTCCATTCTTGGATGCTGATGCTGCCAGTGCCTGAGGTGTGGAGGTGCTGATGTTCAAAATGTAGAAAGTTGGCTCTCATCCAGGAATTGATGTCTGACAGGCATTCTGTCAGGACATTAGTGGTCCTGGAGTTGAGGGTGGAGCAGAGAGATAGAGTTGGATGTCATCCGTGTACATGTGGAAGTTAACCCCATGTCTGCAGATGATGTCACTAAGAGGGAGCATGTACAGGTTAAAGAAGAGATGACCGAGGACAGAGCCCTGAGGAACACCGGGGGGCTTGAGGAGAAGCCATTTGTGGAGACAAAGTGGAACTGGTGTGAGATAAAATCTGAATCATTCAAGAACAGAATCTTGAAGGTTATGGTGAGAGGAGAAGTGATGGAGAAGGATGGAGTGGTTCACAGTGTCATAGGCCGCAGAGAGGACGAGGAGACAGAAGAAGACAGAAAAATTTCATTTGTCACCTTGACCAGCCCTGTTTCCGGGCAGCACAGAAACCCGAATGGAGGGATTCGGAAAGGGAGTGGCAGGAGAGGAAGGAGTGAAGCAACAACTCTTTCAAGGACCTTGGAAAGGAAAAGGAGTTTGGAGATGGTAGTTAGTGAGCAGGGATGGGTCCAGGGAAGGTTTTGTTAGGATAGTGGTGATGACAGCTGTTTGTAGGGGGGTGGGAATGGTGCCAGTTGACAGGGAGAGGTTGATGAGATCAAAGTAAAGGGGCAAGGAGGTAGAGCTGGCAGGTGAGGGGTATGGATGGCGTCGAGGGAGTAGGTGGTGGGCCTCATGTCGGTTCTTTGGTGGTAAGAGAGGAGGGGTAGACAGGTTTGAAGGTGTGGAGGGAGGGATGGGTAGGGGCCGGAGTGTGAGAGAGAGATGGGAAAGGGGTGGCAGTACAGATCCCCTCGATTTTGGTCTCAAGGAAATCCAGCATCTCCTCGCAGTTGTAGTTGGAGGAGAGGATGAGCGAGGTGTGAGAGGGTGGATGGAGGAGCCGGTTGGTAGTGGAGAAGAGAAGCTTGGGGTTATCCTTGGCCTCCAAAATTACCTCGGAATAGAAGGATGATTTAGTGGAGGTGAGGGCGGACTGGTAAGATCTGCCAGATCAATCAGATTTGAACCAGGTGCGTTCAGCAGCATGCACCTGACCCTTGAGCGAGCGGAAATGACTGGTGTACCAGGGTGAGGTTCATGAGTAGAATGTGGGCTTGAAGGACACCTGGAGCGTTGAACAAGACACAGGTCCACACTTGTTCGGTGAGATGGAGTGAATGTCAATGCAGTGAGGTGAGAAGTAACTACACTCTGTATTCTATTTAAACAACAGAAGTGCTAAAATTAGATCTGGAACAAGAAACTGAGCTTTCTTTAATCAATGTTGCCTGCCCTAACTAAAGCCAAAACACTCAACTCTCCCAAGAAGTGTAGAACAGATAGCAACCAGACAGCTTAGATGTTATTTTATTCATGTCTGAGGGTATATAAAAAAATCATCAAGGACTGCAAAAACAAAACAAAATATAGTAGCCAACTACTAATGTATACAGTTTTATTTTACCCATTTTTAAATGACACTGGAGAACCACTATTTATTGTCTAATTCTAGTTTCCTTGGTGGACCATCTCTTTAAACTACAAAGTCATTCAACGACAAATATTTGGTCATAATTATGATCTAGAATCTGCTGGGCCCATTCTTGCTAATTTCAGCCTGGTTCCACCTTGTTGCTTATCAATCGCCCTCAGACCAAAAAGGAGCAAAAGTATACTTGCACATGACAGGAACCTATTTTTAATGTTAGAATATTTTGTTTTGTCTTTTGTGGCATTAAGGTGGCTGCCACGTTGCAAGCTGTCCTGTAAAGGATCCTCCCACGATGCTGAAGGCAGATGTCCACCAGATAGTTGATTAGGAAACTCTGAGGTTTGGGGCCACTGCTGCTGGAAAGCATTGTGACAACAACAACTTGCATTTATATAGCGCCCTTCATGCAGTATGCGTCCTGGAGGGCTTGACAGTGGAGGAATCTGACAACAAGCCAGGGGGAGCGGGAGGTGACCGTAAGCACGATCAAAAAGGAAGGTCTTTAGGTGGGATTTGAAAGTGGGGAGAGAAGGGGCAAGGTGGAGGGATTGAGGGAGAGAGTCCAGAGTTTCGGGGCACAATGGCTGAAGGCATGGTCCAGCAATGGCGGAGGGGTCGAGGGACAAACAGGAGGCAGGAGCCAGCCGAGCGGAGGCAGAGCATGGTGGATAAGCAGATCGGGTAGGTAGGGAGGTGCAAGGGCATTTGAAAATGAATGAGAGGATCTTGAAATCGATCCGGAGAGTAATTGGGAGCCAGTGGAGTCTGGCGAAGTGTGATGGGGGTGGTGCTTGCCAAGGTGTAATGGGTGTACGGACTTTTGTGCGGGTGAGTATCTGGGCGGCGGAGTTTTGAATTAATTGAATTTTGTTTATGGTGGAGTTGGCCACAAGCATACAATACGACAAAGCTATAAATTAAGTTAAAGTCATAATAAATAATGGCAGTTAGGATCTGAGCTGGGTGGGCAAGCTAACCAACTTCTCATTAGAAGCCCCTCAATGGTACAGCTGTGCCTGCCTGTCCAAACACTCATTATTTCTAACTTTGGTGCTCGCCACTCACAAAACACATGGAATAATTTGAGACAGTGAGGCTTCACGCAGACGAGAAAGCAATTCTCTTATCAATTGACATACTGAGGCCGTGAGGCATCATGTAAACAAGGTAGTGGCATTCTTACCACCTGCAGGAGGGATATAGCTGAGAGAGTGAGGTGCTATGCAAACAAGATTTGCAACATTCTTACTGCCAAATCGTCCTTCTACTCCAAGGTTATCTTGGAGGCAAAGGACAACCCCCAGCCGTCTCCTCCGTCCACCTTGCCATGCCTCATCCATCCTCTCCTCGAACTCCAACTGTGAGGAGATGCTGGATTTCCTCGAAACCAAAATCGAGGGAATACGTTCAGCCACCTCTGCCCCATCCACAGCCACTCCCGCATCACCTCTCCCTCATGACCCACCCCCCACCCATCCCCCCCATACTCCTTCGACCCTATCTCTCCCTCCTTCCTCACCATGACTGTCTGCAAACTCAAACCCACCACCTGCTCCCTCGATCCCATTCCCACCTCTCTCCTCATCTCCCAGCTCCACCTTTTGGCCCCTCTCCTGTCCAACGTCATCAACCTCTCCTTGTCAACCGGTTCAGTTTCCACCCCTCCTAAAAACAGCTGTCATTAACCCCATCCTGAAAAAACCTTCTCTGGACACATGCCTACTCTCCAGCTACTGCCCCATCTCTAATCTCCCATTCCTCTCTAAGATCCTGGAACGAATTGTCGCTTCCCAGCTCTCCTTTCTCTCTCGCCATTCCTTCTTTGAACCCCTCCAATCCAACTTTCGCGCTGCCCACAGCACGGAAACAGCTCTGGTCAAAGTCACTAATGACATTCTGAACATCTGTAATCAGGGCTCCCTCTGCCTCCTTGTCCTCCTCGACCTCTCTGCCGCATTTGACACTGTCGACCACTTCATCCTCATACACCGCCTCTCCTTACTTAATCTTCGCGGACCTGCCCTTGCCTGGTTCGATTCCTATCTCTCTCACCATCTCCACTTTGTTGCCTCTAATGGTTCCTCCTCCAGCCCCCGCACTGTCACGTCTGGCGTCCCCCAGGGCTCTGTCCTTGGCCCTCTCCTCTTTAATATCTACATGCTCCCCCTTGGTGACATCATCCGCAGACATGGGGTCAACTTCCATATGTATGCGGATGACACCCAACTCTATCTTTCTGCCTCCACCCTCAACTCCAGGACCACTGCTATCCTGACAGACTGCCTGTTGGACATCAAGTCCTGGATGAGGGCAAACTTCCTACAGTTGAATGTGAACAAGACTGAGGCCCTCCTGATTGGCTCGCGCCAGCGCCTCAGCACCTCAGGCTCTGGCAACGTCAACCTCCACGGTTGCACACTTCAACTCATCAAGCCAGTCAGGAACCCAGGTGTCTTTTTCGACCTACAACTGTCTTCTTCCCCACATCCAAGCCATGACCTGCTCTGCTTTCCCTCACTTCCGTAACATCATCCGACTCCGTCACTACCTCACCTCTCAGGCCGCTGAAACTCTTATTCATGCCTTCATCACATCCAGGCTCCACTATGCAAATGCCCTGCTTGTCGGCCTTCCCAACTGCTCCCTCCATAGGCTGCAGATAATCCCGAACTCTGCAGCCCGTGTCCTCCCCTGCACCAAACTCCGTGACCCCATCTCCCACATTCTCGCCGGTTTCGGCCTGCTCCACGTCCCCCGATCCACCCACCCCACCATTGGCGGGAGAGCCTTCAGTCACTCTGCCCCCATCCTCTGGAACTCCATCCCTCAATCACTCCGCCTCGCCCCCTCCTTAACCTCCTTCAAGTCCCGCCTCAAAACCCTACTCTTCGACCATGCCTTTGGTCACCCCCCCTTCCCCTCTCCTCCCTTCTCCCCCTTGACCCCAGCTTGCGTCTGAAATGCTGTACACTGTCCAGTGCCTTGGGATGTCCTCCCGACGTGAAAGACGCCATACAAATGTAATCTTGTTGTTGTTGCCTGTGCCTGACCCGGGTGTGAGGCCGCTGCACCATTCAACAGACCCCTTGGCTCACCTACTCTTCTGGGACTCCATCCCCGAGTGACAGCGTTCCCCGGAGTCATGACGTCACTATCGCCGCAGTGAGAAGGCTTGCCAGGTAGTGCCCTCAAAGGCAAGCTATGCGGTTTTAGATGGTTATACTCCAGCAGAACCCCAACGCACACGCTGGTGTCCCCAAGCCTTGGCTCTTGGCAACTAACCTGTTCCTAATACTTTCCAGAATTAGGTAAGGAGGATGTGCTCCAGGGAGAGAGTACATATTCCATTCTAATAAATATCTCTGGAATGTTCAAGCATGGGATGGTGGGATGCAGAGAACCCTCAGTTTGGTTTGAATACTCTTAAGCACGTGTCAGGTAGCTGGCTGACACCCCCCCCCCCCCTGCCCCCACCAAAATTACTCCTGGTCTCTCTTCCACCATCGAACAGGATCATTTATTACAAGTCATGGCTAGCTTCATAAAATCTCACAAATTGACGGATGTTGCAGCAAGGTGTGGGTTGGAGGCAATTGGATATGTAAGAAGTTGCTTGGAGTTTGGGGGGGGGGGGAGGGGGGCGAGTAGACATACCCAGAGGTTGCAGTACGTGTATCTGGGAGAAAGTTATTGGAAACATTGTTGCAGGGAATGTGTGTTGAGGGGAGATATTGGACAGGACGGACTTGGGCAGAGCTTGCAGTGACTTAAGTGTGTGTTGGTGTTGAGGGGGTAGGGGGCAGACTATACCGGGGGTATTGGACAGGGTGGACATTTATTTTTGGTCAGCTGAGTGTCTGACACATGCAGAAACCCATCAGCGTGCTTAAGAGTACCCAAACCAAGCTGAGATTCCATGCATCCCACCTACACGTGGAAATCCCAGAGATAGATTGTTGGAATGGAATGTGCATCCTCTCCCTGGAGGGACGCACCCTGCCCACCTAATTCCTACAAGTATTAGGCGCAGGTATCGAGTCACTGCCCCTGGTGCCTGGTCTGCCGATGAACCATGTGCTGCCATCAGCAATGCCCTGGAATAATAATGATGATAATAATCCTTGCGTTTGATATCACGCCTTATCTCGTCTTTGAGGCGTCTCAAAGCGCTTCACAGAATATACTGTGAAGTGAACTGACCGTATTTTGTGGGAGAAACGTGGAATGGGGACACGGGCAGAGCAGAGATCTGCAGTGAGGGAGCGAGGGCTGAGGGGGGGGTGGGGGAGGGGTTGGACAGGGTGCAATGAGGAAGGAGAGCAGAGAGGCGCATGCGCCGTGGAGCACGTGACGGGGGCGGGGAAGTATCGGCGCCGTGATTGGCTGAGGCGCGGGTGGGCTGCGCAGGCGCTGTGCTGGCATTTCGTGCGGCGGTTGAATCAGCTCCGCTTCTCACAGCCGCCAAAACGCTCCTCGGCCTCGTATGACTTCCACTGCCACTAAATCCCCTCTCACGCTGCCTGCGTCTTCCCAGGCGAGTCTCAAACGGTGAGTGCCTCTCGCTGACCTGCCCGCGCCGCTCCCTCTTCCCACCCGAGCCCCCGCCTCCCTCTGCCGCCGTCAGGGCTGGAGAGGCTCAGAAATTGAGCTCGGAGACTGACTCCTCCTGTAGGCCCGGCCCCGGCCGGGGAGTGGGGTGTGTGTGTGGGGGGGGTGTTTTAATATAGATTTTAAACTGCTCCTCTTGAAAGATTTCAGCAATATATATATATATGTATATATTTTTGGGGGTTGGGGACATTTTAAAGGTTCGATCCTGTCAGGTTTTGGGCCCTGTCGTGTTTTTTTTTAATGTGTTGCGCACACACACACACACACACACACGCACACACACACACACTCGCGCGCGCACATTTTTTTTTAAAAAAAACAAATTGGAAGAGAGGGTTCAATCTGATTTTTTTTAAAACAAAAAGAAGGATCATTGATTGGTATCGCTTTCTCCCTCCTGCGAAATTGTTGTGTTGTAGGAGTTTGCATTGCGGATCAGAGTATCGCTCAGCGGAGTTGCAGTAATGTCTGGTTGTTCTATCCATCTATCTATCCATCTATCTTAGTTACTGAATGTTTTGGGGGCTGTAGCGTGCTTACGAAGTAATAATAATTTGTTCATATGATCTTGTGCTTTGATTATATTCTTAGTCACAAAATGAACCTAATAATCTTGCACTTGATGTAGTGCCTTATCGCATTGTCTAGATGTCTCAAAGTGCTTCACAGATTATACTGCAAAGTGAATTGACTATGTTTTGTGGGTGAAGCGCAGCAACCAATTGCGTACAACAGTGTCCCACAAGCAGTTGTGGATTGAGTAATAAAATTATTATTAATATTATTAATCCCAAAGAGAAGTAAAGGAGCAAAATGACTTGGGGATTCAGATCCACAAATCTCTATAAGTAACTCACAGATAGATAAGGCTATTAAAAAAGGCCAATGGGCTTTGGGGCTTTACGACCAGAGGGATAGAATATAAAAGTGAAGATGTGATGCTGAATTTGTACTATGGTTAGACCATATTTGGAGTACCGTGGCCAATTCTGGTCTCCGCACTATAAGGATATAGCATTGATGGAAAGAGTACAATAATTTGCATTTATATAGCGCCCTTCACGCGCGGTAGCATCCCTGAGCTCTTAGGCCTTTTTTCATTAAAGAAACAATGTTTAAGAGGGGACCTAATAGTGATGTTTATAAAAGAGTTCAATAAGATTAACAAAAATAGACTGTTTCCACTGTTTGGGGAGTCCATAACTAGGGGACACAAGTGTAAGATAGCGACTAGAGGATATAAAAGAGAATTTAGGACGAACAACTTCACACAGTGGGTAGTGAGATTGTGGAGCTTGCTGCCTGAAATGATGGTTGAATTGGATAGTATAGATGCATTCAACGGAAAGCTGGATATACACGTAAGGGAGAAGGGAATAGAAGGGTGTGGGAGAGAGTAAAGAGTGGGTGAAGACTTGAGTGAAGTATAAACACCACAGCTGTCTGAGCTACGAAGTGATCCAAGCTGACATGCAGGTGGTCTACAAATGTACAATTTGTAAATTTTACAGTTTGTAAATTTACATTCATTCTATTGCACTTTTATCAATTGGGTTACAAAAAGTTGAACTATCAGTATTTTATTTAGTGTTGGTCTAGGCCGATGCTTCATTGCAGTGCTGCAGATCATTGTCAGATATCTGTCCTTCAGAAGACACATTAAACTGAGGTCCTGTCTACTTGTTCAGGTGGATAATAAAGATCCTGTGAAAAGAGAAGTGAGTTTTGCCTGGTGTCCTCCAGATAAAATTAGTCATTCACTTAATGGTAGTTTGTGGGACTGGACTGGGTTTAAATTGACTGCTGGGTTCACTAACAAAGACTCAATCACCATACTTCACAGTAAAAATCCTGTTAAATGGTTTGAGATGTTTGATAATATAATTAGGTGCTACAACAATGCAAGGATTATTCATTCTTGAAGTAGCAAAAGGTTATGGGGCAGGAAGAAGGTGGTTGGAGAAATCTAGAACTTAAGACTGCAGAGAATGGTGGTGTATTAGTGCTCCAACTTGCTGAATTATTTCCTCTCCCTAATAGGGAATTGGCCTGTAGCGTATTGTTTGTAGCATCCTCACTAGCAAGAGGACCTGGGTTTGATTCCCGGGCAGGGCTAAACGTTAGACAAGTTTCCTTACTCCACATGCCTTAGTTTACCTAGAAATAAGTAGTCGATTGGCAGATCGCTTTTTTGGGGGTAATAATCCCTTTCAAAATAAAAATAAATNAAAAAATAAATAATAATTTGGCCATGACTGGGACACTGCTGGGCGCAATTGGCTTTTGCGTTTTGCCCACAGAATATACAGTCAATTCACTTTACAGTATATTCTGTGAAGCACTTGAAGAAGTCTCAAAGATGTGATAAGGCGCTTTATCAAATGCAAGGGTTATTATTATTGTGTTGTGGGGGCTTGACTTGCCCACGTGCTGTTATGAGTTCTTTATCTTTTTCTGACGGTATTCTGCTGTGCTATCAGGAAGGCATGTAAGTGGGATGATTTCCTGCCGCCAGTCACTGGTCTGCCCTTCCATGTCCTGCCAATGAGCAAAGGCCAGTTGTGCTATCATTAGCATCGCCATCCTTACAATGAATATATGGAGGGAAACAAAATCCTTGCTTTTAGCTTAATACATTATCTTGTGACATTGCAAAAGGTGTGTTTTTAAAAAATATATTTTCAGTGGGCATGGAAATTGAGAGCAACAGAATTGATACCCAATGTTAAGGGATGATGAATGATAAGATATGCTAGGGTTCCACAGCCTCAAAATGAGACTTCTTAGAGGAGATCTTGTCAAGCTATGTCAAATAAACTTTTTTAATACATCACCATTCTCTGCAGTCTTATCAAACTACGTCAAATAAATCAGTTATCAGCTATGCTAATAAGGCAGTAGGATGCGCAGTTACAAGTTCAGAATTGGGATTATAGTTTTAAGAATGGCACCGGGAGGTCTATATGTTTACATAGAGGGTAATCAACAGATTGGAGAATAGGTAAGTTAAATGCCATAAGAATAATAATCCTTCCATCTGGTATAGGGCCCTTCATGTGAGGGAGGAATGTCTCAAATTGCATATCAGGATATCCTGTAAAATGCAATGACTGTGTATACTTTGTGGGTGAACACAGCCAATTTGCGCACAGCAGTATCCCCAAAACAGCCATGTAATGAATAACCAATATTGTTTGGGGATTATTGGCCAGAACTGGGAGAAACCCTTTCCTCTTTTCGAATAGCTCCATGGGATCTTTAACATTCACCTGAACAGGCAGATTGGGCCTTGGTTTAATAGCCACAGTCTCAGCCAAAGGATAGCACCTCCAACAGTGCAGCACATCGCTGGCGTTTGAGTGTCAGCCTAGACTGTCTGAGTTCTAAGTTTTGAGGCAGGACTTCCACCCACAACCCTCTGATTCAGAGGTGAGATTGCTACCAAGTTAGTCATGTTGACACACCATATAGTGGACTGCTTTTAAGAAAAGGCTTGATACTGTATTGTAAAATGGTATGATTGGTATTTTGAATGGATGAGATCAAATGAATTCAAAAATCTTATCCATTTGTACCTCTCTTGTAATCTTGTGGTTGTCAAAGCTGTGAACAAGGATACTCTTTTACTTAGTTGTGAATTACTTGGTTGTGGTGGGATTTGGCATTATGGTTGCTAACAGATCAGTCATCTCGTACTTAGCTAATTGAATTTACTGTCTTGGTCATCAAATTCCTCCATGATCTCACCTACTCTTCCACCAACTATATAATTATCTCCAGCCATAAAATCCAACCAATGCCTCTGCTTTTTTGATCCTAACGTATTGTTTCCTATTTCCTCCTTTCCACTATTAGTTGATCTTTCAGCTATTTTGCTCCTGTCCCATGGAATTTGCTTCCAAAACTGTTTCCCTTAAAATACAAGAAATGTATAGCACACTTCATTATAGTGCAGGTCTGTTTATTAGTAGTCAGTCACTTATAATTGAAAGTGCTGTATTCTCTGGTCTTGCCCGGCGAGCTTCCTGCTCATAGATGCAGAAGGTCTCCCAGCAACTAATTGCGTCTCAGCAACTGCTGAACCTGAGGTCTGCACAAGGTTTCACATTCCTTCACCTTTTGCTAAGCTCTGCTGGATTCTTGTCCCCCAAATAGCCAAGTTCCTCATTTTCAAATTAAACACAATTCTGTTTCAACATCTGTAATTTTCTCCAGGCCTACAACTTGGCTGACGCTACCTGCTCCACTGACCCACTCCCGTTTCCACTGTTTCACTCTGCTATTGCTTGCATTGCTCCCTAAATCTTCTCTTTGACCATGCAATCGGACATCTACAAATTCCTCACACATCTTGCTTCGGGTTCACTGTGTCCATTGTTTTGAAATACCTAATTGCTGTTGTATTCCTAAAAGAACATCTCAAAGCACTCCTGTACTTTTGAGATATCCTTTTAGGTATACAACAATAATTTATATAAAGGCACGTTATTGTTTATGGGTAGATGTTTGAATTGTGTCAGCCTGGCTCAGTGGTAGCACTCTCACCTCTTGAGGCAGAAGGTTCTGGGTTCAAACTCCACGTCGGGACTTGGAATCGTATTGTCTAGGCTGACACGCCAATGCAGTTTGTTGCATTGTTGGTGGTGCCGTCCTTCAGATGAGACATTAAACCCTCTGCCTATTCAGGTAGACATTAAAGATCTCATGACTCAATTTGAAAAGAATATGGAGTTTCTCCCGGTACACTGGCCAACAATCCCCCTCCCCCGGCCCCATATTAATATTGGTCACTCATCCATGTCTGTTTGTGGGATGTTACTGGGCACAAATTCCACATGCAAAATACAGTCAATCCACTTTACAGTATATCTTATGAAGTGCTTTGAGGTGCCTTAACGCGATAAGGCAGTAAATCAAATGCAACAACAAGACTGCATTTATAGAGTGCCTTTCACATCGGGAGGACGTCCCAAGGTGCTGGACAGTTGGGTCGGGACCCGAGCAGTGGGGGCAATGGTCAGGGTGAGGGGAGGGAAGGGAGGGAGCGAGGAGAGCTGAAGGCATGGTTGAAGAGAAAGGATTGCAACGAATATAAGGCTTATTATAATTGGTGTTTTCAAAATATTATTGAATAGATTTCATAGACAGTGACGGCAGTTCGAACTGTAAATTTAATTGCACAGAAAGATCATAGAATATTATAGCACAGAAGGAGACCATTTGGCCCATCCGGCCTGTGCCGGCTCTTTGGAAGAGCTACCCAATCAGTCCCACTCATCCGCTCTTTCCACATATCCTTGCAAATTTTCCTTTTCAAGTACCTATCCAATTCCCTTTTGAAAGTTGTTATTGAATCTGTTTCCACCAGCCTTTCAGGCAGTGCATTCCAGACTGTAGTGTGTGTGTGTGTGTGTGTGTGTGAGATAATTGTTTTTGAATAATCCTCATGTACCCTCTGGTTCTTATCCCATTTATCTTGAATCTGTGTCCCTCTTGTTACTGACCCGCCTACCAGTGGATCAGTAATTAAATCTCCCCTTAACCATCTCTGCTCTAAGGAGAACATTCCCAGCTTCTCTAGTCTCTCTACATACCCTCATTCCTGGTACCATTCTAGAAAAATCTTCTTTGCACCCTCTCTAAGGCCTTGCTATCATTCCTAAACTGTGGTGTCCCGAATTGGGCACATTACTTCAGGTGAGGTCTAACCAGTGGTTTAGCAGAAACCAAGGGTGAGGAATTCTTAATTCCGCGAAGTCTAGCAATATACATTGTGTGATAACAGATCCAGCCAGCTGTTACAATTCTACATTGTGGAAGTTGAAACGGTTGGTCTTATCACTCGTGTTGGTAAATTTCAGAGAAATATGCTAACACATTGCCCTTCCTAGTATCTGCATGGTTTAAAATAATGGCATGCTAGTTTGCAGCTGGAGCAATGTTACTCTCATGATCTCATTTTATTTCTTGTGATTTTTCAAAACCTTGGAGCCTAATATTAAATGAACAGTGTATTTATCATGTGTTGTAAATTGAGATTATATCCTTTTATAAGGAGGTAACCCACGTGTGTGTTTTAAAAACCCATTTCTATTCAAATTCAGACTTGAATTTTGCTAATCTGAATCACTTTTTATATTTTTCTTAAAGGAAGCGAGAAGCTGCCAGGGACTTGATTGAGAGTTACTATCGTCAGTTAACAAAGGGCTGTGGAAATGAATTCTGTGCTAATGAGAATTGTGCTTCCTGCCCAACATTCAAGCAGCTGGACAATAATCGAGCTGCAGCCAGAGCTCTGGAGTTGTATCGGGCTCGGGCAGAGTTCTGTGCAGACTGGCCTCCGAGAAAGACAAGATTGTTGCTTCCTCGAGATGTTTCCCATGGAAATTACAGCCATGAAAGCATCAAGGCTGTCGACAAGAGTAACTTTGATGTGATTTGCAGTTCAAAAACTCAACAGGATGACTTTCACAGTGAGTATTTTCTCCTGTAGCGTTAGTGAAGTTGAAGGAATTGGCAGATTAGATGAACGAGCCTTCCCTTTTGTAGAGGGGATCCATTACTTTCTTTTTTTTCTCCCTCCCTTCCCCNTTTTTGTGTGGAGTCCTGTAGCTCAGTGGTTAGAGCACTTGCTTTGCAAGTGAGAGACCTGAGTTCAATTCCAGGCAGAGCGAAACCTTGGGCAAGTTTCCTTACTCCACAGAGCCTGATAATAATCCCTCCAAAACCAAAAACAATAATAAATTGGTCATTTTCAATCTACGACTGTTTGTGGGACATTGCTGTGCGCAATTGGCTGCCGCGTTCGCCCACAAATATACAGTCAATTCACTTTACAGTGTGTTCTGTGAAGCGCTTTGGGACGTCCTCCCGACGTGAAAAGCGCTATATCAAATGCAAGGATTATTATTATTTTTTTTTCCTTTCCTCTTCTCTGTCTTGCTGCCTTCATTTTTCTCTCTGTTCTCCCCTCCCCTTCTTCACTTCCTCTCCCCTTTCACACTCTCTCTCAAGTTTTATTATAATTGGTCAATATATAAGTTTGTTTATTCTGTTTCAAAATGCCAATTATTTGTGTTGGTGGGGAAAGAGCAGAAATGTTAATCCTGTAAATTGCATAACTGATTATTTCTATTGCTAGATTTAAACTACCTTACAGAAGAGAAAGTGGATGAAATTCTAACTATGTGCCATGAAACTAGAGATTTCTCACCATTGGTGCGTGTGGTTGGACGGATATTCTCCAGTGCAGACACGCTGGTTAAGAGCTTTAGGAAACCTGAACCACAGAGAGAATGCTTGAACTGTTTACCAGAAAATAATTTGGAGAAAGGCACTGAAACACCAGCAATAGCCGGATGTGCCCATTCAACACCTTGCTGCTCCCAACAGAAGCCTTGTGCTTATCTTGGAGACTCGCTAAAGCCCGATGATGTAACTGTCGACATCAAGTCAATTCGGAGAATTTATAAAAAGCTACTTGCACATAACCGGATAGAAACTGCACTGATTAATGCTTTAATGTACCTGTCGCCAGATGTAGAATGTGAATTAAATTACCACAATGCATACACAAGGGATACAAACTACCTAAACCTCTTCATAATTGTCTTGGAAAATCACAACCTACATAGTCCCGAGTACCTTGAGGGAGCTTTACCAATGTTCTGCAAAGCAATGTGCAAGCTTCCTTTATCTGCACAAGCCAGACTGATCCACCTGTGGTCTAAATACAGCTCCAATGATATCCGCAGAATGGTTGAGGTCTTTCAGCAGCTCATTACGTACAAAGTTATAAGCAATGATTATAGCTGTCAAAATTTGGTGAACGAAGATGATGTTGTAGTTGCAGCAGCCAAATGCCTAAAATTGGTGTATTATGCAAACTTGTTGGGAGGCACATTGACTATAGACAACGAAGATGAAGAATCCTCACATGAAGCCGGTGAGGGAAATTTACATCACAGTCTTTTATCTGAGGACAATCGTGACAAGAAAGGTCCCCGAATGGATCCCTTGGAATTACAGCTCAATTTTAGGGCTATTGACTGTCGTAGACCAATAATACCTTACGATGAATTTGTGAATGAATCATTGAACAATGTTCTTACAATGGATAAAGACTACATACTCTTTAAAGTAGACAGTGAGAAGAAATTTTCTTTCTTGACGTGTCCATTCCTTCTTACTCCCTATACTAAAAGCCAAGGGCTCTATTATGACAACAGAATTCGCATGTACAGTGAACGACGTATAACAGTGTTGTACAACTTGGTACAGGGCCAACAGGTTCAGCCTTATCTCAGACTGAAAGTAAGACGTGATCATATTATTGATGATGCTCTTGTGCGGGTATGTACAATTTTATTTTCTTGCTATGAGATTTTTGAAATGTAAGCACTGTTATAAAATTATTTTTTAGGTAAAATCTTTGTTTGATCTAAGTTGGTATGCTCCACAGACATTATGTATTGTTAAACTGGGACTGTAAAGAAGCTCAGATGGGCTACTGGGGTTGAGAAGCAATATGAACAAATTATTAAAGCTTGACTACTTAGCTTGGATTTAACATTATGCATGGCTCTATTCATGTTCAATACAAAAACAGCTGTGTAGAAAGCTTTGTAGTTTAGGTATTCATTTGGCAATTCATTCTGAGTAAAAAGTTGTTTAATACTTGGAATTTTTCTTCAGGCAACTTATTTGATTGCTTAAAAATAGTTTGAAATACAAAGCTGAAAGGCATTGCATGTTTATCAGGATTTTGTGTTTATACAGAAAAACATGTTGCTAATGGAGCATACGAATATACCAATGTGGTGTGCTTTGGAGTGATAGTACTGAATGGCTGTTTATTTTTCTCCATGTGTAGAGCTGATGTTTAATAGGACAGGAGTTAAAATTGCTCATGTAATCACAAGAAAAATGGAAGGACAAATCACTAGCATATGGCCCTCTTTGTGGGTGGACATTGATTGAACACAAGGAACAAGTTCTCTGCTAATGTGGCTTGAAAGGTTTAGGGATGATTTTCTATAAAAATGTAAAGTTGTTTATACAGTACATGTGCTAGGTTGTAATTGATGCATATTATTCATGATAAACTCCGATTACTAGTAGAATGCCCAAACGTTATAGCCATTCAACAGTTACTCTTTGGTGTCAGCTCTGCTGAACCAACTGGACTGGAATTTATTTTTTGCTGTTATCCTTCTATTTTCTGCCTCTCACCCCCCCCCCCCCCCCACTCCCCACACACACCCAAAAAAAGCATGAACTGCTGATGAGTTTCCTCTGACTTTAACAAAGAACCTTGTCTGTCCTCTTCCCCTACCAACCCCCTCCCCCTTTGATGGACAGTAGGTTAGGAACAGGAGTAGGCCTTCAAGTCTGTTCCGCCACTCAATGAGATATGGCTGATCTGCACGTCAACTAATCCCGTCAATTCCAATTTCTTGCTTTTTTTCCCATATTCCTTGATACCCTGATCTACCAAAAATCCATCAACGTCACCCTTGAAAGTGTGGATGGATCCAGCATCCACAGCCTTTTGGGGGAGAGAATTCCAGATTTCTACCACCCTTTGAGTGGAAAAAATGCTTCCTGATTTCACTCTTAAATGGCCTGGTTCTAATTTTAAGACTATGCCCCTTGTTTTTGTTGCCCTACCCGAGGAAATAGCTTCTCTATCTATCCAATTGAATCCCTTTATCATCTTAAACCTCAA
>NW_024704742.1:52624577-52867077 GCF_018977255.1 Callorhinchus milii
AAAGAAAATGATCGTGAAAATCCAATCCCAGTACCACAAAGAAAATAAATAGCTAATTTAATACCAACAGAGAAATAAGACTGTCTATTTTGCAGTGTCTGCTTCATTTGTGAATGAATGCATCTTCCTTCAATTCCTAGGAGTAAGGCCAGATCATCAAGAGGGAACTGTGAGTATTAAGGCACTCAACTAACTGCTTCTGTAAAGGACATTCCTTCTCACCATCACCATTTCTTCCCCAGGAAAAGCAAAACAGTAACAGAATACAATAATTGGAACAATTACATTACAGTATATAATTCGAATGCCGAAAAAAAGACAGAATGAGGCTATAGTTAGGCATGCATGTAGTATGTGGAAGATGCTAATGTTTTAAGAATAGAGATCATGAAGAAGGTGGATCTTTTAGTTAGGAAGCTCCAAATACTGTAGTAATATTTTGTGAAAAAATAAGCAGTACACCAAGTGGTGAATTTCATAAAATAGTAATTACTGCAGAGGAGTAAGCCATTTGACCAGTCATAAGATGGTGTAAATGCATCCACTGATAACTATTCTAATAACCATTCTTTCACCATACCCTTTCATATTCTTTCTAGCTAAACTGGCTCCAAGGTGACATGTTTGGCAACGGAATGTCAGAATCGAGCCCATCCTCTGTGGCAGTCTTGATAGTCCAGTTCACAAACCAGGCAGGTCTGCAGTACTCCAGGGCACTGCTGATGTAAGCCCAGCCAGGCAGGCTCATCGGCAGGATTTGGAAGGGCAGTTCAGTCACTGGCAGCAGGGAATCTTCCCACTCAGCTCCAGTTAACCCTGCAAACCAAAGCCCTAACACGTAGAGTGGCCTCAGCAGGACAATCAGCGGGAAAGCTTGATAGGCAGTGCTTTCAATAGCAAGCTATGCAGTTTTAGCTGGTTAGGCTCCAATAGTACCTCAACTCACACTTTGGAATCTCCGAGCCTTGTCAACCTGCGCCTAATACTTCCCAGAATTAGATAAGCAGGACATGTTCCTCCAGGGAAAGAGTGTGCATTCATTCCAATAAACATTTCTGGAATTTCCATGTGTAGATGAGATGCAAAGACCTCTCAGTTTGGTTTGGAAGGACTCCAAGCACCTGACTGACCAAAACATTCTTACTCCTCAAATGTTTATCTAATTGCTTTTTAAATGGAGTTATGGTCTCAGCCTCAAGTTCCACGTGTGGCAAAGTGTTCCACATTCCTCACATTTGGTCCCTGACCAAGTTAAATTTTCTTCACTTTAACGTCAAATACCACCAAAACCCTCATCCAAGACTTTGTTTACTTCCCGACTTTACTTCTCAAACATTCTACCTGCCTCCCCTGTGCCATCATCCATAAGCTCCAGCTGACACAAAACTTCACTGCTTGCACCAAATTCCACACTCACTGCCATGCTCCAGTAGCTCCCAACAGATTGACTTCAACATCCTCACCCTCACTTATAATTCCCTTTACGCTCTGTGATCTTGTTTTTTCAATCTTGGATTTTCAATCTACGACTGTTTGTGGGACACTGCTGTGCGCAATTGGCTGCCACGTTTCGCCCACAAATATACAGTCAATTTATTTTACAGTCTATTTTGTGAAGCGTTTTGAGACGTCTAGAAGACGTGAAAAGTGCTATATCAAATGCAAGGATTATTATTATTATTGTTCCTACCCAACTCTTCTGTTACTCTATGCCCAGCTAAACCAGGCCCATGGTGCTTTCCCATCTCCTCTCCGCATTGGTGGTTGAACCTTCACAATTATGCGCCTAATTTCCTCTCTACCCACCATTTCCCCTCCCTCCATCAGTCTTTAAATTCTGCCTAAATACTTACCTCTGAAACTACTACTATGGTCACCTCCTGTTCCACTCTTGCTTAGTGTCTGATTGCATCTTTATCAGCTACTCCAAGAATTATCCTATGTGAAGGCACTATATAAGGCCATAAGACGTAGGAGCACGAATAGACCATTCGGCCCCTCGAGCCTGCCCCGACATTTAATAAAGGTCACGGCTGATCTTCTAACCTAATTCCATTTACCCGCTTTATGCCTATGTCCCTTAATCCCTCTATCCTTTAGAAATCCATCAACCTCAGTCTTGAATATGTTGAAGGACTGAGCATCCACAGCCTTCTGGGGTAGAGAATTCCATAAATTCACTACCCTCTGAGTGAAGAAATGTTTCAACTCAGTTCAAAAAAGGCTGACTCTTAATCTTGAGACGATGACCCCTAGTTTTAGATTCTTCAACCAGGGAAAACAGTTTCACAGCATCTACCCTGTCAAGACCCTTAAGAATCTTATAGGTTTCTATAAGATCACCTCTAATTCTTCTATATTCTAGAGAATATAGGCCTAGTTTACTCAACCTATCCTCATAGGTCAACCCCCTGATCCCAGGAACCAACCTCGTGAATCTACGCTCCACCCCGTTTAAGGCGATTATGTCCTTTCTTAAATAAGGAGACCAAAACTGCACCCAATATTCTAGGTGCGGTCTCACCAAAGCCTTATGCAACTGCAGCAAGACTTCCCTACTCTTGTACTCTAACCCTTTTGCAACGAACGCCAACATGGCATCAGTCTTCCTAGTTGCTTACTGTACCTGCATACTAACTTTTTGTGACTGGTGTACAAGGACACCCACATCCCTCTGAACACTAACACTACCTAGTCTCTACCCCTCTAGAAAATAATCCGCTTTTCTATTTTTACTACCTAGGTGAATAACTTCACACGTTATACACGTTATACTCCATCTGCCACCTTCTTGCCCACTCACCTAGCCTGTCTATTTCCCTTTGCATTCTTTGTGTGTCATCCTCACAGCTTACTCTCCCACCTATCTTCGTATTGTTTGTGAACTTAGATATGTTAAGTTCTATTTCCTCATCTAAATCATTGATATAGACTATAAATATAAACTCTAGTTGCTGTTTTTCTAATAACCCTCTGTATAAAAAACTCTTCAAGTGACAATCCTGAGCTTTTTTCCATTTGTTACCAAAATACTAAACAGCAAAAATGTTTCAATTTCTATCCTCTCAAACCACTGGAATTGAAGATTTCAAAATATGATTGGACAATGGTGTCATTTAAACCCCAAAAAATACTGGTTCCTAAGAATGCTCAGCCATACTATCCAATTTTTTATAGATTTATCAAATTAGAAAAATTTCAAAATAAGATGGGCATACAGATTCATAGATGTCAAGATTCAATCACCTATCTGTGCTGAGTTTCCTGATCGCAGATGTAGTACAAGTAACCTCATCATCTCTGCAGAAGTGACTGGAAATTTCAGAATATTATCCTGGTAACTAGCTGGTGATACGTACTGGACACTGCACATGTGGACAGGATCAAACCCAGATGTGATCTCCTCTACAATCAAAGAGCAACTGACACTCACTGGGATGCATCAGGTGCTGAACAAATAATGTAAGATTGCTATTTTCTACAGTCCAGATCCCAGTATCGAGGCTCACACATGAAGAAGATGGGTGAAATACTGCAGGTCACCCTGCTGGAATAATGATAGGAAATGATAAAATTAAAGATGGAGAACCAAAAGGTAAAAATTAATGTGGAACAATATTTTATTATCTAATAAAATGTCGGTCTTCTTCATTCCTTTTGATGTAGCTGAACATATAGTGATACACATATGCACATATAAATACTGTACTCTATTGATGGTCTCTATGTGAAATCTTTACAATACTGGAGCCATCTTATTCATACACTTTTCTCCCAATTATGTTGTAATTTACAGTCTCCATCTTCTCCTTAGACTGAGGTCTCTGTTGCGATTCTATCTTGTCAGTGGCCATTGTTTCCATTTGGTCCATTATTTGCCCCTCTTCTCTAGGGATTTTCATCCCTTTATAGTGGGACATACTCCAATGGTGATGTATAATGGGATCTCCCCATTTGATCCTTTCAAATCTAGAGTCTTATTTCAAGTGTTCCTTAAATGCACTCTCAGGCGATTGCGAATTTGGAGGTAGCAAGGTCCATTCTCCTAGGTTAAATAATAATAATTGTTACATTTGTTGTAGTGCCTTATCATGTAATCGAGATATCTCCAAGATCCTCACAGAATTTTGAAGTACAGTGTCCTTGCATTTGTAGGCAAATATGACGCATGATCTGCAATGGCTTTGAAGTAGCAGGAGACTGGGAGTCCAGGCTTCCACTTGATTTAGTATTTATAATTGTGAAATAAAATACACTACTTTGAAGAAGGGTCTTCCGCACACTTTCATGAGATTAGCTTGATCCATAAGCCTAAAAAATTTGAGAAATATTGCATGTTTATTTGCTCCTTATACTTTAGTGGCCATCTATACAGGGCCTATCCAAATGTCATTTTACTGAAACCAATTAATTACTAAAATGCAGAATAGTGTGCATAATCAAAAGGGTTCCAAGATTTTATTTGTGGAAATATTCCTTCAAAGAGAATGTTATAACTACAGTACTTCCTGTTTTTTTTAAAACTAAAGGAAGGTTTTTGCATTATAGACCTTACTTAAATCACACATGCTGTTCATATTTCTGCAAGGTATATCATTCCCTCCCCAACCCTCATTTAAGATGCCATGTCTAAGAATCAATCAGCTAAAATAAAAACTTGGTATGTAGAACATAAGGAAAGATAGGTACAATGCGTATGAAATACTGGAAACATTCTTCTCTTATTTGAATTGCATATTTTAGGAAAGTAAAAGTAATAAATATTTTGAGGTTGAATTTGGCAAAAGCATGTAAAGCGCTGCACCAGCCTTTTAGTGGAAATATAGCCTCTAATATAAATAACAATTTATCTGCGTTCTTTGGAGATTGATTCAAAAAGAACAACGTGACTGCCTTTTATTAGAATAGACCTGTAGATGTTGAGTGTATCCTTTTCTTCTGGTAGGTATGTGAGGAATGAGACAGAAATTTCTAGAGATTAATATGAACCAACCTATCCTGAGGAGAAATTTGGTCCTTGAATTTGGTTCAAATCCTTAAACGTGTAAGCAACCATTGATTCCAGCTAGGATCTCATTAAATGCATATATTAGATAAGATAGTGTGTGATGGCAACAGAAGGCCTTTCAAAAGACTAATCTGAAAATATCATCAGCATCTCTGCCAAAGTAGTCAATGGATGTCTACAAAACTTCATGTTCCATTTTGTTGCGTAACCTGCAAAATTTTGATAAAACACAAAGAATAGATAACTGGTTCAATGGAACATCTTGGTAGCTTTCATGATGATGCCTAGGAAAGTCACTATACAAATGGTTTGAATTCATACATGGCGATGGATTGGTGAAGTGAACAAGAATATATCAATCCCATATTTGTTTTCCTTGACACCATTTGTAAGAGTGACACATCACTTGAACAATACTTTAAGCACTTTTGTCACAAAGTTTTTAACTCACAAGAAGGTTATGGATTAAAACCCTGTCAAGAAGTTGAGCTTGTATTCCTGTCTGATCCTTCAATGCAGTGCTAGAGGAAGACTGCATTGTTGAAGGTGCTATACTTTCCATGAGACATTAAACCATGGTCCTCTCTGCCTGTTCAGGTCGATGTTAACAACCCCAAGGTACTATTTAAAAAGAGAAGGAAATTTCTCCTGAAATCCTAGACAATAATCTCGCAGATAAAATTGATCATTCACTTCATGGCCATTTGTAGTATATTTCTGTGTGCAAATTGGTTGCCATGTTCACCTATAAATAGTCACTACCCTTTACAGTAAAACGTGTCATGCGAGTTGAGATGTTTTAATGATGTGATAAGGTACTACATTAAATGCAATAATATAGGATTGGTTTGAATTTAATATTGACGAGCAAAATGCATTTACTGAATTGCCCATTCTGTGTTCCATTGTTTTAATAGTTGAACAAATAGCTAGCAATTAGCATACTCATTGGAATTTCTATTCTCCAGTCAAAGGCTTAACCAGCATGGTTTCCTACTGTCAAGCTCTTGGGACATCCTCCCGCTGTGAAAGGTACAATAAATACAAATTGTATTGTAATGTATTGTTGCATCATAAAAGCTGAAAAACCTCCAAAGCTGAAGGAATGCCTATGAGACCAAGGAATTTTACAGAATATATGTGACGATTCAGAGTATCTAGTGCAAAATCGGTTATGTTTTTTTAAGATAGAAGAGATTAATATGGCCAAATGAGCTAAATATTGGCATCAGTATGGACACTAATGCCAATGTATGCCAGATGAACAATATCATTACAATAATATAAATTGTTGTCAGAAAAGATATTGCCAGGCTGCTAACCATTCTCACAATTGTCAAAGTTTATTTTTGATTGCAACATTCCTTCAAAAGACATCTAACCTGTGGATTCAATCTTGTGCTGAAGGTATCAGTACATGATTAACTAAGTATTCCTTAAATTGAGCCTGCTGCTGGTCAGGAATAAATCCTCATTCTTGGGATCACAGATAGGAACACTAACATTCTACTCTTTTAACTGCTCCTTCAGCCCGCTCTTCTGAACTAACATTAAAACCCAGTAGGAAGGTTACCTTTTTGTGCTGGCAAGAGTCTCCATCAAGAAAAGCAATCAGTATAATCAGTTTGGTACATGATTATCTGTTAAAACCTCCAATGATAACGAATGTGAGAGGTAGCAGATTGTTGAACAAAAATGTATGCTTTATGAGGATCCTTCAGGAGAACTTGAAATGGCAACATTGGCAAAGATGTGAAATATTTACCTATACAAATGAGTAATAATTGTCAAATTTGTTGGAAAACATTTGAATATAAACAAGAAACACAATGTTTCAACTAATACCATAAAGGCAGGAGGGAAAGAACAATTGTTGACTTTTATGCAGCACCTATATAGGATGAGTATTGATTAAAGACATGTAAAAGCATGCAAGATTTTTCAAATCTTCACATGTGCAGACCTTACCCTATGAGGGTCTGTGTGTGGAAGACCTGAACTGAAGGAGAAACACACATCTGGTTATATTTGTTCTTCCTTATGTAACTTTTCAGTTTCGAAAGACAACACAAGTGAAGAAATACATAAGGTTAATTCACTAAATGTGGACAATTGCATGTTCTTTAATAAGTGAATTATGTATTTCATAAGTACTTTTATTTCACCCAAAGAAATTAGTTATTTGTCATTCTAATGCAGTCCTCAAAGTGACTTTCTTTTTATATACGCTGCTTAACTGCAACATAGTGCAATACATTTTTATAATAAAAGTATCCCCAAATACAAAAACTTTATGGATGTAGCTTACAATTGTCATTGTGAAACAATCTGCCATAAATACAATATATAGTTTTCAAAATATGGCAAAAATACTCATAACTGTTTAATTTGGTTAAATTGTAGTACAACTGAAAAGTACAATTCAGTAGGAGCACAGACACAAAACTAATACCATTGATGATTCTCCAAAATACAGTGAAGCCGTTTATAGGGTGCATGAGCTTCCTTATAGTGTGAATTTGGTTATAACACTGTTGCAATGTGATATCGGTGGCAAAGTAATGACTCAGAAGTCATTTTTAGCAGGCAAAACTAGAACAGCCAATTTCTGGGTCATTAGATTGCTTTCGACGTCAATTCTTATTTTGCCCGCACACAGCAAACAGGAATTGACATCAGGAGTGATGTGACTTCAAAGTTTGTTTTGTTTAAACTTGGGAACTGGCCGCGTGCAGGGAGTGAGCCGTTGGTTGGCTAAACACATGCGCAATGAAACCAGCTATCGCGCTTCGCAATAGTGCTGATTTAGATTTTTGGGGATCTTAACTGTGTTATAACTCGGATCTATTATAGTTGATTGAAGGAGTTCTTAACTATCAATAGGCCGGCAGACTGTGTAAACAGAAACCTTTTAAACAATATAAATTAGTAAATTATGCCTTCTATTACTTACAGTTTAAATAATCTGTAGTCAAAGAATCATTTTCCAGCATTTGAACAGAGAGGAATTTATAAACATCTGAATGTTCCAACTCTGGGAGAAAATTCAACAAATTTTGATCCAAAAGTTCAGACTGTGGATAACAAATTATACACTATTAGAAGATCTGCTATCTGCAGGATAGAGAAATTCAAATTGTTTGAAAGCAAAACACTTACACATCCAAACATTCTTTACATGTACCTCAATATCTATGCTAATTAAGTAAACAAAATTGTTCAAGTCTACTTTCAAAAGGTAATTTTGTTTTTCAAACTGGACTAGAAAAGGTAAAATTATATGAGCATGTTCAGAATCCAGTCAAAACATACTTACTGGTAAATGTTCAAGTAATGGAGTCACATTTTCTGATACATATATTATGTTTCCACCTGTTGTCACTGCTATAAAAAATCCATCTAATGCCTGCAACAAAAAGGGTGTTTTAAGGATTAAATATTTGATGACGAGCTGCATTGTCAAAACAAGAGAGCATTACTTTGAGCTTTCAATCTTTCTTCTGTATGAATCTGTCAGATAATCTGTCAGATAATAATCAACATGCAGACAGATTTTATCTGCATGTTGATCATCAAATAACTTTAAAGTTATGAAACAGTCACAGCACAAGTAACCCATTGCCGAACATCATTCCAGTGTCTATTCCACTGAAATACATTAAAGGCTTTAGAAAGAGTCCATTAAATTAGAATATCAATGAATATTTTTCTTGAAGAAAAAGTATTACATGGAATTAATAATAATAATAATCCTTGCATTTGATATAGCGCTTTTCACGTCAGGAGGACGTCCCAAAGCGCTTCACAGAACACACTGTAAAGTGAATTGACTGTATATATTTGTGGGCGAACGCAGCAGCCAATTGCGCACTGCAATATCCCACAAACAGTCGTAAATTGAAAATAACCAATTTATTATTGTTTTGGGTTTTGGAGGGATTATTATTAGGCTCTGTGTGGAGTAAGGAAACTTGCCCAAGGTTTCGCCCTCTGCCTGGAATTGAACTCAGATCTCTCACTTGCAAAGCGAGTGCTCTAACCACTGAGCTACAGGACTCCACTAATTAGAGTATGTCAAACAACACACAATTACTCCTAAACTCATCTTGTTTAGCTGCATTATGTCAGCAAGCAAGACAATTAACCAGATTGTTTAAATCCTGTAATTGAACAAGTGTGAACTTTCTTCCCTATTCCAGTGTACATAATTGGAATGCAATTAAAAAAACAGGAAACAAATGCATCAACAGAAAACATTTAGAAATCACGCTTCATGCGGGAAACATTGGAAGTGTTAAACAATTGCATGGTTTGACACTGAGTCGGGGAGAAAGGGGAGTTGACTATAGTTGGGATTAAAATAGTTGAGCCACAGCGTAAAACTCTTTCATCAGATGCACTTAATGTTTATTTGCTAAATTGCTTCACAACGGGACTAAAAGCTAAATTATCTTTTCCACTTAAATCAGATAAGAATACAAAAGCTGTCGCAACTATCCCTTAGCATTCCATATCAATTCAGATTGCTGCAGTACACATTGAACTGTAGAAAGATTAATGTCTGTTACCAGTTCACTTTCACATCCCTCTCAGTGCTCCCAACAGGATTTTTACTGTAAAGTATAGTGACTATATTTTCCAGGTAAATGATTGTTTACATACAAACAACAGACATCAAAATTCTCTACCGACAACCAGCAATGTGCAATCTGATTAGAATAGCTATCAGTAGGAGTGGTACATAATTTTGCGTAAACTTCTTCATTAAAACAGATGAAAGGGCTAAAATTCCTTTAGATATCTTACAAATACCATACACAATAACCCACCTCTAACATTAGTGGAGTAAACTCTTCATTGCTAAGAAATGTAGGCTTCCAATCCTGCCGTATTTCACTTGCATCTGACTGTGCTGTGACTTCTAGAAGAACAGGTATACTTTAATTCAAATATCTTCATTTATACCAATACTGCTATTCTTACCACACAATCATTAAAGACAACTAGAATATTTATCTATGAAATATATAAGACATCACAACAGAAAATAAATGGCATCAAGAGAATTTACATTCACAATAATGTCACTGCAATCAATCAACAAACCAATATTATTATAGGTTACATTCAAATTAATATATTGGGCTCTAATTTTAAAATATTTTAAAAAAGAAAATCTAAAGAAAAATGGTTGCTAGAAATCTGAAATAAATGCAGAAAATGTTTAATGGTCCTAAACAAATATGAATCTAACTTCTTCTTTCAAATAATTGACCATAAAAATATCTTTAAAAATTTGTGTAGTCAACCAGATTTCTGAAACTCATGCAGAAACTCAGCACCATGCTTAAGAGTATCCAAACCAGAGAGAGCTCCACATATGGTCATTGAATCAGTGACTGAGAGGGCATCAATTTAAGACAATTAGCAAATAAGCAAATGAGGAGGATGAGAGATTTCTTTTAAAATCATGCAGAGCAGTTAGGATGTGGAATGCCCTGCTGGGAGTAATAGTTGAAGCAGAAATCATATTAGCTTATAAAAGAGCTAATCAATATTTAAAAATATGGGGAAAGGGCAGGTGAACTCAAAGCCTCAGAGTTTCCCATCAGCCATCTGATGGACATTATTTGATGAACATCTGCCTTCATCTGTTGTTGTTGTATAATAATAATCCTTGCATTTAATATAGCGCCTTATCTTGGTTGAGCCATCTCAAATCGTTTCACAGAATATAATGTAAAGTTAATTGACGGTATATTTTGTGGGCGAAACGCGGCAGCCAATAGTGCACAGCAGTGTCTCACAAACAGTCGTGGATTCAATGACCAAATTATTATTTTTTTTGAAGAGACTCCTACCCCCCAGAAGCAATCTGCCAATCGCCTAACAACTGGGTTCCCACTTACTGCTAGGTAAACAGAGGTGTGTGGAGTAAGGAAAATTGCCTAACATTTCGTCCTGCCTGGGAGTCGAACCCGGGTGCTCTGGCTTGCGATGCAAGTGCTCTAACCAATACGATACAGGACTCCTGCCATTAATATAAAACAGAAAAATATTTGTTACAAAACAATAGATTAACTACCTTTGTGCTTCTGCAAAAAAACAATTGTTTTCTGTAATACGGTTGACTTGTCCATCTTTCGACTGTTACCTGGAAGCATGGAGCCAAGCTCTTTGATGAGCACATTAAACTGGTCTCGCCGTTTCTTCTCAGATTTGTTCCTGGACACCCTAGGGTTAGAAGAATATTTGGAACAGTAAAATATTCATAATTATACAATTCAACTGGATTACAAAAAAATCTAATTCTCCCAAACCCCAAATTAATAATATTCATTGCATTTGCTGAGCAGCTTACTAAGTAAAACATTTCAAAATGCTCACAAATGATTACTTTAATGTGTAGTGACTACTTGTAGCCAAATGTGGCAGCCATTTTCACTAGCAAGATCACACAGTCATGAGAGAAGTAGGGCAATCAATAAGGAGGATTTATGGCCAGCATACCAGAGAAAAAGTTAGCCATCCCTGCGCTCAAGTTTTGAGGTCTTGAACCACAACCCTCTCACCCAAAATTAAATTGTGCAATTTAAGCAAAGCACGTTATTAAGTTTCTCTAACAGATTACAATATCCACAGCAATGTTCAGTTCAGATCCAACCACTGTATCTCACCTGTAATATTTACCTAATATAATTAGAATCTGCAACCAACAACATTTAAAACTTTACTAGCCCCCGCATGTTTCTAGTAATCAAAGCGTGATTAAAGCACAGCTATTTGGCTCCAACAACTGTGCTGGTGCCCCCAATTAAGCCAATAACTTTTTCCCCATAACGTTTCCAGTGTGTATAAAAATATGCATGCATTTCCACTTAAGTATATCTACATAACTATAACCTCCTCCCTATCACCCGACTAAGTTTCCATTTTACGTACTCCTCATCAGTAATATTCTTGCTATAATAGAACACCCAAAACTGCACAACTGTAGCCTTACAACTGGTACATTAGAAATTGAGATGATCTCCTTGCTTTTATTCAATACCCCTAAACATTTGGTATAGTGCCTTTCACGACAGGAGGACGTCTCAAAGCACTTCACAGGGTATACTGTAAAGTTTAGTGACAGTGTGTTCTTGGGGGCTAACATGCACCCAATCTCACCAACACCAAATATAGGGAGATTATGGACTACCTGGTGTGCAAAATCAAAAAGATCTGCTGTACTGCCTTCACAATTGCCCCCCCAACCCCATCAGCACTACATCATCACCCCTCACCCTTCTCACCATTCATATGAAACCTGCCAGCTGCCCTTGATCCCACCCACAAACAACTTATGTTCATCCAGCAACTGCTTGCTGTCCTACCCCCTACATTAGCAAACATCATCAATGTCTCACTATTCTCTGCCATTGCATACACTTCTTTCAAAACCACCATTATTAACCCCTCCCCTCAAACAAAAAACACACCTATCCCTTACGTTCACCAGGTATTGCCTCATCTCCAATATACCCTTCCTTTCTAAGGTGCCGGAACCCACCTTTATCTCTGAGATTTGCTCCTTCCTCTCACCAACCCCTGAATGAGTCCTTCTAAACTGGCTTCCTGCCCACCTGCACTATGAAGGCAGCCCTGAGTTAAAGGAACAAAAAACACTCTCTTCCTGCAGCCACAGCTCCCTGTGCACCCTTATTCTCCTCAAACTCTCTGCCATCTTTGAGACCACTGACCACACCATCCTCCTCCATGGTTTCTCCTCCCTGTTACATATCTGAGCTTTGCGCTTTCCTGGTTTCACTCCCCACTATCCAGTCATTGCTAGGTCTCTTCGAACAGCGTTTCCTCCAACCACTGCATGGTTACGTAACATTCCTCGGAGCATCTGAGGTTCTCACCTTTTCCTCATGTTCTATCCTTAGTTCTCTCCTTTTGCTCATCTACACGCTTCCCTCAATGACATCAATTGCAGGAAACAGGGTCCACTTCCATATGTATGCAGGCAACCAAACTCTTACCTTTCTGCCTCCGCCCTTGAACACTGCTGTTCTACCAATCACCTTTCTGACATCAAATCCTGGTCGAGCCACAGCTTTTCCAATTTGTCTTTCTCCCCTTCCATCAGAATCTCCTCCCTGTATCAACTTTTTCGGGTGCTCATTCCAACTCACCGAGCCTGTGCAGATCCTTAAGGTTTTTTCAACTCTCAACCCTCTTTGAAATTTTTTATCCAGTCACTAACCAAGACCACTCTTCTCCATCTCCACATTGCCTGCCTCAACCACTCAGCCTAAACCCTCATCTACACATTCGTCAGCCTTCAGAATCAACATTTTCCTGCCCTGCCAGCATCTCTAGCTCCACAACTCCAGAGTCCACATCTACTCCCCCACTAGGCTCCATGAGCCCATCTCTTCCATCCTCCTCCAGCTCCATGAGTGTTTTAGCCATTCTCACAAAGCTCACCTTTTAGCCTTGTCCTTATCATCTTCATCCACCAATCCATCAAAAATGCTACTGTCATCCCTGTTAACACAACAGAAAGTGCAAATGCAGTGGAGGGCTCTTAAAACATATCCATCAGTTTCTCAATGTTCATCTCAAGTTGAATTTGGCTCCAACATATTTTACTGTGTTTAAATACGAAACTGAAGTTATCTCAAATAGCCCAGTAACCATTTTCTAACATCATATGTCACCAATACATTTTGATTCAGTTAAAAATGGTAGCAAGAGGCCTGACCTGCCAATATTTTCTGGTGAGTTGCAGATATACCATGAAAGAGCAACCATAACTGAATCCTTCTGAGTACATATACCAATCTTGGGAGTCGTAATAACGAAAAATTCACGTTGTGAAGTCCTCATCTTCTAACACCACCTACTAATTCCATTCTCTTAATAATAATAAATCTTGCATTTGATATGCCACCTTATCACATCGCAAAATCTTGAAGCAGAGTTTTCTGTAACCTTTAGTGACTGTTTGTAAGTGAACACAGCAGCCAATTTGCACACAGCATTATCCCACAAACAGCCATGAAGTAGAACTGTTAGAGGTATAATACTGACTTCCATTTTTAAGGTCACCACAGATATCACTTCCTGCGCACTGCACACATGTGCTACGTGTAAGTGGCACCTTTAATATCACTCTAATGGAATCATACAAACTGGAAGTCAGCCATTTCTGCAGTTGAAAAGATATCTAACAGTCTAAATATGCAAAAAATGTCAAATAAATATTGATATTGGTCTTCTTAAAAACTTCTACAATGAAACATTTCTAAAGCAGATATACAATTGATGACCACAAAACAAATTCCATGAAGCAAAGCATACATTTCTCCCAAAAGAAGATACAATATCATGGAATTAATTCAGTTATAAAAATACAATACTTATGTTCATAAGAGCAAGCAGACTAGAATTATCATCAATCTTTGTATTTGTGACCCAGGATAGTCCAACCTTTTGGCTGCCTCATCCTCTCTCTCACACACAATCTCCCTCTCTCAATTACTGTCTCTCACTCCCCCTCTCTCCCGCATACTCTCTCTATCCCCTCTCAAACTCTCTCTTAATCACCCTCTCAACCTCCCCCTCTCTCCGTTTCTTCCTCTCTCCCTTTCCATCACATTCACTCCCTCCCCTCTCTCAATCTATCTCTGTTCTCTCCCCCTTTCAATCACTGTCCGTCTGCCCCTCTCTCAGTCTCTCTCTCTCTTTCCCCTTTTCTTACCTCTCACATGTGCTCTCTCCCCTGGGTTCCCCTCTCTCTCCCCCACCAGGTCTCCCCCCCCCGAACCACCCCCCCCACTTACCACCACCTCTCCCTACAATCCACCCCCTCTCCCCCCCGCTCCGCCCCTGTACCCACCCTCTCTCCCCCCTGCCCTCCCCCACTGCGCACCCCCCCCCTCTCTCCCCCCTACGCACCCCCCCTTTCTCCCCCCACGACGCACCCCCCTCTCTCTCCCCCCCTACGCGCCCCCCCCTCTCTGCCCCCCCCCTACGCGCCCCCCTCTCTCCCCACCCGCGCATGCCTTTCTGACAAACTGCGGCAACGGCCGGCATTATTTTCATTCTCCGCTCCAGAAGGAATTAATTTAATACAGTAGTTACCAAAGTGGCAAAAAGGTAGATTAGGAGATTTTTAAAAAAACACAGCATGTGAAATGCCATGTTGGAAGACTTCAATTTGAAGTAGTATGGGAAAAGATAGATAAAGGGGCTTGAATTCATTGCTCTTTTAAAGGGCGAGCATAGGGACAATGAGTTGAATATGCCTTCAATATATTGCTATTGGAAAAGTAACTTATTTTACCACATTGTAAAAGGAAGTTTTTTTTAAAAAAACTTACCTGTCTGCACAGCTAGAGCTCATCTTATTCATTTATAGTAGCCAGCAAAAGCAGAAGTATTTCAATCTTATGGTAGACATTTGGCCGACTAAATCAGGAAAACTGAAAAAGTAATGTGGAAGCATGTTAAACTGGTAAAATGTTTCTGTAAATTAGTAATAAAATTCAATACAGCGAGCATGTGTATTACATTGGAAACTATGTCTTTATATTGCAAATGCATTCGTTATCTATAATTTCTCCCATTATAAAAATAATACCAGCACAATTTCCCATGCAAGCGTCTTATGTTGAGAAATAGTCAGGTGTAAAGCTTTAAATAAAATAGGATTAGTAGGTTAAGTGGCAGTGAAACATTATTCTCCATGATCAAACTACTGTAATATCAATAACTAATAGTGGGATCAAAGATGACATGTGCCAGTGGCTTCAAGAGAAACTCTTTTTTTTAAAAAAACTGATAAATGATTTGAACACTTACTCCTAAATAGAAACCACGTACTGTGTAACTAGCATAGGTAAATTTCTAAATTTTCAGAGCTCCAGTAATCTGTCAGCCAATTACCTTACTTGTTCCACGAGAGATCTACAGTATCATGTGACAGGACTATTCCCATTTTGATCCTGTATTACATAAATGTTCCCAAAAACATAAACTGGTAGAATCAAGTTATGAGATGGAAAATTGGATGAATTCCCAGATTTAAATGTACTCTTGAATATAGATCCTAATTTAAAAAACATGCAACATATTTTCATACAACATAGTTACAATTGTGAGAAATTAATGCAGGCTGCAATTTCAGGAAATGCACTGGGCAAGTCTCCAGAAAATGATAGAAAAGTACATTAAAGTCAAGAACAGCCTAGGGCAAACCAAAGATTTTTAATATAATTTTTAGTATTGAAAATTATTAATTTAAGTAATTATTTCTTCCCGCAATATATGCCCCTTCTTATGGTTCCTTCCCTCCTCATCCTGGAGTATAGTTCCACAGATGCTGGTTGCCCGCCCGAGTGGTCATCTTTTCAAATGCTGTCACACACTTGCCAATAGATGGTGTTAATAGAGAAACCATGAGTGCACTGGTTTTCCCTGACTCATTTTCTCTTCCCAACCCTGAGAAGGCTATGGCCAATTTACCTATTTAGCACCGGATTGTACAAGCAAACTCCAACTCCCTCTCTCCCCTCGTTCAATACAGGCAGTCCGTCCTATAGAGTAAGAGGACCCAGGTTCAATTTCCAGACAGAACAAATCCTTAGGCAAGTTTCCTTACTCCACACACCTCTCCATAATGTTTACCTAGCAGTAAGTAGGAACCCGGGTGCTAATGATGTACATAAAACTCTGCTGCAATTTAACCATAACTTGCATTTGTTATTTAACTCAATTTTAAGTACTGTTGACGAAAAATAATTCTAAAGATTGAATAAAACTGCACTTTCAAACTGAAAATATCTCCACAAATGATTTACAAATACTCTGGACATGTTGTCACTCTTTATTAGAACCTCATAATATTTACTATGTGAAACAATGTACCATGACTGATAACATTTCTCAATAGAGCAACGCTGTAGCATGTGGTTAGCAAAAAGTAGGTCAAGAAGCCTTAGAAAAATTGTCAAATTAGTAAAATTTTGGACAACATGATCAGGAAATCATAGGAATGAAAATACAATATTCAGCCCTTTTCATATCGCGAGGACGACTCAAAGCACTTCAGTGTGCTGGATGTGCTGGATGTGCAGGCAAGCTGGGCTAAGCCAAGGAGGATGGAGAATAAAGATGGCCAAAAGCAGGGTCGAAGAGGCATGTTTTGAGATGTGCCTCGATGGAGGGAGCAAATCAGAAGGACTCTGAGATGGAGTTCCATATAGCAGCGGCAACATGGCTGAAAGCTCGTCTCCTGATGATAGTGTGGCTAGGGCAGGGAATATGAAACAGTAATCGTTGAGCAAAGGGAGCAGCAGGGACAGTGTGGTTGGAGGAGGTCACAACGTTAGAGTAGGCCGAGACCGTGGAGGGATTTGAATGGGAGAACAAAGATCCTGAACTCAATTTGGTGGGGAAAATCGGGAACCAGTGAAGCTGAGCAAGAATAGGGGTGATAGGTGAGGGAACCTGGTGAGGGAGAGGACACAGGCTGCAGAGTTCTGGATAGTTTGCAACCTTTCTCGCCGAGAGCAGAACATCAGTGTGGACAAGCCTGGACGTGATAAGAGTATGGATGAGAGTCTCAGGGGCCTGAGGAGAGATGCAATGCTTGAGATAAGCAATGCATCAGAGGTGAGGGAAAGCAGAGCAGGTAATAACATGACCTGGGGTTTGAAAGACAATTGGGAGTTGAACAAGACACCAACGTTTCACAATGGCTACGCGAGGTTGGAGCGCGCAACCATTCAGGTTGATGCTATCAACACCAGAGGTGAGAAGGTGCTAATGTAAGCAAAGCAGGGGAGCTTCCGTCTAAAGATCTTTAGCAATATTTGTTCATATTTATAAGTTTTGGAGAAGCAATTTTATTTGGAAAACATCTCCTTTTGCTTCAGGATTCAGAAGCCAGAGCAGACACAATGTCTACCTAAATTTGAATTCCAACTGATAGTTTAAACCTGCCACACTTGAATTACAAATATCAAGTTCAACAACAAAAAAATACCCATCTCTGAAAATGGGTTTCATGTCAGGACCTATTTTTAGACATTATAGTGTAAAACAATCATTTGGATCAGTTACAGTATTTTAAATCGCACTGCATTTCTTATATATGGAAGTAGGTTAAAATAGTATAGAAAAGAGTTTCTCTTAGTGTCCTGGCCAAAAATCCCCCCCCCCCAGCCCGCCACCTCGCCATCTACGACATGATAAAGTGCCATATCATATGTATGGAGTATTACCTCCACAAATTCTCCTCACAGCTTGGTTCTGGACCTCACAAATATTCCAAAGCAAACTTCCATTGCACTTCCAGCAGTTCTGGAACTTTTTCATGCACAATATTGTAAGCCACAAACTTAACTTATAGTGGGTCTTTGCTAATAATAATCTTTTTGTAGTTGATGCACCTCGAAGCACTTCACAGGATTTATTGTAAAGTGATGTAACTGTGTGTATTTTGTGGGCAACAGCAGCAGCGAATTTGCGCACAGCAATAATGCCCATGCAAAAATTTGTAAACAAGCCCAGAAACTGATCCAAATCAATAATTAACCCTTGTATCTTCCAATCGATACTCTCAAGTCATCCAGAGCCATTATACCACTATCATATCCCACTAAATAGATAGAATCAAGGGGAGAAATAGAAAACTAGATTTGGATGTCATCTACATACATGTGGAATTTAACCCCATTTTTGCAGATGATGTCACCATGTAGATAAGGAAAAGGAGGGGCTCAAGATAGAACCCCAAATTACTCTATAGGTTATTGTGTGAGGATGGAGCAAAGCCAAAATGATAAAAGTGGGGCAAATGAGACAATTAGGATTTGAACTAGGAGAATGTGGTTCAATTACAAAAATAAAAATAGATGGTGCAGTATGACTATTATTCACAGCATTTCTTTCTGAAATACAAAATGCAAAACAAATCTGGTAAAATGCCAACAACTATTTAGACCAAGTAGGTCACTGTTGCTCTTAACAGAGCAGTCAGAAGCATTTGATCAAATCATTAAAAAGATTAAAAGTACATCACTCAAACCTATTCCTATCCCGCAATTCCAAGAGCCACATGTAAACGACGCATGGGAAAACAGACCAAATGTATATATTCACTAGCCTTTTCCATGATCTGCAAACATATAATTTTAAAAATGTTGTATTTTAGTTTTTTTTGCAGGACGCCGTTATTAACAAAATAATCATTTGCATTTTATTACATATAAATACATAAATAAATGTGACCAGGATACTGACAGCATGATGACGTAAGTGGCAGTGTTAAATTAAGTCAGGGTCGAGTTATGCATTTACTGTATTTTTAGTTTTGTTCATCAGTTAGCATTAACTCTCAGCTTGGTTAGACATCGACCCCAAAGTGCTACTATATAAAATTGAGGACAGAATTAACACTCAGTCATTTTAGCAGTTACTTCAAATGAAAATAGGCCCACACAAACAGTTAATTAAATATGGTTAATTAACCAGGTTATTAATTCCAGTGATATAGGCCGCAGCTTTATAAAGGACATGAAATGCTCTCAGTCTAGAAGCAATGATTCCACAAACTATTATTCAGAGAGAGAAGTTTAGTTCTATCCAATGACCTATCCTTTAAAATACAGTATATAACTATTTCTAACTACCATTTTTTGAGATCTAGTTATGTAGCTTAGTGCTGAATGCTCAATTTGCATTCTGCATTAAGAAGAGTAGGAAGAAATTTCAAGTGTAATTTTTATTTAATCTGGAGAGCAATACTGTAACATCAACAAAATTACATTTCTATAGCGTCTTTCACATCGGGAGGACGTCCCAAGGCACTGGACAATCAGTGTTTCGGACCCGAGCTGGGGATAGGGTTCAGGGCGGGTGGAGGGCAGGGGCGGGAAACAAGGTGATCGAATGCACAATCGAAGAGGGTCTTGAAACGGGTCTCGAAGGAGGCAAGGGAGGGGGCGAGGTGGAGGGACTGTGGGATGGGCAGGGTGGCAGAAGATCCGCCTGCCAAAGGAGGGGCGGGCGAGGTGGGGGACGTGAAACAGGCCAGAGCCTGCTGAGCAGAGGGAGCGCCAGAATGGTAGGGGGTTAGAAGGTTGCAGAGGTAGTGGGGAGCAAGGTCATGGAGGGCTTTGAAGGTGAGGACCAGGATCTTGACTGTATCTTCAGTGTGATGGGAAGCCAGTGGAGTCGGGTGAGAATGCGGATGACAGGGTCGCGGAGCCTGATGCAAGAGAGGCCATGGGCTGCAGAGTTCTGGATGATCTGCAGCCTATGAAGGGATAAAATGGGAATTTACTGTACATGCACTAATGCAACTCTAACAAGAACCTTGCATTTATTTAGTGCCCTTCACACAGGGTAGTGTCCCAGAGTGCTTGACAGTAGCGGAGCACGACGCCATCAGGGGGAAACGGGAGGTGACTGTAGGCACAGTCGAATAGGAAGGTCTTCAGGCAAAACCTGAAGATAGTGAAGAAAGGGACAAGCGGCAGAATAGACGAAGAGTGTTCCAATGTTTCAGGGCATAGTGGCTGAAAGCGCGGCCACCAATGGTAGAATGGGAAGGACGAAGGACATGCAGAAGAGAAAATTGGTCCGAATTTATGCATATTCCAAAGTAAACTTAGAGCCATTTATGAGAGGTATTAAAACTCAGAAGAGTCACCGTAAAATCATGACGACCAAAGGGATCCAAATACATTTTCTGATAAGATGTTTGCACTGCTTCCGTCAACAAAAAAAAAAGCCACCTTTCCAGGAAGTTTGTAAAGCATGACCGTCCATAGAAAAAAAAAACACTGATTAGATTTTCTAAAAAAAATGTCAACGGCAAACAATAATCGGTCGTACTTACATTTGATAAGCTTGTCAAACCATTTAAAAGCTGGTTGAATCTTCATCGCATTTGTTGTGCAATGACCAACGGGCGGTGGCGGCGGCGATGGTGGCGGCGGTGGCGGTGGCGGTGGGGGGGAAACGAGGACGGTATCGATCAAATCATTAAAAAAGATTCAAACTAAATGGCTAAAATCTGCTGCTCCCCGAACGCTCCCAGCGCTCCAGGACGCCATCCGTCCCACGTGAAGTGTGCTACACAAACGCAAGTTGATATAACTCTCAGACGTCTCGGAGACGTGATAAGACGCTATATCAAATGCAAGAATTATTATTATTATTATTATTACTACTACAAGTTGTTGTTGTTACCCTCGCCCTTTCAGGTCGGGAGGACGTGCCAAGGCGCTGCGCGGGTGGTAAAAGTGGGGGGGTGGGGGGATGGGTGTGGGAGAGAGGGCAACAGTCACTTATCTGGCAAGAAGTAAACAAAATTGAGGAAAGAAAAAAAAATCCCTGGGCTTCTTCCTGGGATCTCCTCGAGGAGCTCAGCATCCGACAGAGAAAACAGCTTCGGCCCAAACAATCCTCTCACACACCACACACACCACACACACCGCCACCACCAACTAACCAACTGTCAGCAGCCATCGACCGACACACACACACACACACACACACACCGCCCGCGCCCTTCACAATCCCTACCTTCATTTCATCCTTCACGCCGATGACTCGGGCTTTTTATTTTTTTTTCCAACAAAAAAAATCCCTTTTCTCTATCCCCTTCCCCTTCCCGATGTTTTCCCTCGATGTTGTTGTTGTTGTTGCTGACCGAGCCGGACCACACAGACACCCGAGGCGGGGGGTGAGGGTGAGGGGGGGGGGGGGGCGGTGGCGGTTGGGAGCTGACGGTTGACCAGTGGAATGTGAGCGCTCAGGGGGTTCTCGGCGCCGCTCGAGCCGCCGCCGCCGCCGCTCGTCTCATTCCGCCATCCACGATTTGGACAACATAATCATTCGCATTTGTACTGTAAATAAGACAACGTGCAGCTGCCGTCCCCCCGCACTCACTCACTCACTCACTGACTGACTGACCAGCTGCTGTGTGTGTGTGTGTGTGTGTGGACACTGAGGAGGGGCCCCCGACCCGCCCTGCCCGCCCCGCCCCGCCCCGCCGCTGCTCGCAATCCGGCACCGGATTGTTTGGGCACGAACCCGCCCAATTGGGCGTGATTTTGTGTCTCCCCCCCACCTCCCCCCCCCACCTCCTCCTCCTCCCTGTCGTGATGCACGTGAAAAAAACACAGGTGTTTTAATCCCCTTTGACGTTTTTAATTTTATTTAAACCTGCAAAACGTGTCCCCTCCCCCCACTCTTTTTTGAAAACCTTTCAGAAGCACTGACCGACATTGGCCACTCTGTTACCCACAGGAGGCAACGCATCATAATAATAATAATAATAATAATAATAATGGGCTACTTTTGGGCTCGTGTTTGGGTTGGCTTTGGGCTACACAGGGCAAAGTCTCTGTGTCTGCACACTGAAGGGCTCCCTCCTCTTCCCTCCCTCCTCCCCACATTGAGTGCAATCCTCTCCTCAGTCCATGATTCGCACTTGATGCAACTTGTCACAAGCAGTGCCTCCCCACCCACACACTAGATCTGGCTCTTCGCTGCGAATTTTCAATCGCTGACTAAATATATATACATATTCAAAAAATACTAAATCTAAGCAAATAACGCAACAGCGCAACTCGTTTCCCATTCGGCGCTTACATAATAACAACGCTGCTCTGTAAAGCGCTCTCGGCTGGAGTTCCCCCAGCGAGGGAGGCATTGGGTGGGCACCGCCTATTATTTTTTTTCCCCCCCTCGTCACTGAGAAGCCGACCGACGCTTTCGTTGGTGGAGGTGCTGTGCTGCCTCCCTCACTGCTCTACACTTTATCGAGAGAGGGAGAGGCCGGAGAATTTCCCACATTGTGTTGCGTGTGTGTTGTACAGCTCGGAGCATGGCTTTGGTTGGTTTCTGGGGGCTCTCTTGTGTGTCTGCTCCAGGGCTGGCCCTGGGCTGCTCCTCACTCGCTGGCACTGGGCAGACTCCCCGAGTTAGTCCCACTGACCTAGTTTCACTGCTGTTACTCTCGATTCCCAAAAGGGAGGCAGGCGGCAGTCACCAAAGCCTAAACGCTTATTTACCGTACAAGGCGAAACTTTAGGTAGCTTTCCTTCCTCCACACATCCTCTGTTTGCCTAGCAGTTAGCAGGAACCCGACCGCTTTTCCCAGGAAATAATCCCTCCAAAAAATAATAATAATTTGGCCACTCAATCCACGACTGTTTGTGGGGGCACTGCTGTGCGCAATTGGCTCGCGTGTTTTGTCCACAAAATATACAATCAATTCATTTCACAGTATATGATGTGAAGCACTTTGAGGTATCTCAATAAGTTGATAAGGCATTATATCAAATACAAGGATTATTATTATTATTTCCCCGAGAGGAAAGAGTTGGGAATTTGGGGGTGAGGATGGAAGGAGAGATTAAAATAAGAACAAATGCAAAAAGCAGATGTGTGTGTGGGAGAGAGAGAGGCAGGATTTCCTTGCAGTACAGGATTTGATTCAAATGCATATCCATACATTATGTTTAAAACAATGTGTATACTCTTAGCTTCTGGGCCCCAAATCTATTTGGGAAGTTTTAACAGTGCTGTTGTTATAGTTATTTGGCTGTTGCATTGGCTGGCAAATACAACAACAACAACAAGATTACATTTGTATAGAGCCTTTCACGTCGGGAGGACGTCCCAAGGCGCTGGACAGAGTACAGCATTTCAGACCCGAGCAACTTGCTCTAAAAGCTGGTACAGGCTTAAGAGTGCAAATAGCTTCCTCTGCACTGTAAATTTCAATGTTACTGTGTCATTCCGATGAGCTGTTGGAACAGGACATACCCGTACAATGTTCCAAAGAACTGTGTGTATATCATATATTATGTGGGAATGAGGATTTTTTTTAATGCAACCCTACGCAGGCGAAATATGAGTGGCCCATTTGTATTTCTTTTCGTTAATCAACTCTCAAGTGTAACCGGGTGGGCAATTGCAAAGCAATGTTATTCTCTTTACTTTCCTCTCTACAAAATAGGTCATTTCCAATCTGAAAGATAGGCAATGTCATTTATGTACTAATATGATTGATTTGGACAGTAGATAAATAAATCCAAAGTTACCTTCAATGCTGAGAAGACCAAGACAATGACTGATAAGAAACATTAAGTATGTGCATAGGTTAAGTCCACCCTTGATCCACCTCAAACTATTAACTTATCTCTAACTTGTCCTTTAGGAATCCTGTAGCGTATTGTTTAGAGCGCTCGCCTCGCAACCGAGAGGGCCTGGGTTTGACTCTCGGGTGCAATATTAGGCACGTTTCCTTATTCCATACGTCTCTGTTTACCTAACAGTAAGTAGGAACCCGGTTCTTAGTCGATTGGTGGTTCACATTTCTGGGGATAATTAATCACTTAAAAAAAAGTAATAATAATAATTTGGTCACTGAATCCATGACTGTTTGTGGGACACTGCTGTGCACAATAAGCTGGCGTGTTTTCCCCACAAAATATACAGTCAATTCACTTTACAGTATATTCTGTGGAGCGCTTTGAAACAACTCAAAAACGTGATAAGGCGGTATATCAAATGCAAGGATTATTTTTTTTTAATACAGTATAGTGAAATGTGCCTATACCACTTCTCTCACAATTTCATGTTTGAGACTCTCCAGTTAGGTTTTTGACCTGTCCCATCCCGTGTCCCCAATGACACTACTTTACTTTGATCAAAGCTCAATGTCCCTCTCGCTCTCCTTGACTTCTCTACTGCTTTGACACAGCTGACCACTCCATTGTCTGTCCATCATGGTCCACTTTATATTCCTTTAATTATTACATTTGGCATAGCCGCTTTCATATTGGGAGGATGTAGTGTAAAGTGTAATGACACTGTATTTTTTAGGCGAATGCAGCAGCTGATTTGTGCACAATACATTAGAATATACAGCACAGAAACAGGCCATTCGGCCCAACTGGTCTATGCCGGTGTTTATGCTCCACATGAGCCTCCTCCTGCCCTTCCTCAACTAAGCCTTCAAGCATAACCTTCTGATAAAGTCCCACAATAAAGTCCCACAAACAGCCATTTAAGTGAATGACCAATTTTATCCCAGGGATTGCTGCGCAGGACATCAGGAGACTCTTCCTTCTCATTTCAAATAGTACCATGTGATCTTTAACATCTACCTGCACAGGCAGATGGGTCTTAATGTCTTATCCAAAGGCGGCATCTTGAAGCACATCTCCATTACTGCATTGGTGAGTCATCCCAGAATATGTGAATTCACAGTCCTAAAGTGGGATTTGAATCCATAACTTTCTGACTCAGAGGCAAGAATGGTACAGTCTGAGCCAGGATTACACAATACACTGCATCTTTCATGATTTGATTTCTACCTGTCCTGATGCCTTCATTAATCTCTTCCTGCAGCTTTCCATACTCAGTAATCTCCAGTGTACCTCAGGGCTCTATCCGTTGGTCATCTCCTATTCATTTTATATATATATATGTTACTTTTGGCGGCAGTATCCATAAATGTAGTTTGCTTCTATATTCCAAATAAATGCCAACATTTAGGAAAATTTGTGTAAATATTCTATCAGTTTGGAATAATAACTTGGGTTAAGACACTGTATTTTTAGATGAATTCATATTTAATAAATGCTAATCAATTAGCAACATTTACAATGTAATTTCAGCCTTCAGTTTGGTCACTTTCATGAAAATATTGAAGCGAACAGTCTCGTATAGAAGATGTCATCAGATTCACAACTGATTTTTGGGATTCTCTTCATAATCTGATTTTACTGCACCTGTATTTGCCACCTTCCACTCCAACTCTGAAAATACAAGGACATATGTGAGGAGCATTTAACATCTTCAACTTGACACTTATCTTTTCTTGAGGTATTTGTTTGTGGATGAGAAGGTTAACCATGCTTTTAAAATACCGAATAAATATTTTGTTTTATTGTAAGCGTAATTATACATATTATTCTAAGGTGTCAGCCTGGCTGAGTTAGTAGCTTTCTCACCTCTGAATCAGAAGGTTTGAGACCTTGATCTCATAGGCTAGTGGCACAGATGCAGTGCTGGGATGTACTGTATCATCAGATGTGCCACCCTTCGGATAAGATATTAAACTGCCTGTTCAAGTGGATGGTAAAGATTCCATGACACTATTCGAAAAGAGAGGGGAGTTTCTCCTGATGTCCTGGCCAACAGTGCCCCAGATGAAATTGGTCATTCACTTCATGGTTGTTTGTAGGACATTGCTGTATGCAGATTGACTGCCACATTCGCCTACACGTACACAGTAAAATTTTGTAAAGCCCTTTAAGACTTCTCGATGAAACAATAAGGCTTTACATTAAATGCAAATATGATTATTATTAGATAATATTCTAGGATAATCACAACAAAAACTCCCCCTTGATTTATTCTGTAATATTTTGAAACTTGCAGTTCCTCATTTCCTTTTTTTGAATTTAACTCTTGCCTCATATATACATTTTTTTCAAAAAACTTCAGAACATTTCAGAGCAGAAAGGGTCTATTCAGCCCATTGCGTCTGTGCCAGCTCTCCAAAAGAGCTAATCACTTAGTTCCACTCACCTGCACTTTCCCTTTAACAATACTGACCACAAAATGTTGTAGATATATCTGATACTTTAAACATTTTACCTTTCATCTTCAGATCTGGCCCTCCACACTCCAATCCAATGAACCTTGCCTTCAATTGACCCTCAAAATATATAAAAATAGTTGGCAAGTATTTGTCTGGGTAGTTAGGAATACAAATATTTGCAATAGCCTTCATGAATTTAGTTTCTGGGAATTTTTTGGCAAGCTCAGTCAAATGATGATTGACCAAAGTGCACATTGGTATTCTGCAAAAATAATAATTTTAAAAATCAGATCATTTTGTTGAATTTTAACTTTTAACTTTCAAACTACAGTATATCTTTTTTGCTGAGCTATATATATGTCATCTATAAGCCCACATAAATCTGCTATTAAAAAGGGAGGAACTTTGATCCCAAAACATTATCAAGAACAAACCTCTAACAAAACACAAACCTTAGAAACCTTTGACTCCATACAGGCCCTGCTTTTTGGAGCCTATCAGGTAGGATTTAAGTTAATGAAATTGGATTTTTAAAATAGTTGCTCTCATCTTCCAAATGGATGATGGGAGCTAAAGGACGAAAGAGAAAGAATGTAGATAAATTAGAAAAAAAGTTAGTTAGAATGAAAATGTGGAAAACAATAACTTAAATTTATGAAATATTATAAAGAGGATAGAGAGAAGAAAAAGTGACAGGTCAAACACAGACAAGGATTTCTGATCTTTTATTTAAATTTTAAGCTAAGATTTTAGAGTTAATTTTTGAAAGGCACTCTATAAATGCAATCTTGTTGTTGTAGTGAGTAAGGACAAGTTCACCACTTCATACCCCCTTCATCCATGACCTTCTGTTTAAAATGATTAAACCTTGTTGTACCACAGATCATTATTAGTTTTACTGTTAATTTTTTCACTGTAATTTTTAAGAGAATAGGATAAACCAGCCCTGAATGATCTGCATAATATATAAAGTACGTTTATTTCATGTTTATAGAATATTGGAGCTTAATGTTTATATATGAATATACAAAGTGATTCAAATGGATATGCAAAGAATTCAGACAAAATCAATCATTCAGTTCATGACTGGTTGTGGGACATTACTCATTTTGTTATTTAAAGATCCAAAGCCACTATTTGAAAAGAGAAGTTGAATTTCTCCTGGTGTCCTGACCAGCAATTCCCCAAAGAAAATCGGTCACTCACTTAATTGGCTATTTGTAGGACATTGCTGAACACAAATTGGCTGCCATGTTCATCTACAAATATACAGTCACTACACTACATTAAAAATCCTGTGAAATGCTTTAAAACATCTCAATGATGTGATAAGGCACTATTTTGATAGCAAGGTTTATATTTTCACCCTTAGAAATTCTGAGTGAGTTTCACAGCTGTATCACCAGTTTCAATAAAATGCTCATAGCTTACCCCTACTCTAACCACAAGATGGCACCAATAGAACTACACTAGGTGAATTTAAAAACAGAAACAACTCCTTTCCCAAAGATGTTGACTTATGCTGGAATACAGCTCTATGAGAGCAGAGCAGCACCTGATACATCACCCAGTGTCTATTATTGGTGTAGAACTGAGACAAAGAGTTAAGGCAATTAACATATGGAAACGATCACCACATCATCTCTGTAAAGTACTATAAAAAGAAAGACACAACATAAGTGAAGTTGTTATTGCTATTTTAGTGATCAGCATATGGACACACAGGAACAAAAGAATGTTGATCAGCATATCAAGCTTGCTCTGCCTTTAGTCCAAAGCATCTCTCGTTAATGCCATCTTTTGTCCATATTCCTTAATACACTCAGTTAACAATTGCCTCTCAATGTGTATATGTATATGCTTGCAACCTTTGTATTAGAGGTTAGCTCTCAATGTATTGAGAAAGTTACATGAGATTTACAAATAATTTCTCAATTATAATATATATAAAATATGTGTTTTCAGATCTAGTACGCAGATTATGCATTGGTTCTAGTAAATACTCCAATGCACAATTAATTAAAAAAAGAAAGCATGTTGCTTTACGCAGCTAATTCTGTTTTAAATGCTGCTCTGCACAAATCGACATCAATATATTGATCTACTCAACTGAATAAATTTGCAACACTGAATTTTTTGTTTTTTTTGATCAACCGTGGTATATATAGATACCAATCACCGTGCTTAAGAGTATCCAAACCAAGCTGGAATTTCCATGCATCCCATCTACACATGGAAATCCCAGATATGGATTGTTGGAATGGAATTCATGCTCTTCCTGGAGGGTACATCCTGATTACCTAATCACGTAAAGTATTAGGTGCAGTTTGGCAAGAGCCAAGGTTTGGTAAACTCCAGAGTGTGCAATGGGGTACTGCTGGAGTCTAACCAGCTAAAACTGCATAGTTTACCATTAATATTGCTGTATGGCAAGCTTGCCTGCTTGCCAGACCACCCTACGTTAGGGCTTTGGCTTGCAGGGTTGAATGGGATCCCTGTCAGTGACTGGGCTGCCCTTCCAGGTCCTGTTGATGGGCCAGGCTGGTCTTGCTGTCATCAGCAGTGCCCTGGGATACTGCTGCTCCCCTGAACAGACCTATTCCACTAAACGGATCAACTCCCCTGAATAGATCCAATAGATAGTCTCTTATAACAAGACCTAGTGCAGGAGAAACCATTCAGCCCATTGAGTCTGCACTAGCTCACAGAGCAAGGAGATCACTTCAATCCCACCACCCTTCAAACCCCAAGTTAATTCAATTACACACATCCTCCTTGTCAGGACCAAGTTCCTGACTGTCCAGCGCCTTGGGGCGTCCTCTCAACATGAAAGGCACTATGTATTGTCTATATTTTAGAAACAAGTATGGTTTCAGAGAAGTTCTAAATTATTGCATAGTGTGAATTCCCATTTAACAGGAAAAAAATCTTGTTACTGTAATAATGCACGACAATTAAAGCGAAATAAGAGCACAGTGTATTTTCCAAAAGGAAAGAAAAATTTCCGATTGTTTATTTTCAAACGGCTATGATATAAAGTTCTCTGGTGAAAAAGGTTATGTCACAACTATATGTCGATATGGAGAAAACTAGCAACACAAGTTAAAATGTTCTTGCTGGTATTATCTATCAAAATTATTCACTACATACCCTGGTCTATAAAGATGAAGCACAACCCATATTTCTTTTCCTGCATATGTGATTTGCTTGACATACTCATCTCCTTGGAGTTCAATCAGTTCTCCAAATTTTCTTTTTCTCTGCACAGCTTGCCACTCTGCCAGTCGCTGACTTCTACACACAAGCATAGACCACATTCAATGTGACATTTCTTTGCTGAAAATATATTTCAGATACCCATTGTAATCTATTCCCATATCAATAAAGTTTAACATTTGCTGATATTCCAAGGCCAACAATTTCAAAAATGTTCATCTTTTATTCTGCAGAATTTAAGAATACCAGGAAAACACTCGTTTAAGTTATTTTTCATTAAGAAGTAAATGTTGTTTGTGAGAAATGTAATTTTACTAGCATGAATGAAATAATTGCAACCAATCATCATATACATATGCAGCAATAGAGGAATGTTAGAAATGTATAAGCAACATAACAAATATGAAAATAGTTTGATTCTGCAAAATAAAACGAACATGCTATGAGGTGAGAAGGGCTATGTAATGTTAGGGTTTTTTCCAGCCGGGTTCATTGCATCTCAAACATCAACAACAACAACAAGATTCCATTTATAGAGTGCCTTTCACGTCGGGAGGACGTCCCAAGGCGCTGTACAGTTGGGTCAGGACCCGAGCAGGGGGGAAATGGTCAGGGGAGGGGAGGGAAAGGAGGGAGCGAGGAGGGGGTAGAGAGTCGAGAGGGGAGCTGAAGGCACTGTCAAAGAGAAAGGTCTTGAGACTGGCGTTGAAGGAGGAAAGGGAGGAGGCGGCGAAGGCACTGGGGATAGAGTTCCAGAGCCTCGGGGCTGAGAGGCTGAAGGCCCGGCCACCGATGGTAGGGCGGTTGGGGCGGGGGATGTGGAGCAGACCGGAGCCAGAGGAACGGAGGGTACGGGCAGGTAGGTAGGGGGATAGTAGGTCGGAGAGGTAGGAGGGAGCAAGGCCGTGAATGGCCTTGTAGGTGAGGATGAGGATCTTGAATTCCATCCTCTGGGGGATGGGGAGCCAGTGGAGGCGAGCGAGGGTGGGAGTGATGTGGTCGCGAAGCCTGGTGCGGGACAGTACACGAGCTGCAGAGTTCTGAATGACCTGCAGCTTGTGGAGGGAGGTGCCGGGAAGGCCGGCGAGGAGAGAGTTCCCATAGTCCAGCCTTGAGGTGATAAAGGCGTGGACCAGAGTTTCAGCAGCGTGAGGGGTGAGGTAGTGCCGTAGTCTGGCGATGTTCCGGAGGTGATGGAAGGCGGTGCCAGTTGTGGCGCGGATATGAGGGAGAAAGGACAGCTCAGGGTCGAACAGAACCCCGAGGTTCCTGACGGCTTTGAGAGGTGGAGAGTGCAGCCTTGGATGCTGATGCTGTCAGCGCCTGAGGTGCGGAGGCGCTGACGTGAGCCAATCAGGAGGGCCTCAGTTTTGCGCACGTTGAGCTGAAGAAAGTTGTCTCTCGTCCAGGACTCGATGTCGGACAGGCAGCTGTCAGGACATCGGTGGTCGTGGAGTTGAGGGTAGAGGAGGAAAGGTAGAGTTGGGTGTCATCCGCATACATGTGGAAGTTAACCCCATGTCTGCGGATGATGTCACCAAGGGGGAGCATATAGAGGGTGAAGAGGAGGGGACCGAGGACAGAGCCCTGAGGGACACCGCACGAGACAGTGCGGGGGCCGGAGGAAAAACCATTCGTGGAAACAAAGTGAAGACGGTGGGAGAGGTACGACCTAAACCACTCAAGGACAGGGCCTTGAAGGTTGAGGTGGGAGGACAAGCGGTGGAGGAGGATAGCATGGTCGACCGTATCGAATGCTGCCGATAGGTCGAGGAGGACGAGGAGGCAGAGGGAGCCCTGGTCACAGATGGTCAGGATGTCATTGGTGACCTTGACCAGGGCGGTTTCTGTGCTATGGGCAGCACGGAAACCCGATTGAAGGGGTTCGAATAATGAATGGGTGGAGAGGAAAGAGCGCAGCTGGGAGGCGACAACTCGTTCCAGGACCTTGGACAGGAAGGGGAGGTTGGAGATGGGCCGGTAGCTTGATAGCTGCGACACATCAAAGGAGGGTTTTTTCAAGGTGGGAGTGATGGTGGCAGTTTTTAAGGGAATCGGAACAGAGCCAGAGGAGAGGGACAGGTTGACGATGTCTGTGATATGTGGGGCAAGGAGGTGGAGCTGGGAGATAAGGAGTGGAGTGGGGATGGGGTCAAGGGAGCAGGTGGTGGGTTTAAACTTGCCCAAGGTTTCGCCCTGCCTGGAATTTAACTCAGGTGTCTCGCTTGCAAAGCGAGTGCTCTAACCACTGAGCAACAGGACTCTGGATCGGGGATGGGGTGCAAGTGGAGCCTGGTCAATGCTCCTGTGTGCATACTTAACCTCACTGAGTCAATCTGGAACTTGATGTCTTGTTTGACCCTCAACTTTCTACTCCACGTCCATGCCAGAACCGCTCTGCCTTCCCCCACCTCCGCAATGTCGCCTGGCTCCACTATTGCCTCTCCCCTCAGGATGCCAAAACCCTCATGCATCCGTTTATCACATCTAGGTTCAATGACATCAACTCCCTGCTTGTCAGCCTTCCCAACTCTTCCCTCCACAAGTTGTAGATCATCCAGACCTCTACATCTCGTGTCCTCTCCCACACCAGGCTGCTTGACCCCATCATACACAACCTCACCAGGCTCCACTTGCACCCTATCCCCGATCCAGAGTCCTGTAGCTCAGTGGTTAGAGCACTCGCTTTGCAAGCGAGACACCGGAGTTCAATTCCAGGCAGGGCAAAACCTTGGGCAAGTTTCCTTACTCCACACGCCTATTAATAATCCCTCCAAAAAAAATTATATAAAATATAATTAAATATAAATATATAAAATAATTATATAAAAATAATTGATAATTTTCAATCCACGACTGTTTGTGGGACACTGCTGTGCGCAATTGGCTGCCGCGTTTCGCCCACAAATATACAGTCAATTCACTTTACAGTCTATTCTGTGAAGCGCTTTGAGACGTCGAGAAGATGTGAAAAGCGCTATATCAAATGCAAGGATTATTATTATTATTATAAGATAGAGTTCAAAATCCTCGTCCTTGTCTTCAAAGCCCTCCACGGCCTTGCACCTTCCTACCTCTGTGACCTGCTAACCCTGTATCAACCTATCCGCTCCCACCACTCAGCAGGCTCTGGCCTGCTCCACGTCCACAGCTCAGCTCTCCCCACCATCGGCGGTCGGACCTTCAACCTCGCTACACCAAAGTTTGGAACTCCATCGCACAGTCCCTTCGTCTTGCTCCCTCCTTGCCTCCTTCAAAGTACTTCTCAAAACCCTCCAACCGCACCTTCAGCCACCCTCCTACCCCAACCTTTCCTACCCTCACCTCCCCATCCTAAACCCCGCTCATCGAAATCCCTGACTGTCCATCACCTTGGGATGTCCTTCCGACATAAAAGGGGCTATACAAATGTAATTTGTTGTTGTATTAAAATAATAATAATAATCCTTGCATTTGACATAGCGCTTCACAGAATAGACTGTAAAGTGAATTGACTGGATATTTGTGGGCAAACATTGAGAACATTGGCATACAACCAAAGGACACAGAGTGAAACAGGCAGCACACCCCACAAGCACAGGTTGCTCCACCCCCCAGAATCCAGCAAGTAATCATTCTTCAAGTGTTCACCGAGAGAATGATTGTTGGGTTGGAATCAAACCTCAACCAATCTAATTCTGACTCGCTAGTTTACTGGCAAATGATAACAGGCAGAAGGAGAAGAGCATGTCTGATTTTCCCTTCCTCGTCCAGGTGGACTGAAACCAATTGTGGTACCTGTTCCCTAACTGAGATCAGCTACCTCAGTGCAGACTGGGATCAAACCAAGGATATTCTGTGTGTGTCTCAGTGGCTTACCAAACAGTGTCTTTTTCAATTGAATCAATAGAGCCTCAGCATTATTTTGAACTATTAAGTTTGTTTTAATTTTATTAGGTTTCAATGCACATTCTAAAAATGCTAAATATTATTGTTATGCTCCCAACAATCAACGTGTAAAAAGTTCTTTTATTCTCAGCTCACAAGTTACAAATCAAACTATCCAACCGAAAATCCTCTAGTCAGTTTTCCCTGCTTCCTGCTTTTCTACCTCCTGATCCTCTTTTATTGTTCCCAGTTAATTGGTCCTTATTTTCTTGAAGGGTATCCAACAATTATAATAGGTGAATTTAACGCAATAATTTAGAAGATGTTCATAAAGCAATGAATCTTTGCTCAGATTGCAACATGTAAATGAACCTCTGGAGCAAATTTCAATCTTATTTACCTATTCCCAATAATCGATACGTAATTCTAGATGTTCTTTTCATTTCTTTGCAGAAACTACACAAGTGGTGTCTATGAGATACACATTTTATACTTTCATCTGAAGGATAATATGAATAAAACTATTTCATTTAAGTTGATAACGTCATGCCATTTTATCATTGTAGCAGAATTGAGGTTTTTAAGCCAACCTGTACTTTTCAATAGCTTGCTCATCTGCCTCATCAAATTCATCCTCTGCTTCCTTTAGTGCCTCAAGGTTCATGTGTTCATAGGGCTTAACTGTGAGAAGCATAATAGTTAAATATTGTGAAACATTTGTATGCACACTGCAAGAGTTTTTGCATTGGTTGCCAACAATACACTGTATAAAAGCTGTTTTACTTAACAATAACTTGCATTTATACAGTAGCCTTCCCAAGTAGCAGCATCTCGGAGTGCTTAATATTGGCGGAGTTTGATGCCGAGCCAAAGACAGAGAGATGATAATGTAGACAAGGTTGAAGAGGAAAGTTTTCAGGTATGAACTGAGGATGTGCAAGGAGTACAAGAGTAGGGAAGTCTTGCTGCAACTGTATAGGGCCTTGGTGAGACCACACCTAGAGTATTGCGTGCAGTTTTGGTCTCCTTATTTAAAAAAGGACATACTTGTCTTAGAGGGGGTGCAGCGTAGATTCACTAGGTTAGTTCCTGGGATGAGGGGACTGACCTATGAGAATAGGCTGAATATACTAGGGCTGTATTCTCTAGAGTACAGAAGAATTAGGGGAGATCTTATTGAAACATATAAGATTCTTAAAGGGCTGGATAAAATAGACACTGAGGGACTGTTTCCCCTGGTAGGAGAATCTATAACCAGGGGTCACAGTCTTAAAATTAAGGGTCAGCCTTTTAGAACAGAGTTGAGGAAACATTTCTTCACTCATAGAATTCACTACCCCAGAAGGCTGTAGATGCTCAGTCCTTGAACATTTTCAAGGCTGAGACTGATAGATTTGTTAAAAAAATAGAGGGATTGATCTTATTGAATGGCGGGGCAGGCTCAAGGGGCCGAATGGCCTATTCCTGCTCCTAATTCTTATGTTCTTATGTTCTTATATGGCGGAGGTGGAGGAAAGTTATGAATAGAAAGGGTTGGAGAAGTTTGCAGAAGATGGGTGGGGTAAGAGCAGATAGAGGGAATCTATCTATTAGGGGATTGAGTGCCAGTGAAATTTGGCAAGACTGTAGTAATAGGCAATGCTGAGCCTGGGGTGGTGGAGCATAAATGCTGTGACATTCTGAAGGAGGAGGAGCTTATGCGGAGCTGGGGTGGGGAAAGAGGAAAGAAAAATGACAAGGTGGAACTAGACAAGTCAGCGAGGAGACTATTTGAGAAATGTTGTCTCAGGGTGATGATAGCAAAAACATGGGAGAAACCATTGTCCCAACGCAGCTGTGTATTCATGCTCAAAACTGTTTGATAACTAAAGGCAGCTTTGGATAGCAGCTTTCGGCAATGTGATAATTAGCCCCAGTGGTAATTATTTTGTCACATGCCACACTTTTCATTCCACAATCTTTAGATTAATGGAGATCAGCTAATAGAGGCTCCATTTTGTCCAAGGTAAAGGTAAAAAAAATGCTCAATGTTGTTCAAGACTTTCTGGCACTAATAGTGTGTGTCCATTTTCAGCTTACCATTCTCTAGATGCTAAAAGGAGGTTTTATTTGTTTACTTATAGACAGATAGATCCTGGTAAAAAATCGAATCTTACTTTTGGCCTCTTCCTGTAAACGCAGGGCCATTTCCTCAACTTCATCTCTCTCTTCTTCTTTTGGAGGAATAATACCAAACTTCCTTAAGGCATCGTTCCACTCAGTATCTTCATTAGGATCCTATGAAGAATCAAAATGTAATGTAGTTTGTTTCAAACTGAAAATCATGCTGATTTGTAGCCAGTTTGAATTTATGTCTGAGCATAAAGTGGGTAGAGAAAAATCACTGGATCGTTCGACAAATGATCAACTGATGAGCTGAATAACTCACGTCTGAGTGAGTCATGTTCACTGACTTCATGAATAGATTTTTTTGTTGTTCAATAGAAGACTTCTCTACTTCAACCATTAAATAGCACTGTGAAAAGCATGACAGAACTAATAACAGACATTTTTCACATAGAAGGATGCCCTTCAGCCCATCATGCCTGTGCTCCTGCTACCAGTAATATCACTTTATTATTGTTTATTATTAACTTTACTTTCCATCTCTTTACCCCTGTAATACTCTGCAGTTTAATTTATTTCTCTCCCTTTGAGAATTTTGAATTGGATTTGGATTTGAGAATAAGTATGTTAGACATCAAACACTCCCTTGTATACAATATGCATTTGTACATATACAACATGCACTTTACCAAATGAAATAAATTGTGACATTGTAACTGGGAAAAACATTCTATCTCAGAAACTGAAACTGGACATCACACTTTGTGTGATCTTGGAAAATATGGATAAGAAAACAAAAGGCACTTTTGTTTGAATGCAGCCTCTAAAAGTGACATGCCTCTGTTAAAATATTCATAACCGTGCTGCAGATAGACGAATAATAACACTGAAGACAAACCTGTCTATGGACTTTTTCCTCTATTATTAAACAGCTGATCATATAATTATTATTCTTTAATAACATTAAGTAACTAATAAATCATCGTTGCATTTGTTATTGCACTTTTCACATTGGGAGGGGTTCTCAAAGCATAGGATTTGAGAACACCTTCCAATGTGAAAGATGTATTCATAGGCAAACGTTACAGTCAACTTGCACACAGTACTAAATCCTAATAAATTAAATAAAGTAGGTTTTAATAAAAATAAAAACCAAATGCCTAGTTTTGGAAATGTTCATACACAATTAAGCATTTGCACAGAACTTTAAAAATGGGTATTTTAACAACGTTTGACTAACAAAATTAGTGAAATGTTTAAAGCAAGTTTTTTGGTTGCACCTGGCTGCTGTTGGAAGAGATATCACTTTACTTCTAGCAGTATAACAACAACAACAAAATAACATTTGTACAGAGCCTTTCACATCGGGAGGATGTCCCAAGGTGTTGGAAATTGTGCTGCATAAATAAGAGTGTTGCTACAATGCTGCAGTCACAATAAAGAATTCAGATATAATTCAAACTAGATGTTTCTTTATAATAAATCCTCAATTTTTTCTATTTTTAGATGTGTGAAAACCTTTGAGACAGCCTCCCATTAAGAAAGGACTATGTAAATGTAACTTTTTGCTGTATTTCTAAATGTAATTTGGCTTCCCTGTTAGTCCCTGAAAGTAAAGGCAGTTAAAGTGGATTCAAGCAATAGGAATCATAATAGCAGCCTTGTGATATTAGCATGTGATAGGAAGAGAAGATTTTACAAGATGTACATTTCACAAAACATTGTATGGTGAGATGTAAAGTTATTGCCTGGATGCAAAACATTAATTTCATGAAAACAAATGTCATTTATTTACTGGATCCTGTGAAATTTATAATCAAATTAATCTACCTTGATTGGAATATTCACAGAGAAAGAATGTGATTTTTTTATAAACTATAAACAACTATTGTGAAAACATCTGGATTGCTTTGCTTAATGCTTCAGAGCATTGTGAAAACACCTGGATTGCTTTATCATAGAATCATAGAATATTACGGCACAGAAGGAGGCCATTTGGCCCTTTGTGTCTTTGCTGGATTGCTTTACTTAATGCTTAAGAGCATCCATTTCATTTAATGCTTGAGAGCATTGAGAAGCAGATATCAAAATAAACAGCCCTTAACTGAACATTGTTTGAAAAACGTATATTGCACAATGAAGCTCTTTCATCCCATCCCCACACTACCCTCCAACACAGAAAATTAAATCAGCCTTGTTTATTTTATTAGACTTTTTATTGTGGGTTCTATTAACTGAATCTGCTGTAATGATATTTTCTGCCCAAAACTGCTACAATTGTAAAAGTAAGGCATCATAGTGAACACATCCTAATTCACTACGATTGCTTTACTTTTACATTTGGTGAATTTGGTAATTGATGGGATATTTCTCCAGTTTGCTATTAGCATTATTTAGCATTTCCTGGACAAGTTAGATGCACTACAGAAAATTCACTCAAATCTGCCTCAACATTGCATTTTAAACTCAGAAGTGCACCTGCCTCCATTACCACTACCATTTTCATGGCCTCTATCACCTAAATTAAGGGCAATTTTTAGGGGCAATTTTTAAATTAAGTTTACTGTAGATTCATCCTACTCTATTTAAACTGAGTTTAGCAAACCCAAATTCATTTCATTTTAATTGCATATGTCCAACAGAAAATCTGCCTCTGGTTTACTTTCAAATCTGGGTTCTAGAGATGAACGCTGGCACATTACTCATGGTCAAGGTTCTGAATTTGCAACAACAATTTACATTTACATAGAGCCTTTTATGTCAGGAAGATGTCCAAAGCACTTCACATGACTGACTGGGATCCTGCCCATAGGGGAGGGGTAAAGGCTGAAGAAATAGGTCTTGAGTCAGGTTTTGAAGGTGTGGATTCGGGGATGGTGGAGGGGATGGGATGGAGCTCCAGAGAGTGGGAACAGAATGACTGAAACCTCAACAATTGATGATGGGGCAGAGTAGGCAGGAATATGAAACAGGCCTGTGTTTGCTGAGCAGAGGGAGCAGCCAGGCAATAAGGTCACAGGAAGTCACAGAGGTAAGTGGGGCAATGCCATAGAGGCATTTGAAAGTGATGACAAGAATCTTGAATTGGATCCGATGGGGCATGGAGATCCATTGGAGCCAACCGATCATGGAAGGACTGGGCCCACAGAGCCAAGTGTGAAAGAAGGCATGGGCTGTAGAGCTGTAGAGAGAGGAACTGGGTCTTTGGCAAGCAGGGTATTAGAGGAATCAAGCCTGGAGGTGGTGGAGGCTTACATGAGGGTCTCAGCAATCTGTGGTAGAGACAGTCAGAGAGATGGGTGATGTTGTGGAGGTGAGAGCTTACAGAGTGAGTGCGAATTTGGATGTAGGTTTTGAAAGATAGTTGGATGTCGAACAAGATACCAACTGGCTCCATATGAAGTGAACATCCATGCAGATCGATATGGCCAGCACCTTAGGTGAGAAGATATTGACAGAAGCCAAGTTTGAAAGTTTCAGTCTTGCTGACGTTCAGAAAGTTAGGAGCTCATCAAAAACTATTCAGCCAGCAGTGATCCAGAGATCAATAATAATATAATAATCCTTGCATTTGATATATCGCCTTATCATGTAGTCGAAACATCTCAAAGCGCTTCACAGAATATACTGTAGAGTGGATTAACTATGTATTTTATGGAATCAAGTGTAAGGGAGAGAGATAGATTTGAGTATAACTTCACATGATTATGTGAGGATTTAAAAATCCATATCTTTTCTGTTACCTGCATTTGTTTTGTCCTGAATGATCCTCGCAGTCTTGCGATCTCCAAGATTATCGATGCGAAATAAATGATTTTTTGTTTGGTAAAAAAAAACGACAAACTTGTTTAGCTTTGAAGCCCTTTTTCGAGAGACAGTGGAATTTTTCAAAAGTATGAAAACCGGGACAATATCAGTTTAGCCAGGCTAAAAATTAAAAGATATATTTCCTCACGTCATGCGGAGGTGATCGAGCAACTGCCAAACAACTGTAAGTTAGTGCAATGACAATGGCGTATTCCCGACACAGAATGGACCGAGTGAAACAATCTGAATTTAAATCCACACTTGTTTGTTGAGGTCATAATGTAAAGTGATGACAAGGTTATGGTTTTGACCACAAAACAATCCCGTGAATCCCACCACATCAGGGGCTAATATATCCGGACGTTAGAATAATCTTTGCATTTGATGTAGTGCCTAATCACATCTTAAAGCACTTCACGGGATTTTACTGTGAAATACGGCGACTGTGTATTTGTAGGCAATCTTATATATAATAAGAAACAGCCTGTGGTATGTGAGAATTAAACAGGCAGCAATACAAGTGAGTAATGAGGCCATGATAGTAAAATTAGCACATTTTGACTGATTGACTGAAATCAACAACAACAACAACAACAACAACAATCAATGTCTGAAAGATAAAGCGACAGATTAGCATTTAAAGACAAGTTAACATTTAGGATGCGATCACATTAGAATTACACTTGTATTGCAATGCAAACACTGAAATGCCTCATCTGTCTGCTGTGCATTTCCAGCATGTTCTCTCATTAGTTAAGCAGTTTTCACAGATTTTCTTTTCATCTTCACAATATTTTCAATACTGGTCCTTCATGAGTGTGAATGATCTCTTCCTCTAGAACGCTATTGGTCTGGTTAACATATCAAACTCTTTCTCACCAGTGAAAAACCTCCACCAATGCAATGTATTCTGCAGGATATTTGACCTTTTCCAGGGGTAATAATCCTTTCAAAAAATCAATTAATAATAACAACAACAACAACTTGGATTTATACAGCGCCCTCCATGCCGGACGGCATCTCAGAGCGCTTTAAAGTTTAGGATCCCGGGGCCGAGCCAGGGGGAGGGGTGGGAAGGTGATCAAAGGCGTGCTCGAAAAGAAAGGTCTTCAGCGGAGACCTGAAAATGGGAAGGGAGGGAGCGAGATGAAGGGAGTGAGGAACAACAACAACAACAATAAGAAGATTCCATTTATAAAGCGCCTTTTACGTCAGGAGGACGTCCCAAGGCGCTGCACAGTTGGGTCATGACCCGAGCAGGGGGGAAATGGTCAGGGTGAGGGGAGGGGAGGGAGCAAGGAGGGGGGAAATGGTCAGGGTGAGGGGAGGGAAGGGAGGGAGCAAGAAGGGGGAAGAGAGTCGAGAGGGGAGCTGAAGGCTCGGTCAAAGAGAAAGGTTTTGAGACCGGCCTTGAAGGAGGAAAGGGAGGAAGCAAGGCGAAGGCACTGGGGGATAGAGTTCCAGAGCCTCGGGGCTGAGAGGCTGAAGGCCTGACCACCAATGGTAGGGCGATTGGGGCAGTTCCAGAGCCTCGGGGTGTAGTGGCTGAAGGCACGGCCGCCAAGGGTGGAGCGGAGGACTCAAGGGGACAAGGAGGAGACCAGACCACTTTACTGTGGTCTGTGAAGTGCTTTGAGACATCTCGAATATCTGATAAACCGCTATATCAAATGCAAGGATTATTATTATTATTACTTTAATTTATATTAATGTTTCATATTTTATATTGATCCCTTGGTACTATTTGAAAGGAGAAAGCAGTGTCCTGACCGACAATTGCCCAGTGAAGTGATCATTCACTTTATGACTGTTTGTGGGATATTGTGATGTGCATATTAGCTGCTGTATTTGCCTATGAAATATAGTCACTACTTTTTACAGTAAATCCTATGAAGCAATTTGAAACATCCTCCTGAAGTGAAAGGCATTATGTCAAATGCAAGGATTATTATTATTATTTCCAGTGGTCCAGGGGTTGATCCATAAATGAAAGATAAAATCACAAGTATATTTACAAGCATATAATCTCCTGTAGCTTCGCAGTTAGAGCACTCACTTCGCAAGCGAGAGGACCTGGATTCGATTCCCGGGCAGGGCAAAACATTGGGCAAGTTTCCTTGCTCCACACCCTCTATTTACCTAGCAGAAAATAGGAACCCTGGTTGTTAGTTGATTGGTGGATCGCTTTTCAGGGGTTAATAATTGCTTAAGAAAAACAAAATAAATAATAATTTGTTCTTTCAATCCACGACTGTAAGACCCTGCTGTGCGCATTTTGCCCACAAACTATACAGTCAATTCACTTTACAGTATATTCTATGAAGCGCTTTGAGATGTCTCGAAGACATGGTAAAGCTCTATTTCAGAGGCAAGGATTATTATTACTATCTTTCTCTCAAAGTGTGCAATTTCTGCTATTGTTTGTTTCTGCACAGTGTGGCATCCAGTTTACGGTAATAAAATGAAAATAAATGTTAAATGAGCACAGAGATACAGGAGAAAGAAGTTACATATTATCACTCCTTAACACATAAAATGTCACAGAGTGCTTCAAAGATAATTACTGTCAAATGGAGTTACTTTTCATAGCCATCTACTGAATACACTCACAATCGCTTGATACTTCCAGTCATTAAGGTACATTTGCTGTTTCCAGCATTGAAATCAATCATTAAGGACACAAACTGCATATCAAATTAACATAGGTAACCTTGCAGACATTAATTAATTGGCTTATTATAAATCTTTGCACAATCGCTATTAATGGAACATGATCAACAACATTCTGAAATGATATTGGCCCATGGATAGGTTGGCTGTTACTTTGTTATCCAGACCAACTCACGTCTTCAGCTAAAACAATGGGCCATCAAAAGGGGGAATTAAATATGCTTAACAAAGTTTTCATTGCACCCTAAGAAAATTGGGTCAATGCCATTCCTAAGTGTTGTTAGCAAGAAATGATGATGGTATCAACAATACAGTATGAGTCAAAACCTATGGAAAAGTTTGAAAATATGCTGCAGAATAGAGAATTCAAATGGTAAGTAAGTGAACAGCAAATTCTGAAAGGCTGCAGGCTTGACAGACATTTTCTTTGGGACCAGCTGGGTGTCTGACCCATCACCATGCTTAAGCATCCAAACCAGATTAAGAATTCCACATACTCCACTTTCACATGGAAATTCTCCTGTTTGGAATGCAATGTGCACTCTCTCCCCAGAGAGACACATCCTGCTCACCTAATAACAGAGTGTATTGGGTACAGATTGGCAAGAATCAAGGCATGGGGACCCCAGAGTTTATGTTGGGGCACTGCTGGAGTTTAACCAGCTAAAACCATTATTGAAAGCACTGTCTGGCAAGCACTGCTTATCCAGCTAGGACCACCCTGCTCATTAGGGCCTCGGCTTGCAAAGTTAACAGGGGGGGAGTGGGAAATATCCTTGCCCCAACGACGAGTCTGCCCCTCTAGTTCAACAACAACAATATGATTGCATTTATAGAGCGCCTTTCATGTCGGGAGGACGTCCCAAGGCGCTGGACAGTTGGATCGGGACCCGAGCAGGGGGGAAATGGTCAGGGTGAGGGAAGGGAAGGGAGGGAGCGAGGAAGAGGTAGAGTCGAGAGGGAGCTGAAGGCACGGTTGAAGAGAAAGCCCCACGTCAAGACTTTGAGTTCAGTATCTAGGCTGACATTAGATTGCACTGGGGGTCTGCTGCATTGTTCAGCTCCAAAGAGACCCTGCTTACCTACCCCCAAGGAGGATGTTGCCATGACAGCTTGGTGGGGGAGATTTGTGCCCAGCAAATTTCCAAAAACAGCCATGAAGTGAATAAACCAATTTTATTTGGAGGCCAGGACAATGGGAAAAATCCCCTTCTCTTTTTAAGCAGTGCCATGAGATCTTTAACTTCCACCTGAATGGGCAGATTGGGACTCATTCAAAGGATGGCACCTTCAACAATGCAGCAGACCCCCAATGCAATCTAATGCCAGCCTAGATACTGAACTCAAAGTCTTGACATGGGACTTGAACACACAGACATTTGATTCAGAAGCGAGAGTGTTACCAGCTGAGACAGGCGGGTAGCTTAGTGAGGACCGGAATATTGTGTTGCATTATACAAGGACAATTTGTCCTTTGAAGCTATTTCCAGAAAATATGACGCTGATTGTACATGTCTGCATTGGAGTTCAATTTGGTGAGATTGTCAAAGGAATTGTAAAGGAGGAAGCTTCTTTACATTTAGTTTTCTTCGGCTGCAATCTGACTTCAGATGATTTAGCAATGAGATTAGTATCTGAGTCTAGCTCAGGTGGATTACAACAGAGATTTGGATGAAGAAGGCCCTTAGGCCCATTTGATCTTATCCTTCCAGAATACAGCCCCTAGTATTCTCCCATCACAGGCTGAAGTTGTTTTGTATACAAGTCCAACATCTTGGCCTCAAACTACCTCTCTGGTAATCCTTTCTAATTGTTAATTACCCTCTGGGTAAAGAAATACTTCCTGATATTAGTCTTGAAATTTCACTTTGCAGCCCTAAACTTGTATTGTTTTCTTCAGTCTCACGTGTACAAAAGTATTGTTTTGAGTTTACTTTTTCAACCGTATTTAGATTTATCTATAAGATCCACTCTCAGGTGTCTTTTTTAAAACAAGACTGAAGAACCCTAGCTTCTTAATACAATCATTGCTCATAACCTGGGCCAATAGTAACGTGCCCAAAATGATGAATTTACGGAAAATTGTGGGGGGTGGGTGGGGTTGTCAAATTTTGCAGAAAATGGCGGGGAGTTGATTGGTGCTTTTGAGGTACATTTTACTGCCAATCTACATTTTTTCACTTAACTAATAAAAACTAAACATGAGTAAATAGCACGTATTAGATTGTTGCAAAAAAATATTAATTGCTTCTTTGATAAAAACTGGGTGGCCATTTTGGGGGGTTTGGGAAGGGGGGGCGAGGCTACAGGAGCTCTCAGGGCTCAGCACCGGGCACAGACCCAGAGAGAGAGACACACACACTGAGACACACAGACCAGAGGGAGTGACACACACACAGACACAGAGGGAGACACCACACCCAGAGACACAGAGAGAGACACACACTCAGAAACACAAAGAAACACACACTCAGAGACACAGAGAAACACACACTCAGAGACACAGAGAAACACGCACTCAGAGACACAGAGAAACACACACTCGGAGACACAGAGAAACACACACTCAGAGACACAGAGAGAGACGCACACACTCAGAGACACAGAGAGAGACGCACACTCAGAAACACAGAGAAACACACACTCAGAGACACAGAGAAACACACACTCAGAGACACAGAGAAACACGCACTCAGAGACACAGAGAAACACACACTCAGAGACACAGAGAAACATGCACTCAGACACACAGAGAAACACACACTCAGAGACACAGAGAGAGACGCACACACTCAGAGACACAGAGAGAGACGCACACACTCAGAAACAGTGAGACACAGAGAGATGCACATTCACAGAGACACTCACAAACACATAGAGACACACACAGGCACGACCATAAACACACAGAGGAGAGGGAGACACAGACATACCTACACAGATACTCACAAATGCATACAGAGAGACATACACACAGACAATCATACACACTGTAAACGTTTTTACAAGTGGTTGGTAAACACTGAGACGCCAGAGTCCTTGATACAATTTTAATATTTTATTAGCACAACTTTAGTACAGTAAGTCAACCCGAGTTTCACACGTAAGTACAGGTAAGTACAGGTATACACCAATAGGATAGTCACCTTCGTATTTTATGGACCAAGGAGTACGTTAGTAGCACACACGTGTTAATATTGTCGTTATACTTTGCTCGTAAAAATAACTCAATAATTTGATGACTAATATAATTTGTGACACAACAGAAAATAATCAATAATTTGTGACGCAACAACAGATAATTAATGGCTTGACTAACCCCTAAGTCCCCTAATGAAACCATACTACCCGTTGAACAGCAGTGGCCAACTGGTGTCTCGCTTCCTTTCTCGTTCTCCTCCGAAAGGTGGATTCTTGGTTCGGGAGGCTGGCGATCCTCACAACGTGGGCTGCGTGCCTCTCCCCACCTGGTATCGACTGATACCGGTTACCAGATGATCTGGTCTGCCTGCTCCTTTACTCTCTCTCTCTCTTTCGAAGGACTGACTTGCCGGATGTTCTGCTTGCTCTTGTTCTCTCTCTCTCACTGTCGAAGTATTGACTTGACGGACGATCAAAAAGTTTGTCTTTTCGCTAACAGTCTGCCATTCCCAATCTTGAGTTTCTTTGGTTTTGGTCAGAGAGGTCAAACCTTCGCAGGGTGACCACAGAGCTCCTTCTCTGTTCTCTCCCTGATCCAAGACAATTTCACTCAGATTTTGTTCCTATTCTTTTACTCTCTAGCAGCGTTTGAACAATGACGAGATCTTTCCTGGTCATTGTCCTGCATCCCCTAACTCTTGACCCTTGCTCTCGTGATTTAATTAACCCGTTCAGAAATGCTCTTAACTCAACATTCCTGGCTCTTCCTTTCTGACCTTCCCTCTCCTCCTTCACTTAGCAGTTTTCTAAAGAACGTGTTGACTCTTACAGTCACATCACCCGTTACCTTCCTTCCGGTCTGCTCATCTTAACCTGCACATGGTGTTCACTGTATCGGTACCCTTCAGTGATGGGTTCTCACGCATTCCTTTGCCCCTTGTGACTCTTCTCCGGGCTCCTAATCTCCTCGTCCCAGTCTCACTGTCTTGGCCTTGAAACTGATTTCTGACATGATTCTTTGTCCTGGAAAATGTAACTTTGTCTAACTTCTTTGATAGCTCTAAGCCAGTTTGTACCAGCCTGCTGACCGCTAGGTTCCATTTTACTGCTTACTTCAGGGGTTTCATAGGTCATTCAATTGCCCATTTTTCTTATTAAACGACAGCAAGTACATTACCCATAATCATACGAATTAACGCTTATAATCATAATCATAGATAATGACATAATCATTCATAACTAATCATTATTTACAACACTCACACAGAAAATCATACACACACACAATCATTCACACTCACACCAACCATACACACTCACACACAGGCAATCAGGAGTCAGGAGCAGAGGAAGGAGAGAGATGAAATACCAAGCAACCAGCGGGAAAATTAAAAAGTCACAATGAAAACATTCTGAAAGAGTAAACTAACAACTAACACTAACTACTAACTAACAGTAAACTAACGCTAACTACTAACTAACAACACTAAAAATAAAATAAATTAAAAAAATTAATTAAGAATTTCACTTTTAAAAAATAATAATAATTAATTAAATAAAACTTTAATTCACAGTGGGGATGGGAGAGGTGGCAATGGAGTGGCAGGTGTTGTGTGAGGACAGTGGGGGTGGGAGAGGTGGCAATGGTGTGGCAGGTGTTGCGTGAGGACTGTAACATGTGGCAGTTGCTGGAGGGCAGTCTGAGCCCGGGCGGCCACACCTGCAGCAAATGTCTGCAACTGAGGCAGCTCCAGCTCAGGGTGTCTGAGCTGGAATCCGAGGTGCAGACATTGCGCAGCATCAGGGACAGTGAGTGTTTCCTGGAGAGTTTCATCCTTGAGCCAGTCACTCCCCTGAGGCTCAGGGAATGTATAGATAATAGTATCAGTCAAGGAGAGGATAGGGTGTCTGACAGGCAGGAAGTTAAGGGAACACCAAAAGAGTGGTAGTGAAGCCTCAGGCTATAACCTTGGCCAACAGGTACGAGATCCTTGTAACCTGTGTAGACAAGGAAGCCTGTGAGGAAGAAGGAAAACGTGATTCCAATATTAGGGGAAATGAACAGAAAGTTGTAGTCACTGGGGACGAGACTATCAGACGGACAGATACACTTATCTGCAGCCGCAACCAGGAGACCTGAAGGCTCTGTTGCCTTCTTGGGGCCGGCGGGAAGGACGTCTCGGCGGGGCTGGAGGAGAATCTAAAACATGAGGGCGAGGATCCATTGGTGGTACTTCACATACGTACCAATGACATAGGTAGGGTTAGTAGTGGTGATTTGAGGAGGAAGTTCAAGGAGCTGGGAACTAAATTAAAACGAAAAACATCAAAGGTAGTGATATCAGGATTGCTGCCTTTGACATGTGCAAATTGATACAGGAATGAGCAAATTAGAGAGTTAAATGCATGGCTGAGGGAGTGGTGTGGAATACAGGGGTTTCATTTTATGGGCCACTGGCACCAGTATTGGGGAAAAGGGGATCTATTTCAAAAAGATGGGCTCCACTTAAATCGGGCTGGGACAAATGTCCTAGCAAACCGAATACACAGGGAGGTAAATAAAGCTTTAAACTAGTAAAGGTGGGGTGGGGGGGAGGGGGGCATACAATTAGAAATAATCGCAAGCCAGCAATATTAAGAAAACTAAAGGTGGCAGAACAGAATAGCGAGAGAGATAAACAGAATAGGTCAAAGAGGGGTAAGAAGCTCAGTAAAGAAGATAGGGCATCAGAGAGTAGGGGAAATGGTAAGAAATTAAAATCGCTATATCTGAATGCACGAAGCATTCGGAATAAGATAGATGAATTAAAGGCACAGATAGATACAAACAGGTATGATCTAGTAGCCATTACTGAGACATGGTTAGGTTGAGAGTTACATATTCCGGGGTTTTCAGCTTATGGGAAGGATAGACTGTGGAAAACGAGGTGGGGGGGTGGGTGGTAGCCTTGTTAATAAAGGATGGAATAAAAACAGTAGAGAGGAAGGATTTCAAATCAGATAATCAGGATGTAGAGACGGTATGGGTAGAATTACGAAATAACAAAGGGCAGAAAACATTAGTGGGAGTAGTTTATAGACCTCCTAACAGTGATCACAGCATAGCACAGGGTATTAATCAAGAAATTAGAGGAGAGTGTAGCAAAGGTAATGCAGTAATAGTGGGTGATTTCAATCTTCATATAGATTGGGAAAACCAAATCGGCAAAAGTAGGGTACAGGAGGAGTTTATAGAATGTATGAGAGATAGCTTTCTGGAGCAGTATGCTGAGGAACCAACTAGGGGAAAGGCCATCCTAGACCTTGGTTTGTGTAACGAAACAGGGCTAGTTGGTAATACAAATATTAAGGGTCCTCTAGGACATGATAGAATTTAGTATTAAGTTAAGAGAGCGATGTAGTCAAATCCGAAGCAAGGATCTTAAATTTAAATAAAGCTAACTTTGCAGGTATGATGGAAAAATTAGTTAAAATAGACTGAGGAATTAGATGAATGGATATGACAATAGACCAACAATGGCAAACAAGGATGTAGTGCATAATTCTCAGCGGTCACATATTCCCTTGAGGAATAAAAGTACCACAGGGAAAGCAGTTCAGGCTAACTAGAGCAGTTAAAGAAAATATAACACTAAAAGAAAGGGCCTATAAAACTGCCCAAAAGAGTAGCAAACCTGAGGACTGGGAGTGTTTTAGGGACCAACAAAGGAAAACCAAAAAGCTCATTAAGAGTGAGGAAATGGATTATGAGGGCAAGCTAGCTACAAGCATTAGGACAGATTGTAAGAGTTTTTATAAATACATTAAGAGGAATAGGCTAGCAAAAGTAAATGTGGGTCCATTACAGGCAGAGACAGGAGGAATTATGATGGCTGATAAGGATATGGCAGAGTCCCTAAGTAAATACTTTGCTTCTGTCTTCACATTAGAAGACACAAGAAGTTTACCAGAAATAGAGATGAACTAAGGGGCTAATGATAGGGAGCAACTTAGGGAAATTTACATTAGCAAAGAATTGGTGCTAGGGAAATTGTTGGCATTAAAAAGTGACAAGTCCCCTGGACCTGATGGTTTGCATCCTAGGGTTTTAAAAGAGGTAGCTCATGAGATAGTGCAGACCTTGTGTCTGATATTCCAAAATTCTTTGGATTCTGGAACGATTCTGGATTCGTTGATTGGAAGATCGCAAACGTCACACCACTATTTAAGAAAGGTGGGAGAGAAAAGATGGGGAACTGTAGACCAGTTAGTCTGACATCGGTGGTAGGGAAAATTCTAGAATCCTTAATTAAGGATGTCGTAGTGGGATACTTAGAGGATCACAATATGATTAGACAGAGTCAACATGGCTTTACAAAAGGGAAGTCATGCTTAACAAATCTTTTAGATTTTTTTGAGGACATATCAAGTAGATTAGATAGGGGGAATCAGTGGATGTAGTGTATTTAGATTTCCAAAGGCATTCAATAAGGTGCCGCACACAAGGTTGATCCAAAGATTAGGCCCCATGGAATTAACGGGAATATATTAGCATGGATTGGGGAATGGTTAACAGGAAGAAAACTGGTGTATAAAGAGTAGGGATAAACATGTCCTTCTCAGATTGGCAGGATGTGACCAGTGGAGTGCCACAAGGATCAGTGCTTGTTACAATCTACATCAATGCTATTTACAATCTACATCAACTTCTAGGTGAGGACATCGAACTTAATATATCCAAATTCGCGGATGACACTAAACTTGGAGGAAGAGTAAACACTGAGGATGACATTAAAAAAATGCAACAAGATATAGATAGGCCAGGTGAGTGGACAAATAGATGGCAGATGAAGTATAATGTAAGGAAGTGTGAGGTCATCCATCTAGGTGGCAAAAAAGTAGAGCAGATTATTTTTTAGAAGGGGAGAGATGAGATAATGTTAGTGTTCAGAGGGACTTGTGGGTCCTTATACACCAGTCACAAAAAGTTAGTTTGCAGGTACAGCAAGTAGTTAGAAAAGCTAACGGTATGTTGGCATCTGTTACAAAAGGGTTAGAATATAAGAGTAGGGCAATCTTGCTGCAACTGTATAGGGCCCTGGTGAGACCGCACCTGGAGTATTGTGTGCAGTTTTGGTATCCTTATTTAAGAAAGGATGTACTCGCCTTGGAGGGGGTACAATGTAGATTCACTAAGTTGGTACTTGGGATGAGGGGGATGAGTTATGAGGATAAGTTGAGCAATTTAGGCCTCTCTAGAATATAGAAGAATGAGAGGTGATCTTATTGAAACCTATAAGATTATGAAGGGGCACGACACAATAGGTAGTAGGAGACTTTTTCCCCTGGTTGGAGATACTATAACCAGGGGTCACAATCTTAAAATTAGGGGTAAGCCCTTTTGAGGAAAAACTTCTTCACTCAGAGGGAGTGAATTTATGGAATTCTCTACCCCAAAGGGCTGTAGATGCTCAGTCCTTGAACATATTCAAAACTGAGATTTATAGATTTCTTGTGGGGTAAAGGGATTAAGAGATATGGAGATAAGGTGGAGTTAGATGGCCTACTCCTGCTCATAATTCTTATGTTCTTATCATACACATTCACACACAGACAATCATACACACTCACACACAGAGAGACACAGACAGTCATACACATTCACACACAGACAATCATACACATTCACACACAGACAATCATACACATTCACACACAGAGAGACACAGACAATCATACATACTCACACACAGATAATCATACACACTCACTCACAGACAATCATACACACTCACACAGAGAGAGACACAGACAATCATACATACTCACACACAGATAATCATACACACTCACACACAATCATACACACTCACACACAGATAATCATACTCACACACAGAGAGACACAGACAATCATACACACTCACACAGACACACAGACAATCATACACACAGACACACAGACAATCATACACACTCACACAGACAATCATACACACAGACAATCATACACACTCACACACAGACAATCATACACACAGACAATCATACACACTCACACACAGACAATCATACACACTCACACACAGACACACAGACAATCATACACACAGACACACAGACAATCATACACACTCACACAGACAATCATACACACAGACAATCATACACACAGACACACAGACAATCATACACACAGACAATCATACACACAGACACACAGACAATCATACACACTCACACACAGACAATCATACACACAGACAATCATACACACAGACACACAGACAATCATACACACTCACACACAGACAATCATACACACAGACAATCATACACACTCACACACAGACAATCATACACACAGACAATCATAGACACTCACACAGACAATCATACACACAGACAATCATACACACTCACACACAGACAATCATACACACAGACAATCATACACACTCACACAGACAATCATACACACAGACAATCATACACACAGACACACAGACAATCATACACACAGACAATCATACACACTCACAGACAGACAATCATACACACTCACACACAGACAATCATACACACAGACAATCATACACACTCACACATAGGCAATCATACACACAGACAATCATACACACTCATACACAGACAATCATACACACTCACACACAGACACACAGACAATCATACACACTCACACACAGACAATCATACACACAGACAATCATACACACTCACACACAGACACACAGACAATCATACACACAGACAATCATACACACTCACACACAGACAATCATACACACTCACACACAGACACACAGACAATCATACACACAGACAATCATACACACTCATACACAGACAATCATACACACTCACACACAGACAATCATACACACAGACAATCATACACACTCACACACAGACAATCATACACACTCATACACAGACAATCATACACACAGACAATCATACACACTCACACACAGACAATCATACACACTCATACACAGACAATCATACACACAGACAATCATACACACTCACACACAGACAATCATACACACAGACAATCATACACACTCACACAGACAATCATACACACAGACAATCATACACACTCACACAGACAATCATACACACAGACAATCATACACACTCACACAGACAATCATACACACAGACAATCATACACACTCACACAGACAATCATACACACAGACAATCATACACACTCACACACAGACAATCATACACACAGACAATCATACACACTCACACACAGACAATCATACACACAGACAATCATACACACTCACACACAGACAATCATACACACAGACAATCATACACACTCATACACAGACAATCATACACAGACACACAGACACACACACCATCATACACACTCCATTCCACTCTAATATTCCATTTTCTTTCTGACAATCAACGCGAATCATGTTTTCAGTTATTAAGGTCAGGCTAACGAGTCGGTAGTTTCTGGGTGTCATTCTGTCACCCTTCTTGAATATGGTAACCATATTTGTTTATGTCTCAGCTGTTGGAATCTTACCATTGGTGAGTGACTTGAACCGACATGAGATAACATCTGGGCTCAGCATTCTATCTTCACAGATCTTTTTGCAAATCACCACAAATTACAACTCCATTGTCACAAAAATGATTGAACACAGGCAGGTCTGGCATAATTAGCTTTAAAAACATAAGAACATAAGAATTAGGAGCAGGAGTAGGCCATTCGGCCCCTCGAGCCTGCCCCGCCATTCAATAAGATCATGGCTGATCTTCTGACCTAACTCTAATTACCTGCCCTATCCCCATATCCCCTAATGCCTCTATTTTTAAAAAATCTATCAGTCTCAGCTTTGAATATGTTCAAGGACTGAGCATCTACAGCCTTCTGGGGTAGTGAATTTCATAAATTTCATAAATTCATAAATTCACTATCCTCTGAGTGAAGAGCTTTGAGACAATGTCTGAAATAACAACGTTCTTGAAGCACTGAGAAATTCACTATTTCACTGTTTCACAACATACTCACACACAATCATACACACTCACACACAGACAATCATACTTCACTTCATTCAATATTACACATCATTGTATTAGTACATTGTGCTAGCAGGCAACCATAGATAGTAAGAAAAGCTATGAATAAGTTTGAAACTCATTACAAAGCTTGTATTTGCATTAAAATAAAGTACTATGGTTGTAAAGTAAAGGCAAACAATTAACCTTTACTAAGAACTTTCATTTATAGAAAAGAATGTACGATAAGTGCAAAGGTGAGAGTAACCATCCTTGACCCTCTTCTTTTCCTTATCTATATGCTCCCTCTGGATGATGTGATCCACAGACATGGGGTAAACTTCCACATGTATGCGGATGACACACAAATCTACTTTGCCTCCTCCAGTACCAACTCCAGGTCTGCCGATGTTCTATCAGCTTCTCTGGCAGACATCAAGGCCTGGATGAGTGTAAACTTCCTGTAGCTGAATATAGACAAGACGGAAGCCATACTCATTGGCTCCTTCAACATCTTCATTCCTCCGGATCTGAACTCCTCAACCTCCCTGGGCTCGCCCTCAGACACATTGAACCAGCGCGGAACCTAGGCATACGGTTCGACCCCCAACTGTCCTTCCTCCCCCACATCCCGTCCCTGACCAGGACCACTTTCTTCCATCTCCGTCGCTTCCAACCGTACCTTAGCCCAAATGCAGCCGAAAGCCTTGCGCTTGCGTTTGTCACCTCCCGCTTGGATTACTTCACGCTGGTCTCCCCAGCTCCACCATTCACAAGATCCAGGTCATTCAGAACTCTGCCGCCCACATACTGACCGGACCAAACGCCACACCCACATCTCACCAGTTCTGGCCAGGCTCCACTGGCTCCCAATCACCGAACGGATCGACCTCAAGATCCTCACTCTCGTGTTCAAATCCACTTACTCCATGGCCCCTCCCTACCTCTCCGACCTCCTCACTCCCCAGTCCACCACCTGGCGCCTCCGTTTAACTGGCACTGGCCTCCTGCTCATCCCTTGCATCCTCCGCCCCACCATTGGAGTTTGTGCTTTCAGCCACTACGACAACAACTCTCAACACTCTCCCTCCATCCCTCCACCTTGCCCCCTCTCTCCCCTCTTTCAAGTTCTGCCTGAAAACTTTCCTGTTCGACCATTCTTACAGTCACCTCCCCCCTCCCCCCAGCTCGGAGTCATGCTCCACCACTGTTAAGTGCTCTGAGACCTACCTGCCCGTACCCTCCGTTCCTCTGGCTCCGGTCTGCTCCACGTCCCCCGCCCCAACCGCCCTACCATTGGTGGTTGGGCCTTCAGCCTCTCAGCCCCCAGGCTCTGGAACTCCATCCCCCAGTGCCTTCGCCTTGCTTCCTCCCTTTCCTCCTTCAAGGCCGGTCTCAAAACCTTTCTCTTTGACCGTGCCTTCAGCTCCCCTCTCGACTCTCTTCCCCCTCCTCGCTCCCTCCCTTCCCTCCCCTCACCCTGACCATTTCCCCCTCCTCGCTCCCTCCCTTCCCTCCCCTCACCCTGACCATTTCCCCCCTGCTCGGGTTATGACCCAACTGTGCAGCGCCTTGGGACGTCCTCCTGACGTGAAAGGCGCTTTATAAATGGAATCTTGTTGTTGTTGTTGTTGTTGTTGAGACACTGCCCTACGTGGAGGGTGCTATATAAGTGCAAGTTGTTATTGTTGTAACCAATCGCACCCACCACATTACATCAGGCTTAAACATTTAGGATGCCATGAATGAATCCTATTTTACTAAAAACACCCAAATAATCATGAGTTTGCCTTCAATTTTAATAAAATTTAATTAACTACGAAAACAACAGCTTACATCAAATTTGTTAACTTAACATGCACATTAAAGATTTTTTTTAAAAGACATAAACAGATATTTAACAATTATTAAACAACACAATTTCAGAGAGGTGTAGACTGCAGTTGCTTCTGCATCAAGAACTGATTTCAGCGTAGATGTCAAACCTTTTTTGTAGTCGCCTGAGTTCCTGAAAAGAGATTTGTGTTTTAGAAAATCGTGGAATAAATATATTTTTTATCCAGAGTCAGAAAACAAATTTTAAATGATTTAAAATACATGCAGTGCCTGGATTAGGCCAATGGATTTAAAACGGCAGCCCAATGGGTTCCTTTACTAATATGTCATTCGCCTCCACCCACCCATGCTCAGTGGCACTCCACCATTGTAAAGCCTCCAAGACATTTTTCTAGGCGAATAGAGCCATATGCATGCAAGTTGTTGTCATTGATCGTGGATGGAATGGTAGAATATGCATCTCCACACTTCTAGGCCTCTATCTCTCTTACAAAATAGACAGTCAATTCAATTTATAGTAAATCCTGTGAAGCGCTTTGGGACAGCCTCATTTACAGGAACATATCAGCATGAAGTTATCTTTTTGATTAAAAAAAATACCTTTTAACGAAAACCAGATGATCTTCCATTTCGTGGCTAAAAATAACAGTGACAATGTAATACAATAGTGAATTATCTGAATCCAGTTTCAAAATGGTACATATAATATCCATAAGTTTTCTGAGACGTTTGCACCAGGAACGTCCCAGATTAAGTTCTTTGGTTTAGCTACACACAAGCATTTCCAATTTGGTATCTTTACGTGGTAAATTTTATAGGAATGAATTGAACTTTCAATAATCAAAGATTTTAACCAAGTTTCTCCTACAGAAACCAGAAAAGTCCCAGATTGAACTCCTGATCGGTGCGTAGAAAACCAGTCTCAGCCACTTTATGGCAAATAGTCAATGGGGTCAAAATTGGGTTAGTCTTGAACAGATTCCGTTCCTTAATTATCACCAGGGATTTAACTAAGGAATGTTTTATCAACTGTCCTTCGTGATAGCTTTGAGACTGAACCCAACTTTTAGAGATTTTTTTTCTCTCAGATTTCTCACAGTCAATTTTTTCACAATATCATTAGTGACTCCTGTAGCTCAGTGGTGAGAGCACTCGCATGCAACAGACCTGGGTTCGAATCCCGGCAGGGTGAAATGTTGGGCAAGTTTCATTACTAACACATCTCTGTTTATCTAGCAGTAAGTAGGAACCTGGTTGTTAGTTAATGGGCGGATCGCTTTTCCAGGGATAATAATCCCTCAAAAGAATAATAATTTGGTCACTCAATCCACGACTGTTTGTGGGACACTGCTGTGCACAATTGGCTGCCACGTTTCGCCCACAAATATACAGTCAATTCACTTTACAGTATATTCTGAAACATCTAGAAGACGTGATAAAGCGCTATATGAAATGTACGGATTATTATTGTTGTCAATAACCATTCAAATTTTAAAAAAATCATTCAATTCATTGCTGTGCACAAATTGGCTGTCACAATCACCTACAAATACACAGTCTTTACACTCTAAAGGGACTGTTGTAAAGTGCTTTGAGATCTTTTGGCAATTTCATAAGACAATATGTGAAATGCCGGGATTATTATGGTTATTATTATTATTATGTGAAACATACCCTAAACAGAAAGTAGCCTCGACTTTGAATTCCACTTGGTCCTTGAAGTTCTTCCTAAAGAAATAACATTTTTAAAAAAAAATATTTTAACTGACAACATCAACAAAACTGTATCTCAGTTAGCTCTGTTCCTTCCAGAATTCTGGAATGAATGATCGATTTAATTTTTCTGAAATATGTATGATAATTTGAATAAACCAACTGAATCTAATTCTCCTTTGAGCAAACATTTCCTGGTTTTATCCTCTTGTGGGTTATTAAGCAACTGAGTTATGGACGTTCTTCTAAATATGCAGCAAATATTTTTTGCTGGTGTGTTCCACCAATTTAGCATTTCCCCATTGCTGTGCCAGAGAAGGCCAAACTTATTATGCCCGTGAATAGTGATCAAGAAACGTTGCAAAATCTGCTTGGACAACAAGGACATTTCTGAGAATAGTTTGTAGCTGTATTGCAGAGCAGATCAACACAAAAAGCAGAGCAATGCAAAAGTGAGACCAACCTATATTTGACTTTATTATCACTGCTGCTTAAATAACTGGAGATTGTTTGGTACTTCTGTCAACCTTCCCTAATTACCTCAGTCCTATCACCACACTTATTACCAAAGAGAGTATTGTTTTGTTTTAGCTGCTGGTTTCCATCAGGTGAAATAAATCACTCAAAGATTGGGAAGAAACTGACATTCGTTTAGACTGTACCTGTAAACTGAGAATAGAAAGAACCAGCCTCAATTCCCCAATACAGTAGAAGCGGTTACACCAAATGTTTTGGACTATTAAGTTATGAAGTCCATGTATTCGAAAGAAAATAATACTGAGCTCTGAAAGGCAAGAGTTGCGATCTGGATTCTGTGGTCGATTTAAAAGTTATTGTATAAACTGCTGACACATTTTAAGCGTCAGCCTGAAAATTAGACATTTTTCTTATGGACAAAATGATTGGGTAAAATTATTTTCTGAAATAGTTTACTTAAGGTCGAAGAACTCAAATGACTGTATGTTTAAATAACTTTTAGAGAAAGCTTCTAAGTGAATTCAACCACTTGGATATTTTGACCCATGGGTCAAATATAGTGGAAATGTAAGAAGACTGATGGTCACAACATGATGGTGGCAGGATGATTCAAGAGTTACGTACGTCACCTCTGCTGTTCTTCATTCTTCTCTCATGAAGTTCAGGGACAAGCTGCAGCAAAGGATGCAGGATAGGGGACTGAGAGGACATGAACAAGGACACATGAGGAACAATGATCTACTGCTCATATGATGCAACCGTATATTCTCAAAGAAAGCTGTGCAGACACAACGTGGGACAAAACAGGGCAAAGCTGGAATGTGTCTTAATATTAGACACTGGAATCTACAGTTTGATGTAAAACCTGAAAATAACTTTCTTAAATGTTGAACCTAATAAATATTATAGATTTTGTATAGTAATAATTTTGATAAAGTTGATAATGCAATAATATTTTTCAACATCTGGTTTGATGATTTTCCTAAATACTGATAAAGTCCATACTTTAGTGTAGAGCATCAGTTTAATTCCAGTCCTCCTAAAAAAATACTCTTAGCTGATCTACTTGGCACAGTGCATTAGTTTATGAGATCTATGATATGGTATATTCATTACTTATTATGCTGAAAGATTCCAGTGATGGACTTCTCAACGCCTTTTTTTAACGGTAATGCCAAGATGTTGGGCCAATTGAGAGGACACCAGGAATTTATAAAGAAAGTGGTCATTGAGAATAGTGTGGAATGGTGGCGGTGGGGGTGGGGAATGGATTGTTCATCACCAGCATTTTTGATGTGATAAATATTGAATCTACTATAATACTAAATTGATCCCAAAAAATTAATCTCCTGAGTCTTATAAAAAATGACTTGTACCCTTAATTTTCTCATAAAGTGAGTGTCTTTCAGATTGAGTTCAGTTGTGTTGCTAGATAAGCTAAGAACAGACACTCAGTTTGTGAATACGTCGAATTAGACCCAAATGTGTTCATAAATGTTATTTTGTGATTCTCACTTAGCTTTTTATTATGGGTAGTGCATAAAATCACAATGAGGGTTTACATTAATCTGTTGTAAATTAAAACAACTGGTAAGACTTCACGACTTGAGCTATTAGAAAATCTCAGTAGCATCGTGGTTCATTAAGATGGTTATCCCTGTTCACTGTAGTTTAACAGAAGGGAGTTTCTCCCAGTGTCCTGGCTATCAATCCCCAAATAAAATTGGTCTTTTACTCCAGGGCTATTATACATTGCTGTTTGCAAATTTGCTGCTTTATTCACTCACAAAACACATAACCATAACCAAGGAATACACTTCCACTATTTATTTCAGTGATTAACTTGAAATTACAGTCATGGTTCCAATATTGTGAATATCACATAGTCTCTATTCTCTACATTGATAATTTTGCTGAATGCCACTTTATATGGAAACAGAAATCTACAGTGCAGAAAAAGGATGCTCGGGACATCAAGCGCAACAGCACACGTTGCATGGAGATCAATTCAATCCCACTGCCCTGCCTTATTCTGTACGCCTTCAAGACCCTATTTCCTTCCCTTTTGAAATGGACTCCATCTCTATCACCCTTCTCAGCAGGGCATTCCACATACCACTTTGTAAGGATTTAAAAGTATTTTTTAAAAAAGCTACAAAAGAATAATCACTCGCACGTGGCTACAGGTACAGATGGAACATGTTACCACCATGCAATTTTGACATGAACTATGTCAACGTTGCAAACACAGAGAAAAAATAACAGAAAGATTATGGATACTCCTATCACATTCTTAACAAAATAAGTCTTTGTTGACTCAGTATCCTTTGTCATAAGTTATGCCTTGGTCAGCACCCGGTGTATGTTGGGTTTGCATACTGACGTTACTGAATCCAATATTGTTCAAGGTCACTAAATGACTTGAATTCTTTAAATGCACCTGAACTCTCAATTTGTTAACTCTTGAGTACCACCTCAAGGGATCAAATATCTTCAAGGGCTAAAATATCTAGGGTTGCAAATCTTTCCTCATAGCTCCTACCTGCCAGCATGTATGATGGGGGGAATTATTGTCCATTTCTTTGATACTGTGGTTTTCCACTGTGGTGAAGTCAAATTATGCTTCCATGAATTTGCAAGCAACAAATCAATTTATTTTCCTCCAAGATTATATTTGATTTCAGAGCTCCATTGGAAGGTTTGATAGGTCTGATAAAATTCTGAGGATGATCTAGAAGCCCTTGGACATCTTTTGGTCTCCCTGAAATATCTTTTCTACTCCTTCCGGGAGAGCAAAGCTGAACTCAATACGCCAGATGTGGTCTCACTAAGAGCAAACATAACTTGATACTCATCTTTTGTACATTAACCCCTTAGCCATACCTCCCAATATTTGCTGTTTATTTCTGAAAAAATATTTTTTAAGGAATTCATTTTTCAGACATTAAAATGTTTCTATTCAGAGTTTGAGATTTTACATCCTAGCCTTTTGCTTGAAACCAGTTATGCTATTATAATGTCATCAGTTATAATAATGTAATGACATTAATATTATAGTAAAAACATCAGTTATTATAATGGAGCATTACAATTATTAGAAAATCACAGCTGTAATGTAATAACACTAATATTATTGCAATAGTTATTATAATCTAATGATATTATAATTCTCAGTTATTATAATGGAATATTAATATCATTAGAACATCAGTTATTATAATAATTTATATTATTACAATAGTGTCAGTTATTACAATTTAATAATATTATTATTTCAGCATAGTAGTTATAATGTAATCAAATTATTATTATAACATTACACTTTATCACAACATCTTGGCAACGAGATAAGATGCTACATCAAATGCAATGATTATTATTTATTATTATAACATCACTGTTATTATAATACCATAGTAGAACAGGACCAAGAGGATGAATGACCTCCTATTCCTACAATGTTAGACAAAAGCCACCAATTCGATTGGCAGCTTTTCTAGGAGTAATAATCTCTTAAAAATAAATGAATAATAAAAAAAATTGGTCATTCAATCCACGATTGTTTGTTGGACACTGCTGTGCGCAATTGGCTGTGTGTTTCGTCCACAAAGTATACAGTCAATCCACTTTACAGTTTATTCTGTAATGCGCTTTGAGACACCTCAAAGGTGTGATAATACACTGTACGAAATGCAAGGATTATTATTGTCATTATTGCTGGACATTAATATCCATTGTATTTACACCTGTTTAACAATTTTACATATTTGCTGAAATAATTTGTCTAAAATTTAAAATAAGAAAAATCACCTTCTTCAGATTAAAAAAAAGGCAAGTACTGAGAATGCTGCCTTTTGGTGAGCAAATTTAATTTGGAATAATTCGACACTGCAAAAATTATCTTCTTGTCAAAGTGTAGCTGTTTGAGCTAAAGCAGAAAGACAAGATTTTTAATGCCACCTTTTAAAATATAACATCCATGTGACTTACCATGAAATCAGAGTTGCCAGAGTCATGGGTCTTAGAATAATGAAATAAGAACTGTAAAAGAAAAAGTGAAAAGATAATTTTACTACAGTATATATCAATGACTTGCCATGTAGTCTCATTGTATCTCATAATCTATCTGAATGAGAGTTCTGCTTACCCTTTTGGTCTGGTCCTTTTCTTTTGAATCCTGTAAAAGATCAAACAATAAGAGATAGTAGGTCTTAATTTCTTCATATTTAAGCAACCATTTAATGAGTTGCTTATGTTGTAAATCCTTGTTGGAGATAAAATGAGCTGCCAAACCATCCCATCTCAAAATACAGCATACCAAATCATTAGATTAAAGGATTTGAGGGTTTTATATTAAACACCATTATTTCTCAGAATATATTTGGTGCATGGTAAGGGAGGAGATGTAACCTAATTAAAGTACATTCATATTTCAAGAACAGAATTACATTTCCTTCCTGAACGGAGGTTTCATATACCTGTTGAAGTGGATGCTAAAGGTCACAGAGCAGGGCACTATTCAAAAGAGAAGGAAGTTTATTTTGATGTCCTGGACAATTCTCCAAATGATCTAGTCATTTCCTTTGTGATTGTTTGTGCGACACTGCAGTGCACAAATTGAGTTATCTGGAACTAGGATGAGATGCCTATGTTGTTCGATGTAAATGGGAAAAAGGGGGAACGTGTGATGTTGTGAAACAAAACAATTTTAATTTCATTTCTCTATCTAGTCTATCAATACCAAGATATATCAACTACTATTTTCCCTTCTAAACCTCCCGTCTATACATCCTAGAAAATAAAAACCTAAATGGGATGGAGGAGCAAATGGATTTCGGGGTACACATACACAATTCATACACAATACTAAAAATAGCAATGCAGGTTAATAAGGCCATAAAAAAGGCAAACCAGGCATTGGGATTCATTTCTAGAGGGATAGAAATGAAAAGCAGGGAAGTTATGGTAAACTTCTGTAGAACCTTGGTTAGACCACACTTGGAATACTGTGTGCAGTTCTGGTCCCCACATTATAGAAGGGATGTAGAGGCACTGGAGAGATACAAATGAGATTCATGAGGATGATCCCAGAACTGAGAGGTTATACCTATCAGGAAAGGCTGAACATGCTTGGACTCTTTCCTCCTGAAAAGAGGAGGGTAAGGGGTGACCTGATAGAGGTCTTTACAATTATGAAAGGTTTGATAGGGTAGACATAGGGAAGATGTTTCCACTGGTGGGGAAGATCAAAACCAGGGACCATCAATATAAAATAGTCAAAAATAGATAGTTAGAAGAAATTTATTTACACAGAGAGTAGTGGGAATGTAGAACATGCCTACCACAAGGAGTTGTTGAGGCAAATAGCATAGATGTATTTAAGAGTCCTGTAGCTCAGTGGTTAGAGCACTCGCTTTGCAAGCGAGAGACCTGAGTTCAATTCCAGGCAGGGCGAAACCTTGGGCAAGTTTCCTTACTCCACACGCCTAATAATAATCCCTCCGAAAACCCCAAACAATAATAAATTGGTCATTTTCAATCTACGACTGTTTGTGGGACATTGCTGTGCGCAATTGGCTGCCGCGTTCGCCCACAAATATACAGTCAATTCACTTTACAGTGTGTTCTGTGAAGCGCTTTGGGACGTCCTCCCGACGTGAAAAGCGCTATATCAAATGCAAGGATTATTATTATTATTATTATTAAGGGAAAGCTAGATAGGTACATGAGGGAGAAAAGAATAGAAGGTTATACTTGAAGACTTAGTTGAGGAAGGGCAGGAGGAGGCTCACGTGGAACATAAACACTGGCATAGACCAGTTGGGCCGAATGGCCTGTTTCTGTGCTGTATATTCTAATATATTCTAATGTATTGATTCTGCATCAGCTTTCAGGACAGTGATTCTCATAATTCATACAATTTGTTTTGTGTAGAAATATTTTCTCAAATCACGTCTAACTGGTTTAGCTCAAAATACACAGTCACACCATTTTACACTGTATCCTGTGAATTATACAATTAATCAAGCTATGTGATCCAAATGAAAGAACAGGCTCTTTTGCCTCCAGCAGAATCCTTTGCAGTATGATTACAACTTATATGGAGACTGCGAATATAAAGAGAACGATAATTTGTAAATTAATGCTAGGAGTTATTTTAAAATTGAAGTGCTCTCTGAGTTTGATTGGAGTGTGAAGGTAAGCCATGCTGGTTTGCACATATGCATCATCGGGGATTTTTTATCTGTTGCAAAGGTCCACAGACATTGTACAGATAGAGAAAGAGATGTAGAAAATTAGAGACATTGTCAGAAAAAGACACAGGAATACAGAGACAAATAAAACACATACACACACACACAGAATATATCTATTTCATAAGAATATCAGAAAACATGGAACAGCAAAATAGTCATGTAGCTCATCATTCCTGTTTGTTTCGCAAGCCATGTCCAATTCAACTTTTAAGGATGACACTCAACACAATTCGTCTGCTAAGAAAAGATTCTCCAAATTTCTTCTTTGGCTTCTCAAAAGTAAATCCAGCAAAATAGAAGAATACTTTTTAAACTTATACCCAATGTAATTCATTGTCTGGATGCCTTGGGCGGGAGCCATTCCTGTGTTATAGAGTATTTGGTCACATCTATATGTACGTTACCTGGTAAACCTGAATCCTATTTCCTACGACATCTAGCTATTCATCCAGCTTTTGATGGTGTGAATCAACACGTTTGCTGATATATTCTTTGAAGGGGGGTTAGTGCACGAAAGAAGCTACAGATTTTTATTTTCTCAGTATGTCATACAGTTGATTTCGCTGAACACTTGTTTTCAGTGCAGAACTTTCCATTACAACAGTAGAAATGAGAAAGATAGACAAGTCCATTAAGTTACTTGTGGATCTACATTCTTGAATTTTGTTAGTGTTGATGAAACTGACAATGATAGAAGTATAAAAACCTTGTACCTGAATTCTCTGCAGAACTGTCGTAGCCATGTAACAGAGTTCTTCGAATACAGTTGATACCTAGTAAGGCAGAATATAAACATTTAAGAAACTGTTTATGCAATTTGGTGATACGCTGGGTCAATAGAAAAGTGAGGCTGCAATGTTTCCACAGAATCTGCAAGAAACACTCTCCACTATAAACAACACTCTCTACTATAAGCAAAATCCTCTGCTATAAACAATACCTTCCGCTAAAAACCTGTAAACAATGTAGTTTCTGGCCCCGGGTCTCACACTGTTTACCTGATGCTTCGATGGGTGGAGCGGCGTGCTGCTGCGCAAGTGGGAAATGGACTTCACTCCACTCTGAGACCCTGCTGTTGAGATTGTCTCCTCTGTATGTGTGCATTTGTGAGTGTGTCAGTGTGAGTGTCTGTGTGTCTGTCTCTCCTCTGTATGTGTGTGGATGTGTCTGTGTGTGTCTCTCCTCTATGTGAGTGTCTCTGTATGAATGTGATTGTGTGTAAGACCATAAGACATAGGAGTAGGCCATTCGGCCCCTCGAGCCTGCCCCACCCTTTAATAAAATCATGGCTGATCTTCTAACCTAATTCCATTTACCCCCCGTATCCCCATATCCCTTAATCACTTTATCCTTTAGAAATCTATCAACCTCAGTCTTGAATATGTTCAAGGACTGAGCATCCACAGCCTTCTGGGGTAGAGAATTCCACAAATTCATTACCCTCTGAGTGAAGAAATGTTTCCTCAACTCAGTTCAAAAAGGCTGACCCTTAATCTTGAGACGATGACCCCTAGTTTTAGATTCTCCAACCAGGGGAAACAGTCTCACAGCATCTACCCTGTCAAGACCCTTAAGAATCTTATAGGTTTCTAATAAGATCACCTCTAATTCTTCTATCTTCTGGAGAATATAGGCAGGTTTACTCCAACCTATCCTCATAGGTCAACCCCCTCATCCCAGGAACCAACCTAGTGAATCGGTGCTACACCCCCTCTAAGGCAATTATGTCCTCTCTTAAATAAGGAGACCAAAACTGCACACAATATTCTAGGTGAGGTCTCACCAAGGCCTTATACAACTACACCAAAACTTCCCTACTCTTGTACTCTAACCCGTTTGCAATGAACGACAACATGGCATCAGTCTTCCTAGTTGCTTACTGTACCTGCATACTAACGTTTTGTGACTGGTGTACAAGGACACCCACATCCCTCTAAACACTAACACTACCTAGTTTCTCCCCCTCTTGAAAATAATACACTTTTCCATTTTTACTACCTAGGTGAATAACTTCACACTTCCCCACATTATACTCCATCTGCCACCTTCTTGCCCACTCACCTAGCCTGTCTATTTCCCTTTGCATTCTTTGTGTGTCATCCTCACAGCTTACTCTCCCAACTATCTTCGTATCGTCCACAAATTTAGATATAAGTTCTATTTCCTCATCTAAATCATTGATATAGACTGTAAATAATTGCGGTCCAAGCACTGATTCTTGTGGCACTCCACTTGTCACATCCTGCCAATCTGAGAAGGACCCGTTTACCCCTACTCTCTGTTTTCTTCCTGTTAGCCACTCTCCAATCCATACTAATATATTATCCTTAACTCCATGGGCTCTAATCTTATGCAACAGCCGTTTATGTGACGCTTTGTCAAATGCCTTCTGGAAGAGTGTGTCTCTCTCCTCTGTCTGTATTGTGTCTCTCTCTTTCTGTGTGTGTGTGTCTCTCTCTGGGTCTCTGTGTCTGTGTGCAGTGACAGGCCCTGAGAGACAGGAGGTGGTGACCTCCTGGAGCCTCGCAATCAGAAACCTGACCAGCTTGGCGAACAAATCTGTCTTTTGGAGGATCTACAGGCCCTTTGGGCCTGCACTGGTGCTCCCCCCCTACCCCCCAAGAATGGGCCACACAGTTTTTGTTAAAGAAAGCGTTGATAATTTTATTTTTTGCAACAATATAATATGTGTTATTTCCTTATGTTTAGCTTTTCTCAATATAAGTGAAAAAAATTAGATTGACAGTAAAATATACATTAACAGCACCAATCAACTCCCCGAAATTTTCCACAAAATTTGCTAAATTTCTGCATTTTCCCACAAAGCCTGGTAAATTTCCCTACCTTCTGGGGAAAATATTTCTGCAATTTTCTGTTGGCCCTGGTAATAAGTCTACAAACTGCACATCTGTATTGGACCTTACCTGTGCCTGATTATTTGCAGTCAGGAAGGAAGAACACACATCATCTATCTATAAGAGAGAATTGAGATATTAGCATCCAAGATATCAAGAATGTTCTCAGAACTGCACGTTTGCAGACTGAATTGAATTTGAGTCAAGAAATAATTAACATCACTAAGTCAGGAATACCTGAGCAATGCAGTTCTCGATCTGATTTAACCTCCATTGACAGAAATTGCTGAAAACATCTTTTTTGTCTGACTCACAGAAGAAGATTACAGCAATTTCTAACAAATTGTAGAGGCAGACAGTTGCCTTGGCAAATCAAAACTGTGCACTACTAAGTCAGGACTTTATCAAATCTACTACAATGGGTCATACTCCTATTAGATAAGCAATTTCACCAAAAAGGCAACAGTGTCCAAGTGGTGGCCGAGTGTTTGGCCAAGCAATCTATGCTTGAAAACCAATCTAAAAAAAGGGTGGGTGTGGTCCAAAGATGTGACCAAAGAGAATGTCTTGAGATAGATTTTGAAGGAAGTGAGGGAAGGGGTGAAGTGAAGGGACTCTGGGCCGGAGATCAGAGAGTAGGGGCAGAAAGGCTGGAGATCCGACCGCGAATGGTGGGGCGGGCACGGCAGGTGACATGAAGCTTGGCTAGTGCCTGCCAAGCAGATGGAGCACATGGGGTTGGTAGGATTTTAGAATATCACAGAGGTAGGGTGCAGCAAGATCTTGGCGGGATTTAAAAGTGAGGACGAGGATTTTGAACTCAATCCTCTGGGGAATGGGGTGCCAAAGGAGCCAGAAGAGTATGGGGGCTCACAGAAACTGGTGCGGGAGAGGACACAAGCTGCAGAGTTCTGAATAGTCTGCAGCTTATGGAGGAGAGAATTGGGAAGTTCAGTGAGCAGAAAATTAGCAAGGTCGAGCTGGGGAGATCAGCAAGGAGTGCATTTGAGGTATCCAGGCAGGAGGTAACAAACGCATGCACAAGGATTTCAGCTGCATTGGGGTAAGGTACAGTCCAAGGCGGGCAATGTGGTGGTGGTGGAAGAAGGCGGCCCTGGTCAGGGACCGGATGTGGGAGGGGAAGGACAGCTGGGGGTTGAACTGGATGCCCAGATTGCACACTGGTTCAGTGAATCTGAGGGAGAGCCCAGGGAGGCTGAGGAGTTCAGATCTGCAGGAGTGAAGACATTGATGGGAGCCAAAGAGTATGGCTTATGTTTTGTCCACATTCAGCTGCAGGAAGTTGCACTCATCCAGGCCCTGATGTCTGCCAGACAGGCTGATAGAACATCGGTGGACCTAGAGTTGGTACTGGAGGAGGTAAAGTAGATTTGTGTGTCATCCGCATTCAATGACAATAAAAGATATTTTGCCTTTTGAATCAGATCCATTCTCAATCCAGACTGTTGCCAAACTTGGAAGGAAATTTGGCACAGGTAAATAATAATAATAATAATAATAATAATAATCCTTGCATTTGATATAGCGCTTTTCACGTCTTCTAGACGTCTCAAAGCACTTCACAGAATATACTGTAAATTGAACTGACTGTATATTTGTGGGCGAAACGCAGCAGCCAATTGCACACAGCAGTATCCCACAAACAGTCGTGGATTGGGTGACCAAATTATTATTGTTTTTTTTCTTGAGAGATTATTATCACAGATGCGTGATTTTGTTAAACATGCATGGTAGACTGCATCAGCCTGCCTGCAGTCTAAATCATAACAGTCTAGATCTGTCCAAGAAAGGCGTGACCGTAACAGTCACTTGCAAAATGTAGTTACTGCACAGCAATAAATAAAACAATATATCAATATACCGTCATTTCAAGATTTCTGTGGGTATGTAATCCCCCCCCATAAATACTACTTTGTGAGAATACTCGACAAGTCCTTGAATGATACTATTCTTAAATCAAGTGTTTTTTGCAGTAAAAGTAGAAGAAAAGGACAAACTGTTGGAAATTGGGCATTTAATGATGATTGGGGTCATAATGCTTCCCTGTTATCATTCTCTGTTCTCCATCTATACTGCCTGTCATTATTTGTCATTATAGCGAGTTCATTTTGTTTTCCACATTGTTTCTGGACATAAGATGACTGCAAGGTTGTTACAAATTTTTTTGCAATAACGGGACAGTTCAGGACATAAGTATTTAAGTCCGACATTTAGACTGATTAGACAGCAGTCATAGCGAATGATGAGTTTTAAATGAGCACATTTTACTAAACAATTGATGGATCAGAAAAATGAGAATCAAAGTAATATTCTGCTTTTTAATGCACATTAGTTGCATGGTCACTTAAACATTCGCTTGTTACGCATTTCACAGAATAGGCATCTAAGAAATAGTGGAAAATATATTATTTTGATTACTGTCCTTAAATGGAGTATAAACATAAGTAGAACATACAACAGTCAAGCAACATGGTGAGCTACGCCATCAGTCCGAACATCAATGCAAATAAGATTAGCATTTCAGAGAAATATTTAGATAACAGCATTAGCGACGTGGATATTACAAGGCATGTCAAATATGATTAATAAAGCATAACAAAACATACGTTTCATTTCTATTTCATGATAGCATATTTGTCTTTCATGCACATCACAAACCAAGCTGTCTTAATGTGGCATTCATGGAACTGAAGACAATATACAGTTGCTCTAATTACAATGATGCTTCTCTTCTTGAAATGTACGAAATAAGTAGTCCACAGACTTAATTCAAAAGTACAGTGTTATGTAACAAGATTATAATTATTGGACATGATGTGATCCAATAATTTGTGATGAAGATATTCTTTAATTTGATTCTCTGTAACCATGTAGTTTCATTTATTGAACTTCAATTTGATTGTCATTACCTCATTCCATAAACGTAACTCCTGATCTACTGGAAGCCCTTGGGATGATGCTGGAACACCTATAAAATAAATTACATTCTGGTCCTAAGTATAGGATCAGTTTTGAGATCTCACATCAGCTACCTAAAGTCACAATATCTTCACAGGTGGAGCAAAAGAAATAGAAATCTAGAATGTGATTTGAACTCATCTTTTTGACTACTATAAAAGGCAATTGAATACCGAAGTCAATGCTTTTGGTTATAATAATTCATTATTAATTAATTTCAGGGAATAAAAACGAAACATTGAAGCACTCCGGGATGCTACCCCGCATGAAGTTGTTGTTGTTGAAACACAGCAAAGTACACGTTTTAGTGCGGCTGAAAATTGTTCTAACAATGATTCATGACTTGTGACAACAACTCTGGAACCCGGTCATTAATATAGTCAAATAAATAATAGGAAGAATCTTTATATTTTATATTGGTCACCCTCATCATGGCTTGATGTAGGACATTTCTGTGCATAAATTGAGTCTCGATTCACCCACAAAATACACACAGATGCACACTTTACAGTATATTCTGTGATGCACCTCTAGACATCTTGACAACGGTATATGATGCTGTATCAAATGCAAGGATTAAAGGATCAAACAAAAGGATTATATATCTCCTTATCATGTCTCGAAACATCTCCAAACACATCACTGTATGAAGGGTCAAATCTGAGATTAATTTTCTCTTTCAGATGCTGATTGACCTTCTGTGGAGTCTCAACATTTCTGTTACTATTTTAGATTGCCAGCATTTGCAATTTTTATTTTTGCAACAGGTCCTTTTGGATTTTTATGAATAAATGATGTATTCATTTTGCACTTGCCCACGAAAAAGGTTGTTTTGTCTGATGTTTGAAATTACAGTTACGTTACCTGTGAAGGATTGGGACTGCAAGCCAATTTGAAACAGGGATAATTTGACATTTTCTAGCAGAAATTGGGCTTACTTTGTGATATTTCCGAATGGGATGTCTTAATAGGGAATCTGAATTTTGCAAAGGCGGATTTCTTCTGGTAACTAACATGTTACACCAACTCACAGAAACTCTACTCCATAACAATCCACCTCTGGAGCAGCGTTCCTTGGGGATGGGGAGAATTCTTTAGTTTATTTAAAAAATTCTTATTTTTCAAAAAAATACAGAATCAATGAGTAAATTTACAAATACCCATGTACCTATGTTCACCTAAAAATATACAGTAACTACCCTGAACATGCCATTTTAACAATGTAATAAGGCGCTACATCAAATGCAAGGATTATTATGTTAATAGTACAACTATTTACTGAACAATCTAATTGGCAGGAATTCTAACAAGATTTTGTATTAAGAAATACTGTTAAAAATACCTCCAATTAATTATCTTCCACAGTAATAATACTGCAATTGCCTGTCATTACTATTATTATCATTATCAATAAAAGTGACCTTAGTTTCAGGAAGTAGGGAAGATAAACAATATGAACTGAGACAAAAGTTCTCTTTGTATTTAATATCCACAATTATTTGGACTTGAATGTATCTTTATTCTAAGTTATGTTCAAAAATAATCTTAAGAAATTAAGTCAAAGTATTTAGATTCCCCCCTCGACTGTTCAATTCAAGGTAATAATAAATAAATAAATAAATAAATAATAATCCTTGCATTTGATATAGCGCTTTTCACGTCGGGAGGACATCCCAAAGCGCTTCACAGAACACACTGTAAAGTGAATTGACTGTATATTTGTGGGCGAACACAGCAGCCAATTTCGCACAGCAATGTCCCACAAACAGTTGTGGATTGAAAATGACCAATTTATTATTGTTTTTGGAGGGATTATTATTAGGCTCTGTGTGGAGGAAGGAAACTTGCCCAAGGTTTCGCCCTGACCTGCCTGGGATTGAACTCAGGTCTCTCGCTTGCAAAGCGAGTGCTCTAACCACTGAGCTACAGGACTCCACAATATTAGTTAGTGGAAGTGTTAGCTTGTTCGTACCTTCTTTCTCTCATCATATGGAATTTATATCTAGCCTTGCAGAACTGTGAAACTGCCAAACTCAACCAACTCTGCCATCATTCTTCATCCAGCAAAGAAGAATTGCCACTAGAATCTGACAATTGGTGGAAAATACAGTCTAATACTGAGAGACCCAATTAAGATCTGGTTTGATTTCCATTACACTCACAAAACTATTTCGCCCCATTTTTTATGGGAAAGCTACACACTTTGTCAGACCTTGATATGATAAGAGTACTTGCCGAGTTACCATTTAGTCAGTACATGCAGGTGCATACAATAAGGGTTTTACACAGTGCTGTGTTTTACAGTGTTATTCAAAACTTTAGTATTCTTTACTTCGGTTTTCATTTGACTTACACAATTTCCTTTTGCTAGAATGGATTAATATTTTGCTTAAGAATTGCTGAGCTATTTGGCAATAGTAATTTACAACTTTATCTCCAAGACACAGTCGAACATTTGCAAATACAATACTTTCTCACCCTGGGTGGAGGAAAATGCTCTTCCAATTCTAACACTTTGACACTGGATGATTAAAACAAATAGCATTGGTAAGAGCTGGAAGTCAAAAGGCACTTGTAGTAATGATACCATTCAACTATTGCCCCGTTTTATCTACACTGTTTCTTCACATTATTCCGCAGACATCCCTAAGCTTTGCACAGAACTTTAGAATTCGTGCATGTTCATTTACCCAGTGAATGGCAACCATTTACACCACACCACTGTACTGTTTCTAAAGGCAAACATAATTCACCTTTTCCTCTTCCAAAACTACACTTATAGTTAGAGTTGCATCCTTTTTGTTTGCATTTTAGAAGATTCCCTGTTTAATGTATTTAGTTGAGAAACTGGGAGGGGAGGACACAAGAGTTAAGCATTAATCACACAACCTATCAGGAGTAAAAACAAAGTGGGGAGGGAAATAGTCAAAGACAAGTTCAACAGTAAAAGCTGGGAAAGTATTGAAAGAAAAAATGCAAAGAAATCTGCAAAGCATTGAGAATCGAAGAGAGAGAGAGAGAGGGAGAGAGAGAGAGAGAGAGAGATAACAGGGACGAGGGGGGTGGGAGGAAGAAAACGTGATGGAATAAAAAAGGGGAAAAGAGCAGACAGCAATAACATGAAGGAAGACAACACCATCGAGCGGAGTGCTGGGAAAGAGAGACGGTGGGAATGAAAGCACTGGAGGTACCTTGCGAGAAGCAACCCCAGGAGAGGAGCAGGAGTGTCAGAGTCAGGATGCAAGGAGATGGCTTCATACTGGTGGCTGTGAGCGATGTCTCTCCCTCTCGGTGCAGACACAGACTGGAGCTCCGCATGATCCTGATCCTGATCCTGATCCTCAGCCTCAGCCTCAGCCTCAGCTCTGGGACCCACTCGCTCACATTAGACTTTTAAACCTCCCATCAGAGGCTGCACGTCAGCAAACCAGCAGCTCACTCGTCATGTCTCCCATCGCCGATGGAGGTGTCATTGCTCATTCCCAACTCTTCCCCTCACGTTCACCCACTCTCCTTCCCGATGGCACCGACAGTCTGGTTTGCAAACCGCAGCAAAAACAACAACAACAACAACAACAAAAACACACACACCACACCACACACACCACACCACACACACTAAAAGGGTTTGGTCTCAAATAAACCAGACAGGGCTGTGGTTTGCAATTCGATTCCAGACCGTGCTGATGAAATAAAAGTTCAGTGGTATAGAAAGTACATCAAAATAATAATAATAATAATAATAATCCTTGCATTTGATATAGCGCTTTTCACGTCGAGAGGACGTCCCAAAGCGCTTCACAGAACACACTGTAAAGTGAATTGACTGTATATTTGTGGGCGAACGCGACAGCCAATTGCGCACAGCGATGTCCCACAAACAGTCGTAGATTGAAAGTGGCCAATTTAATTATTGTTTTTGTTTTTTGGAGGGATTATTATTAGGCTCTGTGTGGAGTAAGGAAACTTGCCCAAGGTTTCGCCCTGACCTGCCTGGAATTGAACTCAGGTCTCTCACTTGCAAAGCGAGTGCTCTAACCACTGAGCTACAGGACTCCACGAATAGCAACTGTCAACCTGGGAAATGATCCTGCAATAAACCAGCCCCTGCAGTGAATTGTTCAGGTCAATGCTATGGTCTCGGTTGTGCAAAGGACTTGCAGTGTTTTGCCAAGTACTGGCTGTGCGTTTGGTATTTTGCTGCTGAATGAATATCAACCGCTTTTTGCAGGGAATTCAAAACGATTGGATTGAGGGGAATGGCTCCTTGTTTCAGTCAGACTGGTGAAGCCAACTTCATCCCCACAACACAGAGCACTGGATGGGGACAAACATAGGTGTCTCCTCCTCAAAGCCCTCATAGATTGCTTGTATGGGTCACTTCAGCAATGCCCAGGATACAAAAGGCATTGGAACTGCACTCTGAACCTGTGTGTGAAAGTCAAACGAATAACTGCAACTTCTCGAAATCTGAATTAACACAGGAAATATCCATTCCCTCCTTAAACTTTCCTGAATCCTGGCCCCCTATGGCTTGTGGCTATCAAATCTTGCATCCTGCTGCATATCGCCCACGAAACACACAGTCACTGCACTTTACAGTATCTTCTGTGAAGTGCTTTGAGGCTCTCTGCTAAGGCAAGATATCAAATGCAAGGATTATTATTATTATTGTTATTACCTAACCTCTTCATCAAAAGAATCCTACCCAACCACCACCCCCCCCCCCCCCCCCCCACCACAACTGTGCTCAGGCACCCCGTCCATTTCTGTGAAGCGCTTTGAGGTGTTTTCCTACATGAAAGCCCTTTTATAGATTTAAGTTGATGTTGGCACTGCTCTAACAAAAATCAGGTACTACATCTTTTTCTTAGCCTTATCTTTTTCTTTTTCAACCTTCCAGCCGGAGTACTAACTTCAACAGGAGAATACAGTACTGAGCTGTTACCTCCATATTCACACTCCAGTAAAATTAAAGCTATTCATTCAGTAGGTTTGAGTGAAACAATTTAGAATTCTGCTGTAACAACCGCAGAGTTCAGGAAAAAAAAGATGTTGGCTTTTCTCTGTATTATAAATCAGTTCCTTTATTTTTCTCATATTTCATGCTCTTATTTAATCCCAAACTGACCTCAATATGTCTGCTATGATATTATCCGGAACAATTCACAAATGATGTGCAACCCATTTATAAATGGCTCTATGGTAAAAAAAAACTCAAAATACACAATGTATGAATGCAGCACAACATCTGAACGGTACAGCTGCATCTTGGAATCCTGTTAGCACATTTTTCTTTAGAGAAATCATTTACAAGAATAGTTTCTGCAACATCTGTGGTGTGAATTTCAGAACCTGGTTGTTAGTCGATTGACGGATCACTTTTCCGGGTGTAATAATTCCTTCAAAATAAATGAAAATGATTTGGTCACTCAATCCACGACTGTTTGTGGGACACTGCTGTGCACAATTGGCTGCTGCATTTGGTCCAGAAAATATACAGTCAATTCACATTATTCTGTAAAGCGCTTTGAGGCTTCTCAAAAATGTGATAAGGCGCTATATCAAATGCAAGGATTATTATAATGAATATTGTCAGTTTGGACAACTTCAGTCAACTTTTGCACATAATAAGCAACTCTTTGTAAAAATATGTTTTTCTATAATGCAAGTTTAATTTGAACTTGGATTAGGCATAAGTGATTAATTGGGCTGAGGTAAAATATTTAAAAAATTTCCTGTTTTAATAACCAGAGGAATCTCAATTTAAGTTTAAAATGCCTTGGCAAATTATTCTGCAGTTATCAACCATACTGAGTAGGGATGGATTACCATTCCATGAGCAGGCAGAAATACAAAGGTTAAAGTAACATCTAAAAGGTTATATATGAGATGATACCATTTAAAAGCTACGTGAAAAGTCATGAATCACAGCAGAACTGTTTAAGAATACACACTGGACATATTGCCAATTAAGGTGAAAGGGTAGCTTTTTGTCAGCTTCACAGCATTCATGTTTTTGTTTCTTACACACCATTTATGTGAAACCTTGAGTTCAGGATGTCATGCTACTCAATTGAGTTTGTCAGAAGAGTTTGCTTTTGCTGCTGAAATACATACAGCTTACAAGGGAAGTTAAAGCATAACTATAAAATGAATAAAACATCCCTCTTAAACAAAATTAGATATGGGTTTTGGAACACAACAATTCAAACTTATAAACTGAAGTAACCGACATAGGTCATTTTCAATAACTCTCGATAATAATTACTAATTCAAGACTTCAGTATCATACAATATCTCATAAGATTTTTCTGAAAAAAGACGCACACCACTTTCACAAACCCTTATCATGCTAAAACACCTCAAATCCTTGACAGATAAACAGTTTGCTAGTGTATTGTTTTATAGGCAGATGCCATTTGTGCAGCAATGCCCCAAAACAGTCTTGAAGATAATAGAATAGATTTGTTAAAGGCAAGTCTGATCTGACAAATCTAATAGTCTTTTTGACAACATAACCAAGAATATAAATGAAGGTAATGCTTTGGATATGGTACATATCGATTTTCAAAGGTTTTTGATAAAGTACTGCATAAAACACTTTGTTTAAAAAAAAGGTAGGTGCAGTTAGTAACAGGGATAAAAAGTTGATTAAAGAATAGGAAACAGAGGGTGGGAATGAAGGGTTGTTATACACAATGGAGGGATATAAACAGTGGTGTCCCCCAAGACATAAACAGATTGATTGATTAGGCAGAGAAATGTCAAATGAATTTTAATGTGGACAAATGTGAGGTTATACATTTTGAGGAGGAAGACTAAGGAGACAAGCATATGTTGGTGGGTAAAATATTAAAACGAGTGCAATAGCAAAGGGACTTGGGGGTTAACGTACTTAAATCCTTAAACAGCAACAACAACAACAAGATTGCATTTATAGAGCGCCTTTCACGTCGGGAGGACGTCCCAAGGCGCTGGACAGTTGGGTTGTGACCCGAGCAGGGGGGAAATGGTCAGGGTGAGGGGAGGGAAGGGAGGGAGCGAGGAGGGGGTAGAGAGTCGAGAGGGGAGCTGAAGGCACAGTCAAAGAGAAAGGTCTTGAGACCGGCCTTGAAGGAGGAAAGGGAGGAGGCAAGGCGAAGGCACTGGGGGTTAGAGTTCCAGAGCCTAGGGGCCGATGGTAGGGTGGTTAGGGCGGGGGATGTGGAGCAGACCAGAGGCAGAGGAACGAAGGGTATGGCAGGTACGTGGGGGGATAGTAGGTCGGGATTCCATCTTGATACCAAATAGAAATAGCGTCGTGGAGGCTTAGCTTCCCTCCTTTGACAGCCCTTTCTCCTTAGAAACAGGAATAGGTCTTTCAGCCTGTCCATCTTCCATTCAATTCCATTAAGTCTATGCTCTTTAATTCTAATTCCCCATCTTTGTATATGTTGTAATATTCTCATTTACTGAGTACCTACAATGTTTAGCTTTCTTTTGAAAAGGCGAAACCTTGGGCAAGTTTCCTTACTCCACACATCTCTGTTTACCTAGCAGCAGGCAGCAGTAAATAGGAATTCATTGTTAGTCAATTGGTGGATCGCTTTTCGGGGGTAATAATTCCCCCCCTTCCCCTGAAACAAAATCGGTCATTCACTCCATGACTGTTTGTGGGACACTGCTGTGTGCAATTGGTTGCCACGTTTTGCTCACAAAATACACAGTCAATCCATTTTACCAGACATTCTGTGAAGCGCTTTGAGACTTCTCATTGACAAGATAAGGTGTTATATTAAATGCAAGGATCCTTATTATAGGTTCTTTCACAACAGGTATCATCCTGGTGAATTATCACTAGAATTTCTCTAAGGGCAGTACATTTTTCAGTTAGGGCAGTTGTCTATTGTCTTTAATAATAATAATCCTTGCATTTGATATAGTGCCTTATAATAATAATAATAATAATCCTTGCATTTGATATAGCGCTTTTCACGTCGGGAGGACGTCCCAAAGCGCTTCACAGAATATACTGTAAAGTGAATTGACTGTATATTTGTGGGTGAACGCGGCAGCCAATTGTGCACAGCAATGTCCCACAAACAGTCGTGGATTGAAAATGACCAATTTATTATTGTTTTTGGTTTTTGGAGGGATTATTATTAGGCGTGTGGACTAAGGAAACTTGCCCAAGGTTTCGCCCTGCCTGGAATTGAACTCAGGACTCTCACTTGCAAAGCGAGTGCTCTAACCACTGAGCTACAGGACTCCACAAATATCGACTCTTCTGGACGTCTCAAAGCGCTTTACAGAGTATACTGTAAAATTAATTGACTGTATATTTTGTGGGTGAAATACGGCAGCCAATTGCCCACAGACGTGTCCCACAAACAGTTATGGATTCAAGTGAGCAATTTTTTTAGTTTTTTTTGAAGGAATTATTACAATCTGCTTAACAAAAAGGTTTACTTTAAATTGTAGTGAATTCTATATTGGAATAACATACAGGTAGTTAAAGTTTGTGATTTTCAAAGTGTTCCTTGTGTAATTTAAAGCTGGTATTTAATTAAAGCTGTAATTAAAGTTGGCAGCTCCTGTCAAAATGTGTGACTGTCCACCTTCTTGGGACGTCCTCCCGATGTGAAAGGCGCTGTACAAATGTAATTTGTTGTTGTTGTTGGTATAAATGACCACTAGGTGGAAGTGAAGTACTCAGTAAATTGTGGCTCTTTCAGACAAGTTACTGCTTTTGATTTCATTTTGAGCCAAAGTTAATATATTTTGTAAATTCTAGCTGCTAGAGTGGATGGTAACTAATCTTATGTTGTTAATTTTTNATTTCCTAGGCTCAATCAACTAGAGTAGTTGTGGCCAACTTATTTCATTGGCTACCAAAATCAATGTTTCTTGATTGAATATATCTTGATTTATGGTATAAATCTACACGATTAATTTGCCATTCCCCTGGCTACATCATGAGGTTTGACTATATTTAAGATCATAGTTCTTGATTCTAAAGTTAATTTGGAGAGAGATATGACTAATGTTCATTGCTGATTAAGGAGTTCACAGACAGTTGCAGCTGAATTCACTCATTTTTTATATACCTTTTAATGTTAATGTTTTTATGCAATAATAATACTCCTTGCATGTCTTCAAGACATCTTAAAAGTGCTTCACAGAATATACAGTAAAGTGAATTGACTATATATTTGTGGGCAAAGCACAGCAGCCAATTGCGCACAGCAGGGTCCCACAAACAGTTTTGGAATTAATTGACCAATTTATTATTTTTTTTGAAGGAATTATTACCCCTGGAAAAGTGATCCATCAACCAACTAACAACCAAGTTCCTACTTATTGCTAGGTAAACAGAGGCGTGTGGAGTAAGGAAACTTGCCCAACATTTCGCCCTGCCGGGAATCAAACCCAAGTCTCTCGCTTGCTCTAGGCGAGTGCTCGTGCTCTAACCACTGAGCTACAAGACTCCAGTATACAAGTTACTAAGTAAACAAAACAATTTCAATATTTTGGGTTAGGCTTTTGGGACTTGCCTAAACAGGAACATGGATTTGGATTGTACAATGTACATAAAATTATGTTTGGTATTTAAGACAAGGTTGGTATTTCCATGATATTGCTCTCCTGGGAGACTTTGGGATATTCAGAATGGTATCAAATTTTTATTTATTTTTGATTATGCTAAACAGCATTATAAGCAAACTGAAAAACAGCTCGGTCAGTGAGTGATAACTTTCATTAATAAAGAGGATAATTTTTATGGGCCTGCATTCTTAATCTTCATTTTCAGATGCTGGAAATCAAGCTGGGAGCAGTGATTAATAGTAATAACTTTTGCATGAGAGTTGGTAGTGACAGCTGTGGTTTCGTATACTAACCATGATTTTGTGGTGCTCCTTTAACTAGACATTCATTTCTTTGTGATGTTACTGCAGCTTGAAATAGTCACTTTTGTGGTGCTCTGAATTATTTTTGTGTAAGACAATCCCTTTTAACTCAACCTAAGTAGGTATCTGGGGAAAGCATCACTCAAATGCCATACTCCGTGCCTGGTAAAGATTGGAATTATATATAATAGTAATAATAATAATAATCCTTGCATTTGATATAGCGCCTTATCACGTCTTTGAGACATCTCAAGAATATACTGTAAAATGAATCGACTGTATATTTTGTGGGCGAAATGATGTGATCATCTCAAATGTGTCCAATTTTGCAGATTAGATTCAATTGGATGCAGAAGCAAAGTATAAAATTAATAAATAAATAATCCTTGCATTTGATATAGCGCTTTTCACGTCTTCTTAACATTTCAAAGCGCTTTACAGAATAGACTGTAAAGTGAATTGACCGTATATTTGTGGGCGAAACGCGGCAGCCAATTGCGCACAGCAGTGTCCCACAAACAGTCGTAGATTGAAAATGACCAATTTATTATTTTTTTTTGGAGGGATTATCATTAGGAGTGTGGAGTAAGGAAACTTGCCCAAGGTTTCGCCCTGCCTGGAACTGAATCCAGGTGTCTCGCTTGCAAGGTGAGTGCTCTAACCACTGAGTTGCAGGACTACAAAATATGCATACAGTTAGAAGGATATGGAAAAACTGACAGAAAAATAGCAGATATGAACAACAACAGCAAGATTCCATTTATAGAGCGCTTTTCACTTCGGGAGGACGTCCCAAAGCGCTGGACAGTTGGGTCAGGACCGAGCAGGGGGGAAATGGTCAGGGTGAGGGGAGGGAAGGGAGGGAGTGAGGAGGGGGGAAATGGTTAGGGTGAGGGGAGGGAAGGGAGGGAGCGAGGAGGGGGTAGAGAGTCGAGAGGGGAGCTGAAGGCACGGTCAAAGAGAAAGGTCTTGAGACCGGCCTTGAGTTCCAGAGCCTCGGGGCTGAGAGGCAGAAGGCCCGGCCACCGATGGTAGGGCGGTTGGGGCGGGGAATGTGAAGTAGACCGGAGCCAGAGGAAGGGAGGGTTCGGGCGGGTAGGTAGGGGAATAGTAGGTCAGAGAGGTAGGAGGGAGCGAGGATGAGGATCTTGAATTCGATCCTCTGGGGGATGGGGAGCCAGTGGAGGCGAGCGAGGGTGGGAGTGATGTGGTCGCGAAGCCTGGTGCGGGACAGTACACGAGCTGCAGAGTTCTGAATGACCTGCAGCTTGTGGAGGGAGGTGCCGGGAAGGCCGGCGAGGAGGGAGTTCCCATAGTCCAGCCTTGAGGTGATAAAGGCGTGGACCAGAGTTTCAGCCGCGTGAGGGGTGAGGTAGTGCCGTAGTCTGGCGATGTTCCGGAGGTGATGGAAGGCGGTGCCAGTTGTGGCGCAGATATGTGGAAGAAAGGACAGCTCAGGGTCGAACAGAACCCCGAGGTTCCTGACGGCTTTGAGAGGTGGAGAGTGCAGCCTTGGATGCTGATGTTGTCAGCGCCTGAGGTGCGGAGGCGCTGACGTGAGCCAATCAGGAGGGCCTCAGTTTTACGCACGTTGAGCTGAAGAAAGTTGTCTCTCGTCCAGGACTCGATGTCGGACAGGCAGCTGTCAGGACATCGGTGGTCGTGGAGTTGAGGGTAGAGGAGGAAAGGTAGAGTTGGGTGTCATCCGCATACATGTGGAAGTTAACCCCATGTCTGCGGATGATGTCACCAAGGGGGAGCATATAGAGGGTGAAGAGGAGGGGACCGAGGACAGAGCCCTGAGGGACACCGCACGAGACAGTGCGGGGGGTGGAGGAAAAGCCGTTTGTGGAAACAAAATGAAGACGGTGGGAGAGGTACGACCTAAACCACTCAAGGACAAGGCCTTGAAGGTTGAGGTGGGAGGACAAGCGGTGGAGGAGGATAGCATGGTCGACCGTATCGAATGCTGCCGATAGGTCGAGGAGGACGAGGAGGCAGAGGGAGCCCTGGTCGCAGATGGTCAAGATGTCATTGGTGACCTTGACCAGGGCAGTTTCTGTGCTATGGGCAGCACGGAAACCCGACTGAAGGGGTTCGAATAATGAATGGGTGGAGAGGAAAGAGCGCAGCTGGGAGGCGACAACTCGTTCAAGGACCTTGGACAGGAAGGGGAGGTTGGAGATGGGCCGGTAGCTTGATAGCTGCGACGCATCAAGGGAGGGTTTTTTCAAAGTGGGAGTGATGATGGCAGTTTTTAGGGGAATGGGAACAGAGCCAGAGGAGAGGGACAGGTTGATGATGTCTGTGATATGTGGGGCAAGGAGGTGGAGCTGAGAGATAAGGAGTGGAGTGGGGATGGGGTCAAGGGTGCAGGTGGTGGGTTTCAGGGATAGGATGAGTTTGGTGACAGAGGGTGGGGAAACGGGTACGAACGTGTGCAGGGGAGGATGGGTAGGAGTCGGAGTGTGGGAGGGAGGGGGTGGGGTGTGGGGGGTGGGTGGAAGTTGGAGGGGGAGTGACCGCAGAGCGGATTCCCTTGATTCTGGATTCAAGGAAATCCAGCATCTCCTTGCAGTGAAGGCTGGAGGAGATGACCTGCGCGGGGTGGCGGGGGGGACGGAGGAGTTGGGATGTGGTAGAAAACAGAAGCCTGGGTTTGTTCTTCGCCTCCAGGATTATCCTGGAGTAGAAGGACGACTTGGCCGAGGCTAGAGTGGAGCGGTAGATTTTGAGGAGGTCAAGTCAGATTTGTCGGTGGACCGTTAGGCCAGATTTGAGGCAGGTGTGTTCAGCGGCCCACACCTGGCTCTTCAGTGAGCGGAGGTGGGTGGTGAACCAGGGGGAGGAGCGAGAGTAGGAGACAGTTCGGGAGGTGATGGGGGCAAGAGTGTCGAATGTAGAGGAGAGGGTGTTGTGGAGGAGGGTGAGAGGAGAAGAGGGGTCAGTAAGGGTTGAAGGCCAGAGGGAGAGGAGTTCAGAGGACTCCAAGGCAGCGGTTAGGTATTGTGGGGGTAACTTCTTCCAGGGGCGGTAGAAGATGGTGGTGGGTCTGGTGGAGGTAGGGAGGGAGGTGGATGTGGTGAATGAGATGAAGTGGTGATCGGAGACGGCCTTGTCGGTAATGGTGACATCCGAGACACTGAGGCCCCAGGTGATCACCAAATCGAGTGGGTGGCCATGACTGTGAGTGGGGGAGTTGATGTGGAGGGAGAGGTTGAGAGAGGAGAGCAGGGAAGAGAAGTCCGAGGAGATGGAGCAGGAGGGGGTGAAGTGCAGGTTGAAGTCGCCCAGGATGATGAGGCGATCAGAGCTGAGGCAGAGAGATGTAAGTAATGTAGAAATATCAGAGATGAAGGTGGGAGAGGTTTTAGGGGGCCGGTAGAGGAGGAGGATTTTGAGTGAGCAAAAGCAAAAGAAAGGATAGAATATATAATAATTAAGCATGCTTAATGTATCAAAGCAGAGGATAGACTTGATAAAGACATTACGATTATAAAAGGTTCAGAAAATTTGGATGCAAATAAATTGTTCTGCCAGATACAAAACTCAAAACAAAGAGACATAACTTCAAAATAAAGACAAAAGAGAATAGAAAAATCAATAAATGTATTCTTTAATAAAATGGAGAAAACCATGTAACACAACAACAACTTCCATTTACATAGCGCTCTTTGCACGGGGTAGGGTCCCAGAGCGCTACACAGACTGTGATACGGAACAAGACACTACAAAGGGTTTAAAGTAGAGCTAGAGAAGTTTTTATAAACTAACACAACAACAAATTATATTTATAGCGTGCCTTTCACATTGGAAGGACGTCCCAAGGCATTGAAACATGATCCAGGGATGAAAGGAAGACTAGTTTAGATTGGCGTAACATGATTAAATTGTAAATTGAGACATATAGAAGAATGCAAATACTGTACATTTGTAAGTGAAAAGCAAACAGTTTGAATAAGGTTTGGAAGCAAAACACAATATAGGAAAGTGTACAATTCTGATGAAAGCTCACACCCAAAACATTAACATATCTTTCATTTTTGCTGCTGATTTACCTGTTCTCCACTTTCAGTTTTATTTCAGATTTTCAGTGATCGCAGTGTTTCTGTTTTATTCCTATGCAGAAGACACTTTACCGACTTCAGTCTTTATGCTCTATCCTCTCACAGGAGCAATGCACGGATAATAATTCTGCATCAGCATCACCTACTATTCAGCCCATCTATGCCAGTGCTACTCCTAGCCCCTCGATGTTGCTATCTACCCTGATCCCTGCTCTTTTCCAGTACCCTTTTATATTGTTCATCTTCATATACTTATTCAATTCCCTTCCGAATATTATCATCAGACTTACAGCCATTTAATTTGTCTCTAAGTGTGATTGAAATTGGCAGTACCTCACATAGACAAGGCAAAATGAGATATTGTACTTTAAACAATACAGCAACATGGTTTTGTATTAATGGGAGAAATTTATCTCATTGCAGTTTATTTTTCAGGATGGAATAATTTCTGTGTTCTTTTCATTCTCTGTCCTAATATGTCATTTGATGTAAAATCTATGATCATTATCCATGATTTCCTCCCAACTTGAAAAGCACTATATAAATGCAATTTGTTGTTGTATTGTATGGAGTTTATACTCCTGAGACCTAAGAATTACAAACATTTATTTAAATTTGTAAGATCAGTGCTTATTTGAAAAGATAGGCTAGTGCTTTATTAAGGTGATGCTTCTAATGTAGCACAAGGGCGATTATTGCCAGTAATAATTAAGAAATTGAATGCTTTTAGGAATACAACAGTATTTCACTGGGCAGAGCTCAGAGATAAGTGGTTGCCAAACACTTTACATACCCCACTTCAGCAGGTTTTATTGTTGACATGATCTTTTGACAATCTGCAGATGTAAGATTTTACCAAGTATAATTCAGTGTTCAATTAAGAACCAAAGTTAAGCAATCTCATGGTAGGAATACGTTCACCTGAATTCTGGTAATCTATTTGAAAAGGGAGCTACAGTATTCTGGTTGTTCATTTGTTTGATGTCCGATAATCCAATGGGGAGAGGTGTATTGTACAAAAAATCCCTATTTTAACCATCAACAAAGTCATTTTTTCAAGTTTGGTAAAGTTGTCTTTTTGAATTTGTGAAGCAAACGTTTGCATAGATTGTGTCAATTGGTTGTTACCAACAATATATAAATGCTTCATCAGCATTTTGTTACACAAAGGACATCATTAAGTTCAAACTATTTTGGCTAACTGAGGACTTAAAATGTCATGGCCTTTTCAACATAAGAAGGGTACCAAGGGATTATCAACAGTCAATGATCCAACCTATTTTTGAGCAAGTTTAATGTGATATTTCCAATTTATGTTATTAGGATTCCCATTGTTCAATTTAATAACTGTATTTAGGAAGATACTGCTAATCGTGCTCAAAACTAATTTTCATAATTGTGGACAAATATCAAATTATTTACCTAATATATACTGAAGATATTGACTTTATTTTGCTAACTGCTAAATCAATTCTAAATCCCCTTTTGTTAGGTTTAGTAACTGTTATAGTGAGACAGATAATAAAGGCACATAGAGACAGAATTGATTCATGAATCAAACAGGTTATTAACATACAGGGAAATCTCCAGTGGTCCTAACAGAGATATACAAGCCTTGCTACCTCTAACATGCCCAAAGAGGTGAAGGCAGTTTCTTGCAAAACCTCTTAAAACTGTTGTCACTCACAAGTTCTCTTACACCGATACACAGTACACACGCCTCTACCAATCTCCAAACATCTTCTCCACCATGTTTTCTGTGAAAGCCTGATCGAACATGGGATCTTCTTCGAGATTAGAGCTGAGAGACTTGAAGGATATGGATAATTTACCTGCTCCTCCCACGACAGAGGACCGGATGACTATTTGGAAGGGGAACAAAGAAAAGAACGTCATAGGGCTAGCTCCAAACCAGATCCCAATTCCAAAATGATGCAGATTTGCTCCAATTTAAATACTTTAGCCTTGAAATTGGTTGTGGTCGTGCAGAGGGTAGAAATGTCTTTCGAATTGTGAGTTCCAAGAGGTCTTGTTGAACAAGCCAGTTTATTTGCATAAAGGCTCCTGTATAGCATCGAATGGCTGGTGCCAGAATCGATTATTATGGAGGGCCTCACTGCGCCCCTCGCTTCAGTCCAGCGCAGGAGGTCACAGTGAGTTATCAGGAGTTTGCTGTAATACCGAAGCTGAAAACATGTGATTGATCAAAAACTAATCACTCTGCCGAGGGCATGCTCGTTCAATCCATAATATAGACATGAAAAATGCATAATGTGCGTAATATCACATCCAAACCTCACATATTTCATCCCAATATTGTGACTGATTTTGGCTTTGTGTTTTATTGTAAACAAAACTAGTTCTATAATCAGTAAATTTATGCTCTAATATGTTGATATTTGCAGAGAGTGTAATAAAAGAACAAGTTAAAATCCATCAATTGGTGTAGAGCAACAAAAGATCATTGATCAATACTCTTTAATTCATTCTCAGCGTTCTTGCTTTTCAAATTTTTTTTGCTGTTTCATTAGTTTATGTAAACTTTGCAGTTGTTTATGATGGAAGTTGTTCATAACAACTTCACATGGGAAATAAAATCTCCATCCAATAAGCAGAAGAACATCACTGCATCCCATGAGAATTCTACTCCAGAAGGAGATTGCATCAGAGTGAAATTGCCATTAGTCAGAAGAATATAATTTGCTTATGGAAGGAGTCGCTAATCGCAAATCCGAGTCCATTACTAATATCTACAATTTAAACCAAATTATCCTAAAGGATTCATTAATATAATTAATATAAATGTCTGTGATGGTCAAAGGAATACAACCTGATACACATCTGATAAGTTTTCCACATTAATGTTTGATTCATATCGGAAACATTTTAGTTGAAGTTAATGCAGTCAGACACAAGTGATTTCTATGATTAACCATTTTAGAAAACAAATGTTAATGATCACAAATTTCTGTTATTTTCCACTGTTAACAAATAAATGTTCCTGCAATCAATATCATTTGTTTATTGGCTTTGATAAATAAATATCTGCATATAGCCTTATAAAAAGAGGGGATCAAGTTATGCTAGCCTGATGGAAACCAGATATTTTGCTTGATCCAGACTCTTGCCTCTCTCCAACTCTTGAATTGGTTGCAGCTCCAGACGTGCTCCCTACTTTTAGTCTTCCAAGGTGTCATGCAGAAAGTTATGGGCTCAAGCTATCTTGGGGATCTTTGAACATACATTTGAACAGTCTAGGTTGACAATACAATGCACTGCTGAAGGAGTGTTGCATTAATAATAATCCTTGCATTCGATATAGCACTTGATGTGAGCCTTTTCCTGAGCATAACATGAATAGCGCACAGCTGTGCCCCACAAACAGTCGTTAATTGAGTGACCAAATTAGTATTATTTTAAAGAAATTATTACTCCCGGAAAGCGATCCGGCAATCGACTTACAACCAAGTTCCTACTTATTGTTAGGTAAACAGAGGCATATGTCATAAGAAACCTTGCTGTAAGTGTTGCCCTTTGGATGAGATGTTAAAATCAAGGTCCTGTCTGCCTGTGGTACTATTCAAAAACAGAAGGGAATCTCTCCCAGTGTCTTGGCCAACAATACCCGAGATCAAATTAGTAATTGTCAGGCATTACTGTTTGACAATTGTTGCGTTCACCTACAAATTCACAGCTACCATACTTCACAGGATCAACTTGTGAAGCAATCTGAGTCTCGATGACATGAAAAGGCATGATATCAAATGAAAGGATTATTATTATTTTTAGTCCTTTTTCTTTATTTTCCCCCTTGTTTGTCACTTTTTTCTCCCTATTATGGAAAATACGATTCCATGGAGGTGATTCCATCACAACATCAACAATGTTTATTTTGTTGGACCATTCATGTAGAGTCCTATCTATTTTCCATTTCACTATATTTGTTATCTTGCATTTGATATAGCATTTGATATAAGCTGATATCAAACCAGCAACTGGTAAATACTCTTGTTATCCTATGAAGTCCGATACAAGCAATAGCAGTACAATCACCAGTATAATTGTCATGGATTTATGAAAAACTGTATTACAAACTTCTAGTGTGCTCGGGGAATAGATATTTTGACACTGTGCCATCTTTAGTGAAATTGAGATTGGATCAAACTCGGACCTACAATTGGCATTAATTGCATAAATTTGCTATTAATTCAGTGAGTACTATTCTCTGATTTGGTCCTGGTTTCAATTGCACATCCTCTGGTTTACTTTTCATGCTTAGACAAATTCAACAGCAGTACATTAAGCTAAGTACAACTTGCATAAAATGCCATGTTCACTCAGTTGCTCTATTCAATGGTAAGTCTAGATATTCACCACTGACCACCTACAAAGAACTAATATCATTAAATCTTCTAACTAGGTAAACTTGGTAATGATGCTACATTTCTTCTTTACTTTAAAGAAATTCTCTCTGAAACAAAGTGACAGTCTAAAGAAATTGGGCCTTAGGGCCAGTTTTAGGAAGAGTTATTTTTGGGCTGAATCCATATCTTGTGTATAATGAAAATAAATTTGACACATGATAATTCTTTAATGTACTTGTGATTCCTGTAATATTATTATTAATATGAATTATGTTATTCTGCTTCATAGAATTTTGTATTAAATGTTGATTAGTTACTAATGGGTTAGAAATTATATGTAAACCATACATACTCCTGTCAAAAGTATAGTATATCTCCTGCACCTGCAGGTAGCAGTAAGTTTAATCAGGAACTACATATTAATGAGTGTCTTGACTCAACATGATAACTTACTAAAGGAATACTGTAGTTGATGAAAATTATTGCTTTCCGTTCACTTCGAAAATAGATACAATATTGACTACACTAATGAGAAGCGCTAATGTTTCTTGAAAATTTCAAGGCTTTGAAAACCTTAGAGAATAGAGCTTTCATCGTCATTTCAGGTCCCACTCTCAAACATAATACAACTTTATCTATGATAGTGCTTCTTAACTAACATTAACTAATATTGATTTTGCAAAAGGCATGAAATAGAGATCCAGCTACTGCCTTTAACCTCCTCAAGTTATTTATGTTAATGCATTTGACAATAGCATAAACAACAGTTCTGAACCAAACTTGAGCAACTTAAATATCTGCATTCAATGTTAATTATTTCTGGTTATAATTATCTCAATTTTCACAACATCAACCATCCTTCCAGGTAAGCCATTCCAGTCATTAATTATCTTCCAGGTAAAAAAAGATGTCTTGGTGTCTGTCCTGAAATTAAATTGATATTACACAAATCAGTTCTGAATTGCTGAGATCTGTGAGTGTTAGGTTCAGACCACCCATGGATCCCAGGCTGCCTCCATGGCTCCTCCAGCTTGGTCTGTCCAAAATGTTGGGAAGGTTTATTCATCAAAAGTACTACTAACAATTTTAGATGAGAGATCCTTGACCCTTATCATGACCACAAGCATTTTATAACAATGCCTCATCATATATAAAAGCATGCATGGTCCACTTTATGTGGAGCTAGATATATAACACAATGGAATAAGCTCAGTAATTAGTAAATTAATACTGCAGGCAGTGCTTGCAAAGCAAAATCTCAATGTAATATCTAAAAAATAAGGATTTAAGAGTGAAGTGCCCTTTGAATGAAATTGGTGCATTTGAGTTGAGATGCATTTCAGTAAGTCATTTATTGAGTCATTCTCTAAAAATGTCAGGATAAATGTGGATGATATTGTCTTGTTGTCATTACAGATATGACAAATATATCTGTTTCCTGACATCCGTCACATTTATGCTAGAAAGGTTCTCCTTATTCGCCAAAAGTGCATCAGAACAGATTTTCATATTGATGAAATTCTACTCATTTTTTCTCAGTGCAATGGATTAAAAAATGTCAGTTGAACATCCACACAGCTGTGCTGAAATTGAACAGCTGGAACTCAAATAGAAATAAGGGTAAAGTCCAGAAATTCACTATAAAATCTAATCTTTTGTAAAGAGTTGTTGTCCTTCCTAATGATCTCATTCGAAGATAAAACACATTTGTGTTACAATGTAATAGGATCCTATCAAAAGTTATTTTAGAAAAGATTCAAAAAATCACTCTAGTTAGTTCTTCAAAGATGGTAACCCTCTCCAATAACCCTCTGATATCATAGCTGCTCTACTTCACCTTTATATCTCTTCTAGTGTGTCAGCCTGCCTCAGTTGGTTGTGGGTTCAATCCCCACGTCGGGACATGAACCCATATAGACTAAGATGTTGGAGGTGCTGTTCTTCGAATGGGATGCAAAACCGAGGCCCTGTTCCAGTAGACATTAAAGATCCCATGACGCTACTTGAAAAGAGAAGGGTTATTCTCCTACTATACTGGCTAACAATCCACTGATAAAACTGGTCATTCACTTCATGGCTGTTTATGCACAAATTGGCTGCTATGCTTGCCCGGAAAACACATCGTCACTTTACTTTATTGTATATAGCGTTGTAACTCTGTCCTGACATGAAAGATGCTATACCAAATGTAAAGATTATTATTGCCTTGGGGGTGACGTCCTATTCCAAACTCACACTGCTAACCCCTGTGGTGAATTTTCTGCTTTATGAAGGATTTTGAACAAATCACTTACTATTCCCTGAGGCCATGTGAATTCCTTTTTAGATGCATCATCGCCTTTTCACTGTGCTTTGGACCATTGAGAATTAAATTCAACTTCTCTTTACAACCCTTCTGAAATTGTTCATCAAATTCCAAATTAGTGACTCCTTTGGAGATTATAATCCAGACATAGATTCAAGTCTCTGCAGTTGATATGGTAGATTTCCAAATTGATTGCCCAGAACATATTATAGTAGTTTGTTGAAATGTGTTTCTCAGATCCATTTGACACACTTATCACTTATCACTTCATGAAATTATATCACATCCAATAGCACCCTTTTATATACATTCGCATATATCAAATATCTTGCTGGGGGGATCATCATAAAGACACCAACTAACTTCTAATAGATTGTCTTAATTTACTTCTGGCTTTAAAATGCCTTTTATTGGAATTTACAATGTACTTGCTTGGGCAGGAAATAGTACATTACTGTCTGAAAAGCCTGAATATGTAAAGGTCAGATTTTCACCCTCCTCAGAGTTCTTAAACATCGTGTTTTCATTCTGTCAACTAGTCCTATCAATAAGTTCTGTTTACTGCCAACTGCAGTGCTCAGTATTTCATTCCAACTGGCTGATATTTCATTCCATGTTACAGATAATTCATACAGATTGATTTATATTTTCTCATTTTGCCTGCATACTTATTCATTCCCATTGCAAAATATTGAATATTTAGAATATTTTTATTTTGTTGTGATTTTTCTGTTTTTCATCGGTCACCTTATTCAAGCACCGTTGCACAAACAAACACTTTCAAAACGTCAATTTCTGTCAATTCTGTGGTTGCAGCTTATTCTCAGAGACAGCATTGACCTTATTAGTATGGTGGAATGTCATGGAAAGATTTAAAGTGCTTTCATTATGTCAATCCTTTTGCTATGGGATTTATGTGATGAGATTGGAGGACAGTTCATTAAAGTCAGAACAGTATCAGTTAAAGGAACTTTCAGCTTGCTGAGGGAAGTCACTTCTCTGATTGATGCTCCAGTTAGGACTTGTACTTATTAAACTTTTGTAATTAGAAATTTCAGTTGAGATCAGATCAACATGTTACCAAAAACCACAAAACTGGACAGCAGCCTCCCCTCGAGGGAACCAGAATTTCCCCAAGTTTTAAGACTTTGTCTTGAACACAGACTGTTCAACACTTTTATCTCAATATACTTCAATTTAGCAGGACACAATATATTGCAGGAAACTGCCTGAATTGGGTAATATGTGTATCAACCTAGTTCCCTTCGTAGGACTCTCACCACTGGGTCAGAAGGGGACGTCGGGTCTTGGAACCTGTATATTCTATGTGGATACTACAAAGCAGTGCTAGGGCTGTGCTGCATTGTTGGAGGTGCTGTCCTTCGATGAGATGTTAAACCGAGGCCCTATCTGCCTGTTTAGGTGGACAGACACTATTCGAAAAGGGAAGGGAGTTTCTTACCGGTGTCCTGGCCAATAATTCCCCAAATAAATTTGGCCACTAACTCCATGGCTATTTGTGGAGCATTGCAAATTGGCTACCGTGTTCACCCACATACACACAGTCATATGGCTTTGCAGTATATCCTGAGAAGTGCTTTGAGATGTCTCAACAACATAAGGTACATCAAATGCATATCAAATGCAAGGATTATTATTATAATATCCGAATATGAATTTTAGACACGTTTGCTTATCAGCATCTCATCTCACTCAGAAGGCAGTAAATTCACTGATAGAGGACAATGTTTGAAAGTTAGAAAATACTTTACTTGTAGAAAGTTCAGTAAACAGTTGTCATTTACAGAAGATGTAAATTAGTGGACAATTTGCTTAGTTACATTTCCGAAATAATCTTTGCAGATTAGTTTTCTGACCAGAGATACCCATCTTCATTACGATGGATTTCAAGTCTTTTCCCTGCTTCCAGCTTCTGGTTTGCTCCGACTCCAATAAGCACTCAGCGACACTATCCAGCATGAAGGGCACTATATAAACGCACGTTGTTGTTGGTCCTTGAAAATCAAACACTCAGATATTCATTTTTGCTCTTGTCCTGTGTTCCTCTCCCCTTACTGTGTTAACAATCACTCTTTATCTTCTCTTGCCCCTAAACAGTGTGAATACACACCTGCCTGTCCTTCCTGAACACGTTACAGAGTCCATCCGAACATTTCTAAAAAGATGGCCTAACTTTAAAGGTAGCTCAAAGCACCTAGGTCTTAGCCAAGCCACTACTTCATTCCTCTGCAGATGTCAAACAGATATTTAATTAAAACATTCAAATCAATTAGACATGGGACCATGTCAGAAGACCATTTCCTCTGCACAATGCAGTTATTTTGTAATGTTTCATTTATGCATGAAGTGGCGTTTTATTTCCATAGGCTGTAAGTCCACCCTGTTGTAAATTTTAAGATTGAGCAGAATTGTGAAAAATTATTGAATTTTGTCTTAATTGGGTGACAGTCATTTTATGAACTGCAGAAATTAAGACTGAATGTAAAGTGTATTTACAATTCTGTGCAATCTTAAATGTACAAGAACTTGATCAAAGACTAGATGGACCTTTGGATCTCTGATTGCAAAATACTAGACATGTGGTTCCCTATATCTTTTGTAACATCCTCCCTCAATTTTTCCAAAGCCTTCCTTGCCAGTCTTCCTAGCTCCACCATTAAAAAATGATTAATTAAAAACTCCATCACCCATATTCTCACCCATACAAAACTCTGCACACCCATCACCGCAGTCCTTGCCAGGCTCCACTGCCTCCTTTTGCAGAATGGATTGATTTTAAGATTGTCATACTCACGTACAAACCACTTCATGCCCTGGCATCTCCCTACATCTCTGACCTGCTTCATACCCCTCTCACTCCTCTACTCGCTCTCTTCGCTCAGCTGGCTCCAACCTCCTGCAAGTCCCTTGTCCCCTCCTTTCCATCAATGGCAATTGTGCTTTCAGCCAATGCCCCCCGAGCTCTGGAAGCCTCTGTCTCAATCCTTCTGCCCCCTCCATTCCCACCTTCAGATCACACCAAGACATTTTCCTCTTCGATCGTGCCTATAGTCTCCATATAAATTGATCATTTGCCTCATGGAACCTAGCTGTGTGAAAATGACTGCTGTGTGTCAGTCATGACTGTCAAGTGATTTTGTAAGGAAATGTATATATATAAGCTCTTTATTAATGTAAACACATAAAACATAATTTATTCTTCTTTATCAGAGATGTTAAGCTACAACACTGTTTTAATACTAATCCTTGCATTCGATCAGTGCCTTATTATGTCAAACCATCTCAAAGCAGAAGAGATGAGCAAATTTATTTGACTATTTCTAAAACATTTCTAGCTGTTTATTCATTTAAGTACTTTATTTAAGTCCAATCATCAATGTCAGAAAGTGCCTTAAAGTGACATTAATAACTGCTTAAAATAATTACTTCCTTGAACACCCAATTGCTTATTCAATAACCTCCTACACACAGAATTATTGTGTTCTTCTTGAATAGAAGCCCTAAAAAGTCATCTTTCCTAGATTTGCAGAAGTCGGCTGAAGCCTAGCTCTGTCACCCAGCAGTTGACCAATGAGCCTAGTCTTGTAGCAGTTCCATTCCTGCTGTCTGGCATAGCTCTCTCTAATCCTCCGCTCATTAGGGTAGGTTTTCACTAGCTCCAGTGCTATTTGTCTGGACTTAACTGGTGCCCCCTCAAGAAACAGCTTTTTGGGGATGAAAATGCATTCTGCTCCCTCACTAACCTGCAGACAGAAAACAAGGATGTCCCATTATTATAACATACAATTTAAATGGTTAAATTGAGCTATATGCACATGTGAATTAAAAAGATTTACAGCAAATGAAGTAAATGATCACTTTTATCTGGGACATTGTTGGGCAGGACACGGGGAGAAACTCCCTTCTCTTTTCAGGTAGTTTCCTGAAATCTTTAACATCCACCTGAACAGGTAGACGGGAGCCACTGTCTCTATTGTGATTCATTGTGTAATAGGCTGCTTCTTTTATAATTAAACACAGATCAATGTAACGTTATGCTGTATATCATTCACTTCTTGGTGGAAAACTATGTGAAAGCTCTTTTGAATTATTTTTTCAATCAATGGCACAGAGTTTTATGTACCACAGGAATATCTTAAACCCAGCAAATGATGAAATAATAAACATATACACCTGGTTAGGATGAGATTATTAAAATTTACATTGTGATCAAATTGGATTAGACGACAGTTCAACGTCTCGGTATGAACACAATCTAGTTGCATCAGAGCAGAGTTCCCACAGTTAGCATGATGTATTTCCATTTTCTTTATTAAGGAATCATTTGAGAAACTGCTACATGTTAGACACCTGTATGGGTGACAATTAGCCAGTATGAGTTACTGTCTTCCTCTTTGAGTAGATTTAAAAGTTTGATAATCATCCATTTACTCTTCTTTGGAAGCTTCATGTTTTCTATGTTATGATGTTGGCCACAGTTACTATTTTCAGTTTTCATCTTTGGTGCATTTGAAGTGATTGATGGACTTGTGATAGCTCTGTGTAGGTTGTGAATATAGGTTAATGAATTTGTTCCTAGTCATTCCGAGAAGATATTTTAATAATTTCAGCTAATACCTGAGGTGTCAATGTTAATGTTTGCAGGAAACCCAAATGTAATAAAAGTTGGATTCAAACTTTTTTCTAAAAAATATCGGTCTCCAGAAATACGAGTGGGGAATAAAGGAAGGAATGGCTAAAGTAAAATAAAATCATTATTACCCAAAATTTTACTCAATCGTAGCCTGTAGATGATTTTGTCTAAATAAGTAACATTGTGCAGTACTATGGAAAATTCTTAAATTCAGTCTTAATTTGAAAGTACATCGCTTTTGAAGAACTGTGTAAAACTGGCTTTCAATTTAAAACCAAATTTAAGAATTTTCCACAATTCCGAATCATTTTATATTTCATATAAATTTTATATATTTTTATATATAAAAAATTCATATATATTTTATATGGTCTAAACAGGCTACAGTGGACATTAAAGATCCTTTGGGACTATTTGAAAAAAGAAATGAATTTCTCATAGTGTCCTGGCCATCAATCCTCCAAATAAAATCAGTTCATTCATTTCATAGCTGTTTGTGGGATATTGCTGTGTGCAAATTGGCTACAGCATTTGTCACCAATCACTATACTTTACAGAAATGCTTTGAGACAATCTCAACATATGTGTAATATTGCTATTAATTTTCTAATGTTAGTAAATCTAATTATTAGTAGATGAAATTGATGTTTAAATAGCTTCTCAATGTCTGTATTTTCAGTGTTACTAGAAACAGATGACAGTACTTCCATTAGGAAATTTCACCCAGTGGTATATTTGTTATTAAATAGTTCAATGGAATTTTGATCATGATATTGTATTAATCCCGTTTTTAACACTGTGCAAATTTTCATTCATACCAGACTCAATCGCAGGTCGCAGAGACTGCCCAAGATATCTGTCAGCCCCTGTGAACAAAAACATCAATACAAAGCAATTAATAAGATTAAAAGCAATAAGTGCAAATGGCAATAAAAATTCCTAAATTGCCATTCCTAAATGTATCCTTTTTTCCTGTTTGCCAGGAATATTAAATAAACTTATCAACTTATCAAGCGCTCCCAGATGCTACCCTAATTGAGGGATACTATATAAATGCAAGTTGTTGCTGTTATTGCAATTTTTCTTCAGGAAAGAACACCTCCCCCCCACCCCCCACCCAGCCTGACTTTCAGAGAATAGGTTCTCAATCCAAGTCTTGGATTGAGGCAGAGTGACTGGGGGATGGAATTCCAGAGGTTGGGGACAGAGTGGCTGAAGGCTTTCCCGCCAATGGTGGGGCAGTTGGGTCGGGGGACGTGGAGAAGGCCGGAGCCGGCTGAACGGAGGGAACGGGCGGGTTGGTCCGGGATTAGGAGGTCGCAGAGGTAGTGTGGGGCGAGGCCATGGAGGGCTTTGTATGTGAGGATCAGGATCTTGAACTGGATCCTCTGAAGGATAGGGAGAACAGAATTGAAACAGCACCAACTTTTTTTGTAATGTAGAGAGAGAATCATTTTTGCAGATTCCTAGCCACTAGAGCTGTATTTTTACTTTTAAAATTATCCTGGGTCACTAACTATTGAAGACATGCAAACTACGTGCTCTCTATAGGCTGATTAAAGACTTCCTTGATTATTGTAGATTGGTGTAAATGATATGTTTATATTGAAGGTAATGTGAATGGGTGATTTCACAGTTCTTATATACTTAAATACATGCAGGAGAAGCAAATAGAGTGTTGTGGGATTAGGAGGGTATGGTAATTCATGATGAATAAAAACACTGCCACAAACAAGTTGAGCCGAATGTCAGCTTATAAATTGACCATATTCTATGTAATTCTATATAATATTGGTGTACTCTAAATGTTAGGGTTTTGGCTTGCACATCATGTATAGTTACGGTACCCTCATTAGTATAGTAATCCTAACTCTTGCGTAATGCTATGTTTTGTGGGCTGATTGCATATGTTTTATTTATCATAGTACAGTATAAATTAAAAATCTTAAATTGTACTTAAATTAAATAACTGCCGCCCACTATATAATGAAAAATGCCATAGCCCAAAGTGCGAAAGTTGAAAGAGTTTCTTTATACCTCTGATTCAGATGCCCTTATGTAATTTATTAATCCACTATGAAATAATATCTACAGCTACATTCATTTCCATAGCTACTACGGAAATTAAGGATTGCACAGACAATGACTTGACTTGTTTATAACTGCACAGTCACTACAGTAAATCCTATAAAGCATTTTGATGATATCATAAGCTATTCAAATGCAAGGATTGTTTTTTATTATTACAATCTGCATATAAAGCCTGAAACCTGAATAAAAGGGTTTTGATATAGAACAAACGTCAGATCTACAAACTGGTCATAGAGTATATCATTGAAAACCAATGAAGTAGCAATGAGGCAGAAACTAATGATTTGCTGATCCAACACAAGGAAACGGCATACATTTATTTGGATGTATTACCTGTGGGTGGCAGAACTCAATGGAAATTAATGAAGCTAAGGCATGTGGGACATTGATACATCATAAATGAATGTGCTAGCTGCATTTTTGAGGTGATGTGATGTTGTAATGGCTATGACTCAAATAAACTTAATACAATCATCAAAACCTTAGCAGCAGAGGACTGAATTTATAATAATAATCGGTCCATTTGATGTAGCACCTTTCACCTCAGGAGAACATCCCTCAACCAAACTCCCAAACAAAGCCATATGGGCATAACCTAAGTCATTTGTCTTCAAATTTCAAATCATGCATAACGTTGGAAAATAATCTTCAATTCAATCTTAATTTAAAAGCCCTTTTCTCTGCAGTTATTGTAAAACAAGATTTTACATTTTGGGACAATAGCCTTAAAGCTAATAATCATATGGAAATTTGGGTCTTATCTTGAAATCTCATTTGGACTGCCATGATCTTAATTCGGCGTTAAACATTCCCTCATCCTCAGCCAGGCTACTGAATAGAGCACTTATTATGCTGAACATTCCATATTGAAGAAGGAAGAGTTATGAGGAAGGAACTGGAAGGACTACCATAAATAGCACTTGCATTATAGAAGTTGTGGTAGATGTATATTCAATTTGTCTCTCTTTTCAGTCACTGTGAGAGGTAGTGCGACATTGCCGGATCCTGGTACTATCACTAGACAGCAGTGTTGGCTGGAGAATTAAGGTATGTAGACATGATGTGAGCTACTTCAGTAGCACATTCAATAGGAAATGGAAGGTGAAACCCTCTGAGGTGAAACCCTATTAAAGACAATTAACTCTTAGATATTGCTAGATAATGCTGCATGTTCAAGCCCTACAGACAAAGAGATATGAGAAAATTAGATGATGCAAAGGGAGCGAGACTCACTGAGAGGAGCTATTTTGCTTTCATCGGTGGTGTTTAATTGTTGACAATGTTAGAAGATAAATAATACTAATAATAATCCTTGCATTTGGCATAGTGCCTTGGACAAATTCCTCCCAAAGTGCTTCACGGGATTTACTGTGAAGTGGAGAGACTGTATTTGTGGGTGAATAATTTGTATTTGCCTACAAAATACAAGTCCACTACAATTTACAGTAAATCCTATGAAGTGGTTTGAGACATCCACTTGATATGAAAGGAACTATATCAATGCAATGATTATTGTTACTTGTATTATAATTTTTATTTTATTATAATTATGTAAAGTAAAAATTGGATGCATTTCTCAGATTGGTTTAAATATAGTAGAGTTTAGTTTGTGATATTTCTTAACGGATTCCTCAATAAGGAATCTGAGTTGGGAAAATGAAGGCTATTTCCAGTAACCACCAACAACAACTTGCATTTACATTGCGCCTTTCACGTCGGGAGGATGTCCTAAAGCGCTGAACCAGAACCACATCAACGACAACATGCAGGAACTTTGCTCCAAAGCTATCTACTTTCAGATGGAATTCTTTTGGGTTCCTGTCAGAATTCCAATGGGATTCCTTGTTCATGAATCTTCTTAAAAAATACTATTTTGGGGGGAGGAAACCGGCGTCTCCTTAGGGTTGAACTGACTCCATGTTGACATGCTTGGCCACACATTGTCAGAGTCGAGTAAGACCTCTGTGGTGGTCGCCGTAGTCCTGTTCCTGAGCCAGGCAAGTCTACAATACAATGCTGATGGCAGCTCAGCCAGCCTGGCTCATCAGCAGAACTTGCAGGGATAGACCAGTCCCTGGCATCAGGGACTCTTCCCTCTCAGCTACCTGCAAGTCAAAGCCATAACAAGTATGGTGGCCCTAGCTGGATAAGTAGTGGGAAAGCTTACCAGACAGTAGCAAGCAATGTGATTTCAGCTCCAGTAGTATTGAACCCTCAATCAAGTTTAGATAGTCTTAAGCACGATGATGCATTTCCACATGTTTTGGACAGTTGAACTCAAAAAAGTGTCACAATTTTGATCCCATTACTACAAACTTTTGAGGTACTTTATATTCAAGAAGAAATTATGGTTATGTTGGTATAATCCTAAATTCTAACATTATAATTACAATGGAACTACAAATTCAAACTGTGAATTCAAACTGTGTTTGAAATACAGTGATTAATGTGGGGCTATACTTTTCCGTAATATTATTCTTTCATATACTTTATGTTTTAACAAAATCATTGCATCAATGAACTTGGGAGAAGATTTTTAATATTTATATTTCATAGTATTCAATTACATTTATTTTACAGGTAGAAGAGATGGAATTCAGTCTCCCTTGAGATACAATTTCTTTTAAATGTCCTCTGTTACTAAGTAATGACATAGAAATGGAATTAAGTTATGTGGGCTCGCTCACAGCTCTATTGCATGTTGGCATAAGTTTAAATTGTTGAAATCACTGGTGTGTATGTGAGGTAGGCGTGAAAGGGAATATGTTTGTCTGAAAGATGGAGAAAGACATTGAGTGAAGGAGAGAGTATGTGTTTAATGAGAGCGATGGAATTATTCTCTGACTTTTGAGTGAGAAAGAACTTTTGATCATTTTTAGACTCTTGGTAGAGAAAGTCTATCAGTAGTTATCTGCACCAGATTGTGTAATACAATTACAAAATCCTAATGCCAGAAAAACATCCAATCATTCTGTAACACAACTTATTACAGTTAAGCATCAGAACAAACCAAAAATTAACATCCTTGAACCCAGGAATTTATTCTTTACCCAGAGGATAATTACTGAAACATGAACCAGGAAGGGTAGTTGAGGCCAGGACACTGGATTCATTCATAATAATGAATAATAACAATCCTTTGATGTAGAGCCTTATCACATCATTGAAATGCCTCAAAGCACACGGAACAAAGCACATGGAATATACTGTAAAGTGGATTGACTGTGTATTTTGTGGGCGAATCACGACAGCCAATTGAGGATAGCAGTGTCCCACAAACAGCCATTGAATGAGTGACCAATTTTATTTGGGGTAATGTTGGTTAGGAGACCAGAGAAAACTCCCATCTCTTTTCAAATTATGCCAAGGGGTGTTTAACATCCATCTGAACAGGCAGATGGAACGTCGGTTTAACATCTCATCCAAAGGACAGCACCTCCCAACAATGCAACACCCCCCAAGCACTGCATCAGAGTGTTAGTTTAGATTATGTGATTCCAAATCCAGACATAGGGCTTGTGGGGCCACAACCTAATGATTCAGAGGAGAGAGTGCTACCACTGCACCAGGCTGACACACTTTTATAAAGCAGCTTAATGTTGTGATGGAAGGATTTGAGGGTGGTTATTCTGGAAGGATAAGATCAGTTGGGCTGAAGGGCCTTCTTCATCCAAACCAATCTTGTGATATCTTGTGATAACCTTCTGACTCAGAAGAGCAAGGCTGCCAACAATATGCTAATGCCGTAAACAAAGTTGTTGAAATTGAATGGAAAATAAATGAGATGCTGTTTCTCAGTCTGAGTCTGATGTCTTTGGGCTCATTGAATACAAAAAAAGGTCAGTGTCACTTTTACTAAATTGTTACATTCAACTCAAATTGTTATTGTTTGCATATTTCCCTAGCCAATACATCAATGCTGAAGCCGATTGTAGAAGCTTCTTCTGTTGGTCTGTATCTATGGCACTACTAATGAGGAGCTAGTCTTGTAGGAGACTTTATGCCCTCCCCCCATTTGAAATAAGAATATAATAGGATCAACAGAATAGTTTATCATTTTGGAATAAAACATCAATTTTATTACCTGCCTGGGAACTATTGAATCAGTATCTCTCCCTCCTAGTCTGCTTCATTTAAATTACCAGCTAGAGCTGCTCTAAAGAAACATCACGGGGCTGCTGCTTTACACTGCTCTAGGAAATGCTCCCGAATATTATGTATAAACAGCATGAATAGCAGGAGGCTTAGAATGTCACTGGTCACTACTTTTCTTACTAATCAACATCTACCATTGCTGAACCAGTTTTCAAACCAATTGGGTAATTTGCTATTGATATTGATCCCAAGGATTATTGATTCCTTGGGACTTAGTTTTCTCTTGTACAATCTTAGCAAATGATCCCTGAAATTTGTGTGAATTCTATGCATTGCCCTCTCATCCCATTTAGGGTACGTTGAAAGTGTAGGACATTGGGATTAGGATGGCTGGCTTCTTGGAGGAGCAAACACAAACGATGAGCTAAATAGCATCTTGTTGTTTCATATATTTCTATGGGTCGATGGTTCATCAACTCATTTAGTTACCTCCTCAAACAATTAGTATTGATTTGTGATTCACAAAGCCTATTGTTTCTAGATCAATGCAACTCTTCCTTATGTCACCTGCACTCTTTAGATGAGCATTAATACCACTGTATAGAATGCCTTAAACTGTATTACTTTCAAAGTTACACTGGCTCAATTGCCAAGTGAATATATTAGCTCTTCTCTGGTTATCAGTATGGGAATTGCTATCTTCTATCTCAAAGTATTGAACTAATAAAAATATTAACCAATTCCTCACTCATTCATTATGAGGTGTTTTGAGATGTTTTGAACTAATAAAAATATTTTTTTATTATAAGGTGCTATGTCAAATGCAAGAATTGTTATTGTTATTTATGGTCTCTACATATATGAAGATCACCCTAAGAGTATTGAATTGCTTCATTCTTTCTTTTGTTTCTAGTTCACGCTACAACTTTGATTGACAGTGAATTTCTAATCTCAAGTTGTACATGATTTATTGCCATCTTCTTAATTTTTCTGTCACTTTCCTGACTGCATTATACCTATTATAAAACAAATGTGAAAAACTTTGAAATAATCAGGGTCTCTTATGAAATCGGCAAGGCTGTTCGATATGTGAATAATCTCATAATATAAAATATTTGCATATCTCAGTAGGTTACTGTTAACAACAAAAACAACAAGATTACATTTGTATAATGCCTTTCACGTCGGGAGGACGTTAAATCTTTGACAGGCACTTTTATGGCCCACAAATACAGTCAATCCACTTTACAATATATTATGTGAAGCGCATTGAGACATCTCAATGATGTGATAAAGCGCTATGTCAATTGCTAGGATTATTATTATTATTATTATTATTATGACAACGGCTTAATGCTACCCTTGCTAGTGCATAAAGTAAGGCCATCTGTGAAGTCTAGAGGCCAATAAATAAGATGGACTAACATTAGTGTGTCATGAGACCTGTCTCAGGAGGCCACTGTCACTCTCTCTTGCTCGAAGTTCTTTACCACTATGCAATTCTTTCCAAACAATCTGTTCTGTAGTTTTGAATCAGCTCACCAATTCACTCTGTTGTGACATTGCAATGGATGATATCTTACCATTACCAAAATGCTTGTACTAATTTTACGAACAAATATGCTTACATGTACAAGCCAATGATTCATTGTATATTGTCATATTAATTATTTCAGTTGTTACCAAGAACCACCAATATCAATTCTAAAATGTTACTTTATGTAATCTATAGATGATGTTACAGAATATGATACACTAAATAGAGAATTAAAATTTGGTAAAATTATTTTTTTTAAAAACTTACAAAAACACCTCCTTGTTCCAAAACTCCTATTTTCAAAAATTTAAATTGAGAGGACTCTGTCAGCTTTACCTTTGGCGTACAAGGATCCTTTGAAAGATAAACAAATTATTTGTATATAAGCACAGTACATAAATACTAAAGCAACCTGTAAGATAATATGGAATAGCTTCCCCAATGCCCTTGTACATAAAGCCACAATCCCATAAAGCACAAGGCTAAACAGATCAGAACATGGCACGTTTGTGCTCAGTTAGCAGTCTGGGTGCTCTAAGTGGCTTCTGCTATCCGGGGTTAGAGAAGGTAAATCCAGCCAAGACTCCTGTCCTGATGGGTGTCCAGTGACTTGCTCGAATGTGCAAGTGTGGATCTTTGGTACTAACGGAATCTAGTTCCATGATGATTCTCCCTAAATCGGTTTCTCCTCACTTCAAGGTTTTTTCACACACCTATAATTGATGCTTGGAAAAGGTACTGGAGGGTGACAGATCCCAACAGTGATATCAAAATCCTACAGTAACTCATTGATGGTGCTCTACTGCTTAAAAGACCAAACACAGGACTAAAAATCACATCTTTCCAGATTTTAGATTCACTTTGAAATATTCAGTTGGTTCATTTTAAGATGTCTACAGGCTTTTAGTTTGAGGGAATTGCATGTGCTCCCAAAATGGTGCTTGTGACCGATGCACCTCCTCAACAAAATTGACCTCCTGCTCTTCAAAATGTTTCCTTTATGCATCCTTCAGCCGTGTGGTAAATGAATTAGTTAATTTCCAATTAGTTATACTATTTAAATCAGTTAGTAAAAAATATTTTTGATTTGCTAGCTTAATTTGCCATTGATAGGAAATTACCAGTCAGGATATAGCAAATATTGTCGCAAAAGATTGGTGGTAAGTTTACATGATGAATCCATAAAATTGCACCAAAATAGCCTTTGTGCCCTTATGAAGGATGATTTCAGCCAATATCACTGCAGTATGAGTCACATGGGGCATCATCATATCAGTTTGTTATAGCAGCAGAGCCATCCACCTGATCCAAAGCACAGAATTTGATGAGTGTACAAATGTAATTGAAGGTTGAATGTAAGCAGACCTCAGCTTCATTCTAACCCCTGTTTGTCAGTGTAAACAAAGTATAAGGCTTTTATCCATTCTAAACGGCCTTTGGATCAAACCTCTACTGTTGTGCACATTCCCTGTGTATCAATTAATAATTTAGTGATCTATTCTTCAGCACATTTTGCAGACATAATTCATTCAGAAGTAACCCACAAAGACACAATGGAAATTACCTTTTCCTAAATGAATTGAGTTTTTATGTTGCTTTTGGGTGCACCGCCTGTGTAAGGATTTTGCATTGGAGTTCATTGAAGTGAGTACAGTGTAATTGGACCAAGTGTTAACTGACTGACGGCGAGACCTTCACTCACATCCAATGGCTAGGAATCTCTGTCCCCTCAAAAGAGGATTCTTGCCTCTATTTTCTTCAGGAATCTGGTCATGTTGATATTTAATTATGTTGCTAGCAAATCTTAACTGAACCTTGTTACAAATAATCCAGTAAAACTAGAGATTCTATCAATAATTTGCAAACTTTAAAAACCAAACATTTGCCATTTAAAAAAAATTAAAAACTTGCTAAATGCTCAGAGATCTATTTGTCCATAATATGAATAGATAAATAAAAGAACTATCAGGATTTGTAGCACAATAATTTGGTTCCTATCATCTCCCTAATTAAAATATGTTTTGTTTGAAATATGTGGAATCTATAATATACAGAATGCAGAAATGGTGAAAAGATAATTGAGAAGATGGAGGGCAGTAGACATAAATTAAACTAGCTCATTTGGAAAGAACATATAAAGCATTACCTTTATTTTGTGCAGTTCTTTTCAAGGTATTAAATATACAATTAATGGAATATAATAATCCTTGCTTTTGATTTCACACCTTTCCCATAAGGAGGACATCTCACAGTTCTTTCCAGAATATTGTACTGTAAAGTGTACGTGACTGTCTATTTTATAGGTGAACATGGCATCCACTTTGCACACAGCGAAGTCCCACAAGCAGTCATAAAGTGAATGAACAATTATATTTGGGGAAGTGTTGGCCAGGATACCAAGAGAAACTCTCTTCTCTTTTCAAATAGTGTTATGGGATGTATAACATCTACCTGAACAGTAGACGGACCTCAGTTTTAATACCTTATCTGCAGCATGGCACCTCTGACAATGCAGCACACTACCAGCTCTGCACTTGAGCATTACCAACTGACCCAGGCTGACGCACAATATTGACAGAAATCAGGAACTAACTAATGGCCCATAAATGTGTCTCACCGGCTGAAGGAAATTGTGAGTAGGACTTGATGGAACAAAGTGAAAAAATCTTTCTGTGATATAGTAAATGAAAAAGAACTAGTGAATAGCACATATCAAAAATGCATGCATTTTGTCCCAGAATTTTTCAAGCAAAAAATGTTTTGTTTTGTTTTGATGAATTTGAATCATTTTCCTGAAAATATCAAGCAGAACATCAACGGAGGAGTACAAGTGGCATAAATGTGCAAAACAAGCATCTTGACCCATATAACATCATCCACAATGAATGCTTTTTCACAAGCTGTTTATTATGTTTTTTAATTTTTAATACGCTATCTGTTTAAATTCAGCTTAACTCACTTGCACGGAGTTGAGCACCACCGAGTGCTGTGGTCAGATTTTTACTCATTGGAACGATGCCTGACTTTACCAGAGATGAATGCTATAGAATAGGATTCTGAATTCAGGCATTGTACTGAAGTGCATGAATTATGTGCACTTTCAATCTACAGCACTCTGAATATTATGTTCAATGTATTTATTCACTTTATAGTCATACAACTACATCATTAACTTTGTTTGTTTCCAGCAAAGAATTCATACTTGTTGCACATTTTTATTCAACTGATAGCAAATTGCAATAATAAGAAAATAAAAACATAAGAAAAGTCAGCATGAGAAAAGGCTATTCAGCCTACTGGAGCTTATCCCTTCAGTACATTATCTCTTCCATCATAGCACCTAATTGTATTTTGAATAACCACAGTTTCTGCTTTCACTGTTCTTGATAGATTATTCCAAACAGTTTGGAATCATTCTTTGAGTAAAAGCATTTTCCTGTTATCTGTTCTAAATGTACTTTTCTCTCATTTCAATATATATCCCGTCTTCCTTAATTCATACTGCGCTAAATTAAAATAGGTTTCACATATCATTAATCAAATTATTAATATGTTCTTGCCTTTTTTGGTTCTTCCTGCTGCCTGTCTTCTTGTCCCTCTTTGCGACCTGCAGATTGGCACAAGCAAAACAATAGGTATTTTTGGTAAACCAGACTTCCCACAAGAGAGCAAGAAATCTATGTAAACAAGCAGTGGTGCAGCAAAAAGCTTCACCTTTCTGCTTTGTGCAATACAAGCTGCCAAGGGCAAGGTGCCCTATTTGGCGGGCAGCATAAGCAATATGTTTGTGTTTCACTTCCAGAAACTTTTCTGGAACATAACATTTCCAGGTTATTGAGGATGAAAGGACCACTCTGGTAATAGATGAAAGGAGACTGGAGAAATTGTGGTTGGGCACATGGAGTCTGTTCAGTGGTTTTGATCCCATTTGGTGTCTGAACTAACTCAGTACAGTGTCAAATTTTTGTTGTTATGTTTTTCACACTTATGGTTAGTATCAGGGGAGTGGAGTCTGAGAGGGGCGAGTTCCCATAACAAAAGAGAGTTCCAAAAACAAGGAGGAGGATGCAAAATAAAGGGGCTAAAGAACCTGGCAGGAAGACTATTTGGGAAGTCTGTTCTAGGAACTGGGAGAGATTCAAGACCTTTCAAACGAAGCTGTGAATCAAGACCTTTCAAACGTAGCAGTGAATCAAGATCTGAAGCTACAACACCTCTAACTGTAACACTTATTCTTTTTCATTCAAGCATTTGTATCAAAGACACACTATAAAATCTACCATCTCTGTAAATATCTGTGTGTTCCGTTAATTAAAATTCAGTGGAAAATCACTGACTATTCAGTCTTCAAATCACAGCAGCCTATGAATTAGACCGGAACTGCAAAAAAGTACTCAATCACGTAGCAGTAATATCATCTGCCCAGATGCCCAAAATGAGCAAGACAGTGGGTAGAACTTGTCCAAACCCAGGAGACTCAATTTGTGGCACAAGGATCACAGCTTCTCAATGTACATTTCAGTCTATTCTACAATGTGTAAAAAGGAATAATGCCGTCATTTTAATCTTCCTGGATTTCAAAAATGTGTTGAAATATAAGGTGATTTTCTTTTTATTCTGAGAGGCAGTTTGTTGTTCTGAATCTCATGACGGAAATGAAATTATTCCTATTAAATAAAATTCTTCCTCATTGATTTTTGAGTGCACTGGAAATCAATTGGTGCCAAAGAAAGATGCGCCAGAAAGAAAAGTTCCCATTAAGAGTAACTCTATTAAATAACATCAATCGTAACATCAGATAATTGAGCATTTTGTGTTGCATTGCTCTTATTGTCAATTTCGTACAGTGAAAAGTACCTTCAGGTAATAACATGGCCACTTGGGTCTTCGCAGCTTCATGACCGAGGTCACGAAAACAGCTTCCCATGAGTACAGACGGAGAGGAGGCAGGCATCGTCTATGAGACAATTAACACATCTTGAAATGTCTAAATTCTAAATTACCCTGAAGCCTTTTCTCTTTGACCGTGCCTTTTTCCCTGGCTCAGCATCAAACTATGCCATTGTTAAGTGCTCTGAGACACTTCCCTGCGTGAAGGGTGCCATATAAATGCATGTTGTGTAAAGAGATATTTTCACTTTAATTGCTCAAAGATTCACATTTCTTGCATTGCATTTGTAGCAGCTATTAGCTTAGCTTTATGCCATACAGTATTTCATCTTGTTCCAATTTAGAAAATAAATTGTACGATATAATCAAAACTTCCAAAATAAATTTTCTTAATTATACTAAATAAAACTCAGACAATGGTAGTGTCAAATCAAACAATAATTGATTCTGGTGTGAAATCTTGTATCTTTGTAAAATGTCGTGATTCTACAAGTCAACCACAAAATACAGTCACTACACTTTACAATATATTCTGTGAAGCATTTGAGACAGCTTAATGCTGTGATAAGGCACTATATCAAATCCAACGCTTATTGTTATTATATTTTAAAATTAATGTAATTTCCTAGAATTACCAATAATAATTATGAAATCATATATGACATCACTCATTGGTAGAGAAAATTATAAAGTAAGAATATATTTAAACAGCAATTTAGGCAAAGAAATGTTAAAATGTGATTCTTACTTGCTCAGGGAATAAGTGAGAGGAATTTCCCAGGTGATGAGATATTAAAATTGTTGATGGTTTCCGTTGTGCACACACTCGTATTTGATTTGTTTTTGTACCAAACATCTTAAATTTTATGCGCAATTAAAAAATTCTGCTTGAGCTATGTTGGGTGCTCAAGACGTTTCATTAGCGCTCCTCACTGGTCTCCCTCGTTCCACCATTCACAAGTTGCAACTCATTCAAAACTCATCCTCATCCACAACAAACTCTGTACTCTGCATCTCCCCTGTCCTCACCAGTCTATACACGTGTAATTTTGTTGTTGTCTTTCCTAAGCTACTGTTCTTACTGTAGGTCTCAGTTTTCTTTTCTGTTGAGCTCTTGTGGCTTCTTGTCCACCCATAAGTGGAAAACGTGGAGAGGTAGCTGGTCCTAGAAAGAAAATGAACTATTTATATTCATGGAATACTATATTTTATATTACTTCCAATAAAATCCAATCAGTGCTGAATCCTGGCTATCAAAAAATGAATTGTTTTCTTAAAAGAGATTATATTTGCTCTGTTGGAAGTGAGAATTACACATTGAACGGACATAAATGCAGCATTATAATTCCAAAAGGATTCCAATGTTCCAGAATAACTGCAGTGGCACTGAAATATATTCACAAAAGATAACTCTTGAATGAATTGCACTTGTGTTGTGTGCAGTATATTTTCAGAAAATTTACAATATACAATAAACTCCTGATCACTCAACCCTTGCTTAAAGTGTAACTACCACACATGTCAGCATGCAGTCAATATCCTGGCCACATTTATTTTTGTATTTATATATATGCCTAGTTCGACATTCAGCCCTTTCGCTTGGAGTGATGAGTTTTCAGGAGTTTATTGTAAAATAAATATGAAAGAAAATGAAAAATTGTTTGAATCCATAAACACATTTACTAGAGGTTTAAAAATCCTCGAAAGTTGGTTCAATATCCACCTCGAAGGTATGAATTGGCAACACTCTCACTTCTCAATCTAAAGGTTGTGAGTTCAAGCCCCATGTCAGGACTTTGAGCTGAGTCAAGGCTGACACGCCAATGCATTGCATTGTTGGTGTTGCCTTTCTTTAGATGTCACATTAAACCAAGATCTTTTCCCCCTGTTCAGGTGGACATTCAAGATCCCCTTGTGCAACTTCCATCTGGCAAACTAGTAATTCAATTGAAATGAGAGGAATTATAGCTCAAAGCAATTAATATTAACGTAAAAAAATTAATTTAGGAAAAGGATAAGAAAAAACACAAGCAACCAGTCAATGATAGAATTGAAAGCCATGAATGCTATCCTAATAAGTCAGAAAAATATCCTTCACCTTTTGCGATATATTGCGATTTTCACAATCTGTGGGGGAGAGATTCCATTGAAATTTAGCTTGATTCTATTTATGTAACATTTTAAAGTGGTCCAGAATTTGGCAATTTTTTTTAATTCAGTCTCAACTTGACGTTGGCTTTTTGTAGTTCTTAAACTTATGGAAAACCAGCTTCAAAATTAACAACAACAAACAACAAATTGCATTTATATAGCACCTTTCATGTCAATAGGATGTCCCAAGGTGCTGAATAGTCAGGGATTTGAATCCAAGCAAGAAATTAGGATCAGGAGGGATGAATGGTAGGGAGAGTAGGGGTAGGAGGGTGACCGAAGGTGCAATCGAAGAGGAGGGCCTTGAGACCTCCCTTGAAGAAGGCAAGGGAGGGAGCAAGGCAAAGACACCGTGGGATGGAGTTCCAAAGGGTGGAGGCAGAAAGGCTGAAATGAAAACTGCAAAATTAAAACTGAATTTGCCAAATTCTGGATGCTCTGAAATGCTACATAAATAGATTAAATCCGGACACTGGTGAAATTCCACTCCACTCCCCCCCTCCTCCCCCCACCCCCCACCCACCCTCATTTCATTATTTGTGATAGCTATGACTTCTGCCTACCAAGAATAGGATTAGACTTTTCACAGTCAGTAAATCTCACATTCCAAGTAGGAAAGTATTCAACATGTTGAAGGGTTGATTACATAAATAGGGTAAAATTATTTCCACTGAACACTGAATCATAAATTTTAGGTCAGCACCAAAAAAAAAGGTTAGATGAATTATTCTGCACAGAGGATTATTAGGGCATAGAGTACCTGAGCTCAATTTCCCTTGGGTGGAAAGGTTAAGAGAGAGGAAGAATAGAGGGAAGTTAATTCTGCTCTGCAATTGGATTTTCTGAAACTTCTTGACAATCTACACAGTAAGTTTCAACAGGATCCATAGAATCGCAAATGTTTGCCCAAGCAGATAAAATTGGTGGTTCATAAAGTTACCTTCAACTACACTTAGTGGAGTCTAATTGATGGAAAGAATGATTGGCTGTAATTTGCAGAAATGAGGGCACCTGTCATTTCCTCTGTACACATATTTTGCTCAACTCACAAATTAGCCCCTACTGAGTCATTCAGGGCAGAGTGAGCTAGCTACAGTACAATGTGCAGTCGAAGATAGTCTAGATGTCAACCAATTTCGTTGAACTGCTAGCAGCATTCAGTGTAGGCAGGATAAATAAAGATTGAAATGACTAAATTTCTCCTGAAAGGTTGCCTTGTTTCAGTCATCTTTGGTGTTCAATCAAGACTGAGACCAGTTGATCTCAGTAGCCAGCTACCAGAACTGTTACTATACTACTTTATTCCAATTGGTACACTATGATTCACACCATGGATGAAGATCACAAAATCATTCCATAATCCTTCTCTTAAAATCCTTCAGAACATGTGGCACAGTGAATACCAGAAGTGTGTGGCACATATCACACAGATCTGTCATATGTTCTCAGGGTAGCAACAACTTGCATTTATATTGCACCCTTCCATGTTCTATCAGCTTGTCTGGCAGACATCAAAGCTTGGATGTTTGTAAATTTCCTTCAGCTGAATAAGGACAAGACAGAAGCCATACTCCTTGGCTCCTATCCATGTCTTCACTCCTGCAGTTCTAAACTCCTCAACCTCCCTGGGCTCTCCCTCAGACTCATCGAACCAGTGTGGAACCTGGGCATCCGGTTCAACCACCAGTTGTCCTTCCTCTCCCACAACTGGTCCCTGACCAGGACTGCCTTCTTCCATCTTCACCACATTGCCCGCCTCTGACCGTACATTACCACAAATGCAACCGAAACCCTCGTGCATGCATTAGTCACCTCCCGCTTGGATTACTCCAACGCACTTCTCGCCAGTCTCCCCAGCTCCACTATTCATAAGATCCAACTCATTCAGAACTCTGCTGCCCACATTCTGACCTGGACCAAACTCCGTACCCACATCTCACCAGTTCTGGCCAGGCTCCACTGGTTCCCCATCACCGAACCGATCGACTTCAAGATCCTCACACTCATGTTCAAATCCATTCACTCCCTGGCACATCCCTCCCTCTCCAACCTCCTCACTTCCCAATCCACCATCCGCTCGACTGGCACTGGCCTCCTACTTGTATTCTCGAACCCTCCGCCCCACCATTAGAGGTTGTGCTTTCAGCCACTACACTACAAAACTCTGGAACACTCTCCCTCAATCCCTCCTGCTTGCCCCCTCACTCCCCTGTTTCAAGTCCCGCCTGAAGACTTTCCTGTTCGACCGTGCTTACGGCCATCTGCCGCCTCCCCCTGGCTCAGAGTCAGGCTCCACCACTTTTAAGCGCTCTGAGACGCTATCCTGCATGGAGAGTGCTATATAAGTATACGTTATTGTTGTTGTTCCAAAGTTCCTTTAGCATAGTGGCTGAAAGCAAGGCTGTGATAGGGTAGTACTGAACTATACAGCCTCAGTTCAATCTATGTATTTAAATGCCCTCTATTGTAGTGCATATTGACAGCTACATATCATTTTATATTTCTTTAGCAAACATTTAAAACACGGAGTCACCAGTGAAAGTTTCAGTCTTCCACATACCCAAGTCTTGTATTACATTTCAAACCTCCTCCAAGGAAGGACTCTGAGCAGATATTGTGTCGATCGGGAACTGCTGAGAACAAAATAAAGACTTATGTGCTCAGCACAAACTCCCTGTACATATAATCAATCAAAATTCTTTTTTTGTTTCAGTAAATGATTCCAGCCAGTGCAGGCGCACGTATTTCTAACATGTGTGCAATCAAATGCACTGAGGAAACCAGGAGTGTTACAAAAGACCTTGTTCTTACAAGATAATAGAGATAACTAATTACTCGACTCTCCAATACAGCCAAATTAAATCAATATAGTTACCCACCGATGCCTATTTCAAAACCAGTATGGTGTAAGGGAACACAGTAGCACAGATATAAAAAAACGGTTGCGAAGGCAGATCGTAAACTTTACTAACGTTTGACTCATTGTCTAAATTTGTCGCAGTTTCCAAATATAAATGTAGAGCGACCCCTTTAAGTTTTTAAAAAATGTTTTATTGGTGAGCGAGGTTAGGACTGCTCACCCCCATGAACCCAATTATATCCAATCACGTTCCATTAGGGAATGAGCATTGTCCTGGCAGACAAGCCCCAATCCTCCCCAAAGGCTCATTTAGACCATCAAGCTTCCTTATCAATTCACTCTATCATATACTCTCCAAAATTGTCAAAGGACAACTCGGCTCTGATGCCCGCCTTCACGACCACCCAAGCAAGTTCAGGTGACCGGCTCTCCTCTCTGGCAGTACAAACCCAGCCTGAGCCTAGTGACCAAGTGCTTTGTATTCCAGTATCTCTGCTTCATCTTTGTGAGAGCAGATCAAACTCCTCAGATTGGAAGTAATATCGATCCCAACCAGGCACAGGAGCAGCTTGGTGCTCAGTAGTGCAATTCTTCCCATAAGAACCCTTATGTTATGGGTAAGATTCAGTCACGGCAGCATATCACAAGCAAATCTCAACAGGAGAACATTTCTGGTAGGTGCCAGAAGGAGTAACTGATAAAAACGCATGCTACACTTGACCCTAGCCAAAAGGCAGAGAAGCGATCACCTTTATAATGTGATCATTGGAATTCAATATATTAGAGTCTGTCTTATAAAGAAGAATGATAAAGTACATGGATACCAGTGTTAATGTCACTTCCTGTGAGTTGAACGCCTGAACAATAGTATGCATTCGCAGCACACAGGAAGTGACGTTAGCGGTGACCTGATGACATGGAGATCAGTCATTTTTTCACAGTGACAGGATTTTGAGTGGCATGATTTGGATTTTCAGGTAAAATAATTATTGCCATTATAGCAAGGCATATTCTAATGAAGAGCTGGCACATCTGGAAATACATTATATATTTTAATAAATTATTTTTGGTGTTCTTTGCATTTCCCCAAGTATTGCTATAAGGACTACAATCTATTCTTAACCTGTCCTTCCCACTCCTAATATGCAGTATATACATACATACATGTATATATATGTATATATACACACATACACAAACACACACACACACACACACACAGAGTTAACATTAAGGGAAATGCGGTGCAAATTTCCCTGGCCAACTCCAATAAATAGAATAATTTAGAGGAAATAGAGTGTAGAAATAATTTTAAAACTCATATACATTTCTTTAAAATTATTAAGCCAAAAAAGTGTGTGGAAAGCAAAGTCTTAGGTTGAACAATAATAAAAAGGCAGAGCTTCCTAATAAAAATAATAAAAAAAGAGTTTATAAAACAATTGAAAATTACTGTGCACACGATTGCAAAAAAAGAGCAGAGTCTATGTTATACAGAGACTGCCTGTGTGTCCAGTGCTCAATCCTTTGGGTATCAGTAGCGTTAATTAGTTAGTAGTATAGTGCTGCGCTTGAAATATTGTCCAATTTACCATTTAAATTTTAAACACTCTGCAATTTGTGTTACTATATTGCAATACATCAGAGTACTCTCAAGGTAGAATTAAAGTTATACGCTCTCTTCGGTTTCTCCTATTGCTTATCCAGCAAAATTTGCATTTGTTAAGATTTTATAGAGGTCTGATCCAGTCATTATTATTCAGCGTGTATATTGCTTTTAAAAATAGTGTCTTCATGGTGATTACATTATATGGCTGTATTCCAGAAAGGCAGGTTGAAATTTTAAACTAAATTTCACTTTCTTTGTATTCTCATACTTTAAATATTAATTGAATTTTCATCTGCTGTCAGTCCCATATGATTCTAAGCTCCATGGGCTGGCCACTTGTCTGCATGTATGATTCCTGTTTACATCCAGTAATGATGTCAGAATGTTTTATTGCTGTAATATTAATATCATAGTATCAATCTAAAATGACACTGCAGTGCAGTGCTGGGAGAGTGCTGCATTGTCAGAGGTGCTATCCTTTCAGGGAGATGTTAAACCTAGGTCCAGTCTGCTTGTTCAGGTGGACGTTAAATGTCCCACACCACTATTCAAAAGGAGAAGGGAATTTCTCCTAATGTCCTGGCCAACAATCCACCCAATATAAAATTAGTCAATCACTTCATTGCTGCTTGTGGACATGCTGTGTGCAAATTGGCTGATGAGTTCGCCTACAGATACACAGTCACTGCACTTTACAGTAAATCCTGCGACGTGCATGGAAACATAGGAACATAGGAACAGGAGAAGGCCATTCAGCCCCTCGAGCCTGCCCCGCCATTCAATTAGATCATGGCTAATCTTACCTAACTCCAAATGTTTTTTCCAAATGAGACATTTCAACCATACGATAAGACACTATATTAAATGCAAGACTTGTTAAACTACTACAATATAGTGTTCAGGCTCTAGTTCTGTCTTTTTATAACTTTGGCCTATTCTTTCTACCTTTTCCTAGTCTTTAAGGCAGTATATCGCCGTCAGCATTCCAACACACTTCACCATGAATCCAACTAAAAAAAAAAATTCTGAAATACTATGAGGGGAGGAACATAACTAATGATCTGATAATTAAGGTGACACTTGCCACATGGACAAAAAATTTGTTCAAAAATAGTCTTTTGAACCCACCCATCCCCACCCCATCTGAATTCTAAATATTCACTGCTGTCATCTTTATGTTTAGCCAGTTGCCATTGATGCCAATCACGGGTTCATATTTCAATCTGTTCCATAACAGACTGGTTTAGAATGACTAGTTGTTTCTTTCATCTCATTCTGATAAATAGGAAGTTTCTCACGGTCTCCGGTGTTCTGGCCAACAATCCCTCAAAAAAAATTGTTCCCTTTATGGCTGTTTGTGGGAAATTGCTGTGCACAAATTAGCTGATGTGCTCACCCACAAAAAACATAAAGTAACACCACATTATGGTACATCTTGTAGAGCACTTTGAGACGGCTCGATAACCCGATAAGGCACTATATCAAATGCAAGGATAATAATAAATTTCCACCCCACCAGGCTCTTACTTTGCAACAATGGTCCTTTGCATTTCATTTTCTCCTCCGAAAGGCTACGTGAGGGAACATCCTTCAGGATGACTACATCCTTTTGTGCTGATCGCTGAGCCCAGTCCTCTCTCTGTCGGCCCATCCTCAGATTTGTGACAATGTCACATCGGCCCTGATAAGGTATGAACAGCAAACAATTAAATAATGGTAATGCTCAATAAGATGAGACCATCAGTGAAAGCTACCTCTTCTTACTATCTATCTTTCAGAATAGCCTCAAAAATTATAAAAATCTGTAGAATCATAGAATTGTACAGCACATAGGAGAGCACTTGACCCTTGTACCCGTGCTTGCTCTCTCCTCTGCCCTTTTCCCACATGCTTTTGAATTTTGTGGAAATGCATGAGTGTGTTATTCTCATAAGTATCTGATATTGCTTGACACTGTTGGGAGGGTCAAAATCCTGGTAGGCAAACATTGTTAATCACAGTTAATAGCTTTTTTGTACTACTTCAGATATACTCAGCTATTCCAGCGGAGGCACTTATCTTCCCAAACACTATTCAGCAAGTATGAACTACACAAAGGGGAGAAGTTTTTAAAGCCTGGAGCACAGAATTATCTATTCCATCAGAAACCAGCATGGTAAGCTATGTGGTTTTAGCTAGTTGAATTCCAGCAGTATTCCAACACACAGGGTCCGTAAGCCTTGGTTTTTGCCAACCTCTGCCTAATACTCTCCAGAATTTGGTAACCAGGATGCATCCCTCTGGAGAAACATTCAAAACATGGAAATTTTCATGGAATTTTGTGAAGCACTGAGACCCTCCTGACATGAAAGGTTTTATATCAATGATTATTTGTATTATTATTTGAAGGTATAATAATAGAGACAGGGATAAACATTCCATTGTCATTGAACTGTGAAGGTGGTTTCCTGCTATCCTATCCAAATCTATATGATTTCTGAAGTTTGATTTCAGGCATTTAGAAGAGCTGGTCTGGGATTAAAGCACATGAGTGTGTATTGTATCAAGGCAGGTTTTCTTAAAGTGGCTTCTTGCAGAAGAGTTTCAAGAAACAGTAATATTTCTCTAGATTGTCAAAATCCTCCCGATGTGAAAGGTGCTATATAAGTATAACAACAACAACTATAAATTGGTATAAAGCATAGCAAATCTGAACTAACATCCTATAATGCAATATACACATGCACACACTTTAATGTTAATGGATCTGAACAAGCATAAGCGCTCTGAGACGCTACCCTGTTTGGAGGCAGCTATGTAAGTGCAAGTTGTTGTTGTAAGGACAAATGCACTGGTGTGTATAGCCCTGATAAGAATATGTGGTAATATAGTTACAAAGGTCCTATTAAGAACACAAAGGCAAAATACACATGGATTAATTGTTATTATGGCAATGAAGACTGCAGTAATGTTGCAAGCCTATGGAAGTTCATATAGTACTTACCGATTTGACAACCACGATGAAAGAAGAGTTGTGGCTTTCAGGAATGACTGCTGTTCCTGATCTGTGAGAGAGACCGAAACGTGACTGCACAAACTGTGCAGGAAATAATGATGTACAACTAATTTCCAGATTCTCTGTGGGTAAAATTGTTTTTATTGACTGTGCAGTTGAAATTAATTCTGTAGCTGCCGCTCAGAGAAGGATAATGACCCCCTTCTCCACATAAGAGGGCTGAGGGATTGCTGTGCTATACTGTGTCATGCTGTCAAGCCACACACTGTTTCCTGCACCTTTACGTGTGTGGGAAACAGGTATTTGATGATATACAATATTTCACGTTCTTGCCTGTAATAATCAATAAACTGCATCTCCGAAGTGACTATCTTTCAGCCATTCTGCCCTCACTCTCTGGAACTACATCCTTGAATCTCTCTGATTTGCCCGACCAACCCCATCTTCAAAGCCCATCCATAGCTCATTCTAACTCTTTGATCATGCTTTTGGTCATCCCCCACTACACCACTACACTCTTCAGTTTACCAAGCCCACCCCACCCGCTTTCCGCCTCCTCACTCCGGCTAAGGTGCTCAGTCAGTTGGATAAAGCACTTTGAGACATCCTCCAATTTGAAAGGCACTAAAATTGTGTTGTATTATTGTATCTGTCACATGAATGTAAGCTAAAAAATGAAATTCCTGTCATTATTATTATCCGTGTTATGTCCTATCCTGTCTGTATTTTGGGCACGCATTCTGAATATAGTACTATTTCAGATTTATACATTCCATAATCTGGTAATAAAGATGCTGTTCACAGCCCCTAGCATTTTTCACGTCTGATCTCATTTTTTCTAATGTTCTCCTTTCTTGATGCTAATAAATCACACAGGGAGCAGCCGTACTCCAGTACTGCACCCAAATTGTCCATTCTTCATGCATAGGCTAGACATTGAGTGTTTGAAGGGTATTGAACCGTGGGGAGAGGTTAATCAGACCCAAGCTTATTCCTGTGCTCACCCAATACTTGCACAGACACACATTCCAGCAGGAATCACTGAATTCCTACTCCAGTGGCCTCAGGTCAATTGTAGCACTCCAACTTCTGCCCTAGTTCAGCACATTACCAATGATTTCTTGGAAAATCACAGGTTTTTGTCTGGCCAAAATCCATGTTTTGTTGTCTATGTTCAGAAATAATTAAAAATGTATTATTTACCTTCAACTGTTAAAATGGCTGAACCGTGGTGCAGAGACACTACAGAAGGAAGGGTGAAAATGAAGAAACAAGAGAAACAGGAAGGAAAAGGAAAAGGAAAAGGGGAAATAAACATGAAATGGAGTGAAAACAGAAAGAGGAAAATGAACCAGCAGAGAAACCAGAGCAGAAATAGGAATTGAACAGGAAGAGGCGGTGGAAAGGGAACACGAATCTACAGGAAGAGGAAAAGAAAGGAAGAAGAGAAGGAAGAAGACAATAAACAACAACAGCAACAACTTGCAATTATATAGCGCCCCTAAACATTTGCATGGACCCAGTTTATTACAATAAAGAGCTAAAGATGCTTCTAACCTGTAATGTCGCAGCAAACAACTGTGGGAAAGAAGCAGGAGCTTTTCCAGGGACCAAGGGGTGAATATTGGGAGGGACCTGCCAGGAACATTGAATTAAAATCAAATGAATATTTACATACACTGCAGTTAATCTTTTAAGACTTGATAAATGTTTTACTGTGTCAACAAACTTGTTCAGTTTTATTTCCTACTCCTTCCTATATTATAAGAATTGCTAATAGGTATATACAGCATATGGGAAAATTGGTCCTGTGATACTATCATCAGTGATATAATATGTGGGTGCATGGATTTTTATTGCAATATGCGATTATTGCTAAATGTCTTGTAATTCCAATATTTATGGATACCAGCACAAAATAAACAACAGTAATTTGAGTTTACTATTTATTCTATCTATTAGGAAAGCACACCCTGATAACCTACACCAGATTTGTGCAGTTACTATCATAGAAAAGTGTACTGCAATTGTCTGCACTGATTATCTTGCATTGTACTGCACTGAAAAAGAAAAAGGCACTTAAACTAGAGAAATTTAAAGAAACAAAAAGATTTTTCAGCTCCTAATAGCTTCAGTCAGGTTTCGAATCAATGTTGAAATAATATAACAAGATTATAACTTTTTAAAAGTTTGTTCCAATATTATTCCAGAAAATATTGTTATTTATTTTCTGTGCATTTCCTGAATTTTACTTGATATAATAATAATCCTTGCATTTGAAATAACCCCTTATCACATTGTTGAGACATCGCAAAGCATTTCATAGGATTTTACTGTGAAATATAGTGAAGTAACTGCACTTAGTTCATCAGCTATTCTTTTGAACACAAGATTTGTGTGCTGTATTTTGAAAACTGAGATTTTTCCACTGCTGCAGGGAAAAATAGGCTTGCTATTTAATCAGATTTTCTCAAGGACACATGTAAAGGATATATGTTAATCATGCCTCAAGATTTGATCAATTCTGCATTTCTGAAATTTGGGGAGGTTTGTCCATTCAAGTCTATCGGCAGCCTGGCTCAGTTGATAGCAATCTCATGTCTGAGTGAGAAGGTTGCAAGTTCAAGGCCGATATCAAGACTTGGAACTCATATAGTCTAAACAGACCAATACAGTGCTAGGGGCCATGCTGCATTGTTAGAGGTGCCATTCTTTAGATGAGACATTAAACCAACATCTTTGCCTGTCAAGCGGATACTAAAGGTCCCATGGTACTATCTGAAAAGAGAAGGGAGTTTTTTCAGGGGTTCTGGCCAACAATTCCCCAAATAAAATTGGTCACTCACTTCACAGCTGTTTTTGGGTTGTTGCTGTGCACAAATTAGATGCTGTGTTCATCAACAAAACACAGTCACTGCACTTTACAGTAAATCCTGTGAAGCACTTTGAGATGTCCTCCTGACGCTGAAAGGCACCTTATCAAATGTAAGGGTTAAAAGTCTTCTGGTATAAATCTAAAATGTCATGATTTTGGCTAACCAATATTAATCTGCTTCCGAAGGACTGTCTTAAATTTTTGGAAACACGGTGTAACTTCTCTTTGCTCAAGCCATTTCCAAGCACCCTCTTGTGGATAAAAAATAAAAATCACGCTGTAAACACAGTGAGAACCAATGTATAAACTCTATGTGGCACCTGTTATAAAGAAAGAGAATAGTAAAGGGTGTGGGGAGGCAGAGGAGACTGTGATTACCTAGACAGTTCCTATGTTGAAAACCACCAAATATGATGTGATTAGTCAAATGGCTTGTCCTTTTGCTGTTTCATTCTATGAATGTATGTTATTAATCAATAACAACAAGATTACATTTGTATAGCGCTTTTCATGTTGGGAGACGTCCCAAGGAGCTGAAACATACTTTCCATAAAATCCAATTGACAAAACGGGTCACGTAGAGCAGTATAATCCACTCTAAACTTCATCCCTTTCTCTGGGTTCATTACTTTCCATGGACTAAGTGCTAGTGACTGGGAGCCAAGAACGAGAATAGAAATATCCATTTTGTATGGCCAAGTGCCCTTCATGTTCACAGGAATAAACCCAGGTTGACAATTGGAATAGTTTTGGAAATTGCAATTAGCTATTTTGCAAAATCACAAATTGGACAGCTCCAGGTACAGTATTTGCAAATGGAAGTCACAACTAACTGCATGAGTTCTGTTTTCGCATATCACAAATCAGATCTCAGAGCTACACAAATGCTGTCCCTTTTGAGACATTTTGAGACACCAATGATCCCATAGGAAATTGTCCATGTGACCTTCACTCCCACAACAGATGAAGGTGCTACCCATAGCCTGATATATTAGCTCCTCATAGCATTGGCAGCACATGACTGGTTCCAATTCACCCTTTTAGGAACCTTTCACTGCTTAGTGCTAAATCCTCAATCCGTCTGTTAGAAAGTGATGCACTTGTGCTTCCATTTCATCTGCTAAGAAAGGGGCCAACACCATTGACACCAGAATTGGTTCCCTCGTGACTTGTCTATTTCCATAGCCTTTCAGATTTCCACTTCCCTTTGGATCCGAAATATCAAGTGAACAACACTTCTTTTTGTAAAATATTGATGTTACATTGTATTTCATTGCCATCTAGTGGTCATAAATGTATTGTTGTCTAAGTGCGTTTCAAAATATTTTCATTTCTTCACTACTACCATCTCATTATAAATGTACTTTATTTCTGCTTTTATGGGGAAGCTCTGGGGTGCCATTTTCTTGATTCTGATCCTAAGAAATAGAGGTGGTGAAGGATCCTATTCCCTTATCTCCCAAACTGTTCATACTCCCACTATATCTGTCGATTGCTTTGACTTTTACCCTATATGAAAAACACTTTAAAAGTCCAAATTGTGCTGTTGATGTGGCCACTAGGCAATGAACAAGACCAGATTAGATGACTCGCCTTGTCTCCTTTCCTATTTGTGGTATGTACCTTCACTCATGCCTTTTGCCAACACACAAGCAATTATTGGAAACTAAACGTTGAGGCTTACAGGGTGAACCCATGTACCACCATTCTGTGTTCCCACACATGATGCCTGCTGCACTAAAACTTTGCAGGATAGTAATGTCCCACAAACAGTCATCAAGTGAATGATCATTTTTTGGTCTCCGAGGGATTGTTGGCCTGAACACCAAGAGAAACTTTCTTTTCTTTTTGAATAATGCCAGGAGATCTTTAACACCCACCTGATGTTAAAGACATCCAGGGAGACAAACCCTGGTTTAATGTCTCATCCCATGAACAGCACCTCTAACAACTCAGTGCTCCCCACAGGACTGTCAGCCTAGTATGTGTGCTTAAACTATTGCTTGTATAGGAAAACAAGCAGTCATTTTATGCACAGCAAGGTCCCATAAAAGCAGATAAGATAACTCAGAATTATCAACTCATCAATGGCTGGACGCATCGTCAAAGAGGTAGACCCTTCAGGTAGGAATTGAGAGAGGAGAGGGATTTTGGGAGGCAGTTCCAGAGGTAAAGCACAAAGTCTCTGAACCAGCACCAAAGGTATAGTAGTGAGAGTGAGGCATGAAACAAGCTAAAGTTAGTAGAGTGGAAGGAGTGGATAGTAGAGTAAGGTAACAGACAATCACAGAGATAGGACGATGCAGAGATTTGGAAGTGAGAACAAGGACCTTAAGGATCTCCATTAAGGGATAAGCAGCCAGTGAAGCCAGGTGAGCCAGGTGAGGATTCACGTGAAGGGCTCACAGAGAGGATATGGGCGGCAGAGTTCTGTATGACCTGGAGTTTGTGGAGAATGGAGCTGTTTCACAGGATACACTGGAAAGTGTAATGACTGTGCCTTCTATAGCCACACATGGCAGCCAAATTTCCCACAGCACCAAATTGTGATCAGGAGCACAAAACATGGTGCTGAGGCCTATTGGCACTCCAGTTCAATCTTCAATTTTTCGATTGTCATTTGCTTAATAAAAATGTCAAAGACTTTTAAACTGCATGAATTGTTGGCTATGTCGTCAATGTAAATAAGTAATGATTTCATTTAGCAAGGTGCACAAGTAGCAAGTGCCAAGCTGGACAAATTCAAGGCCTTTGGTTAGAATAATGCTTAACAATAATCCTTGCATTTGATATAGCGCCTTATCACATCGTCAAGATGTCTCAAAGCACTTCACAGAATATGCTGTAAAGTGAATTGACTATATTTTGTAGGCAAAATGTGGCAGCCAATTGTGCAAAGCAGTGTCCCACAAGCAGTCGTGGATGGAGTGATTTATTTATTCGTTTTACTTAAAGCAGTTGACTGCACATTGTCATTCATTTCTCTCTTACACAAATTTACATTCTGGTATCTGCAGATTTTTCAATAATATTTTAAGATAATGAAGGTGTCACCTTGTATCAGTTGGTACCACTCACAACTCTAGACCAGAAGATCTGTTGTTTGTTTATGTTGTAGGAATAATGTTTTACAGTACCTCAATAAATCAATGACTCCGTTGTATCGTTGCTGAAGAAATTTGCCCAATGTAGATCCAAAATCCTGAGAATTAAAATCAATAGAATGTAGTTAAAAACATAGCTCTACCAATAGTGTAAAAAAAATCAGCAGACGACATAAGTGTGCCAGCCTCATTTAGTTAGCAGCACTCTTACCTCTGAGTCAGAAGGTTGTGGGTTCAAGCCCCAACAACAAGATTTAGAATCCATCTAGTCTATCCTGACACTCCAATCCAGTGTTGGGGGAGTGCTGCATTTTTGGCAGTGCAGTCCTTCCGATGAAATATTAAACTGAGGTATCATTTGCCTGTCCAAATGGATGTTAAAGAACCCATGGCATCATTCAAAAAGAGAAGTGAGTTTCTCCCGGTATCTCAGTCAACAATCACCCAAATAAAATTGGTCACTCACTCCATGGCTGTTTGTGCAACACTGCTGTACAGAAATTGGCTGATGCAGTCGCCCACAAAATACACAGTACATCACTTTTCAGTATATCTTGTGAAGTGCTTTGAGACGTCTCAATGACAGGATGAGGTACTATATCAAATGCAACGATTATTATTATAAATATCATGGTGTACAGTGATTGTACCATCTCTCTCCCTATCCTTAGCCCCTCACTGGCTACCTGTGAATCTCACAAAAGAATTGTCTTTCTCTTCAAGGCTATTATAATACACAATGATTTTTGAATGCTTTTTTGTTGGTTATTTTACTCACAATTTTCCACATTAGGATATATTTAACAGGAAAAGGCCTTAAACATCTACCTTGGATGCTGAACCTCATCAGGGAGTTGGCAGGAATTTGACATTTAATATGACACCTAATATGAATATGAATTTAAGCATAAAACTGAGGAGCTAACTTTCAGCTTCAAAAACTGGGTTTGAAAACCACAGCTGCTTCCACAAGAAACCTGTTCTACAGTATTACAAGGTGCTTTCCATGCTTGTTTATAGGGAAGTGGAAAAGTGATTCAAATTCGGAGAGAAATTTTTATAACTGTCAACCCAATCCAAAATGGTTGGATTACTGCATTTGCATCAGTTCTGGGTAACTACACCCATTCATTGTTATAACCTGGCAAGTAGGTTCTTGTAATCGGCACCTTTGGTATTGCTCATGACCTTGACACTAAGAGATTAACAATTGTGGTGTTAGTGCTGCACATTCAGCTCAAAAATAACTTGCCTTTAATTAGTGGGAAATTCCATAGCCTGATTATATTAAAAGGATAGAATTGGTAGAACATACAGTAGGTTAGCGTGACCTGTGGAATACTTTACAGAGAGGAACAATACAGTACAGATTTACATTTGTGTAGCCCCTTTCATGTGGGGGGTGGGGGAGAGTCTCAAAGCACTTAACAGAATTGCTGGTTACCCGAGCTTTGGTTGCTTCAGTGGCCTCACTCGCCTGGATTAGAGAGAGGTAAGATAAACCAGGATTCCTACTCCTGAGTGCCTGAGTGAACCCTGCTGGAAAGGTAATTTGTGAATGAGTGTCAGGATTCAATTGGGATGTCATGCTCATGGTTTTTCTGGATTCATAGGCTTCTGACACATATTTTCCAGCTTCATATTTAAAGAATAATTACTAAGCCAAGATAATGGAGCAACTTATATGTCAGGATGCATCAACATCTTCAGGAGAGGAGGAAAGGATACCGGAGGACAAAACTATCTAAATGTCCTTATACTTGTTTAGTCAATAATGTTTTCCATTGTTACTATATGTATCCAGGAAACCAAACAATATCTTATATCTCGATAGCGTGGAGTACCCTGTAAAATGTCAAACTCCGGTTCAGATACTGAATACTTTTTCAGTTAAGTAAACTTTAATGGTTCAGTAATATTACTCTAGAGTAATAGTGACACATAGTACAATGCTTATGGATAATTGCCAACTCTGGTAACCATAGCTCCCCTACTCAAACACATACCTCCTTGTTTATCAGTAAGAGCTCCACATCAGTCTTGCAGACAATGGTAGCAGGACGCTTTTTGTTGGTCAGAAGAGTAGCTTCCTGAAAAATATAAATTTGGGAAAGTTGAAACAGTCAGTGGCAACATGAAAGAACATTAAACCGACTCTGGCTCTTAGTAAAATTGTGAAGCAGAAATGGAGCTCACCCCAAACAAATCACCTTCCTCAATTTCATGCAGAAATTCTGTTAGGGGGCTTCCAACTTTGGCAGAGATTTCATTTGATTTTGCTGCCATTTTACCAGTAAGTACAAAATAACACGATTCAGGTTGGTGGCCTTCACGCACAATGACTGTTTGTGTTTCATATCTAAAATTAAGGGAAAGTACATTGAATAATTAAGTTACGCATTTGGAGTCTCTGATTTCTCCCCATCTCCAATAACTGGTGAAGTGTCTGTAGGGAAATACATGAACACACAAATTTACATTTTATAACTATAAAATGTAGAAGACACCAATAATATGATCTGTTTGATTATTTGACTATACACAGGGACATAGTCATATGCAGAATTGGGAAAGACCATTTCCAATTACTGAGTTAAGCTGCTATCTATGAAATATCACTGAAATACCACTCTTCGCAGTCGGCAAAAACAATGGTGCTTAATAGTAGCATGAAAAATGAGCATGATGAAACTCTCTAACCAGCTTCAAACTCAAACACTGTACCAAATTTGGGGTGAGTTGGGGATCAGTCTTTAACAGTTGTTTTTAAACACATTTGTTGTGATCGCATCAAATCTGTATGAGTCAAATTGAGTTTGCTGTACTTTGTTCTCACACCCATAAACAATCCTTGCATTTGATGCAACGCCTTATCACATCTTTGAGAGGTCTCAAAGCGCTTCACAGAATATACTGTGAAGTGAATTGACTGTATATTTTGTGGACGAAACGCGGTGGCCAATCGCGCACAGCAGTGTGCCACAAATAGTCGTGGATTGAAGTGACCTTTTTTTNGAGGGGATTATTACACCTGGAAAAGCGATCCGCCAATCAACTAACAACTGGGTTCCTAGTTACTGCAAGTAAACAGAGGAGTCTGGAGTAAGGAAATTTGCCCAACATTTCAGCCGGAAATCAAACCCTGGTCCTCTTGCTTGCGAGGCGAGTGATCTAACTACTAAGCTACAGGACTCCAAATTCAAGTTTTGCTCTCAAAGAACAGATTTAACAATAATCAAAGAACATGTGACCTATTGCAATTGGCAGATGCATTGTTGATTAAACTATTTCTGCATGTTGTTTCACTTACTGTTGGTACACTGCAGCTTGGCAAACCTCCAACTGAACATTATGGGGTAGGACTTGAAAAGTTTGGTTCTTGCGTAAGAGTGATTGTATCTTTAAAACAAAAGATGTTAAAATAACAATATTTTGAATTAGAACCAGGCAATAAAATATTTACAGTACATAATCACAGCTACCAAAGCGACAAATAAAGACACACGCAGAGCTCCAGTCTCTTTGCTATAGTTGTGCTGACTATTTTAATGGAGAAAGATAGTTGAAGGACACAGGGTTAGAGTGCAAACGTTGAAAGGTAGGGTAGGGCGAGGCCATGGAGGGCTTTGTAGGTTAAAAAGAGAGACACTGAATCGAAAATAATGCAAAGACAACTAATGACAGAGCACATATATGATTAAACGTTAACTGATATTTGTATCAGTAAAATATCTAGAGTTTGTACAGACAGTTAAAGAAATGGTTAAAAATAATGAATAAATCTCATTCACCATTAACTCAATCAATATTACCATTAAAAGTTGCATCCTGATAACAGTGAATAGTTTATTAACGTTTGTTGGGAAGTCTGTCAGAAATCACTTTGTGCTATTACCAGTGCAAGTTCCTGTTTGCTTCGTAGCAAAGGAGAAACATGGAGCAGGCTCTTCAGCTTTGTAGAGTCTCTTTCCTGCAATAAAACGAAGGGTGGATAAATTTTTTTACTGGTAAGCAAAAGAGCTCAGTCAATATCTTTTCATAGGCATTTTAATATAACTCTGAAAAAACGATCTAACACAGAGCTAACTGATAGATCGAATATAATAATAATAATCCTTGCATTCAGTATCACAACAACAAAATTACATTTGTATAGCGCCTTTCACGTCGGGAGGACGTCCCAAGGCGCTGGACAGTGTACAGCATTTCAGACCCGAGCTGGGGTCAGGGTGGGAGAAGGGAGGGGAGGGGGAAGGGGGTGGCCGATGGTATGGTTGAAGAGGAGGGTCGAGGCGGGACTTGAAGAAGGCTAAGGAGTCGGCGAGGCGGAGTGATTAGGGGTTGGGGGCAGAGTGGCTGAAGGCTCTCCAGCCAATGGTGGGGCGGGTAGGTCGGGGGACCTGGAGCAGGCCGAAGCCGGCTGAGCGGAGGGAGCGGGTGGGTAGGTAGGGGGTTAGGAGGTCACAGAGGTAGGGTAGGGCGAGGCCATGGAGGGCTTTGTAGGTGAGAACCAGGATCTTGAACTGGATCCTCTGAAGGATAGGAAGCCAATGGAGTCAGGCGAGAGTGGGGTAGATGGGGTCACAGAGTTTGATGTGGGAGAGGACACGGGCTGCAGAGTTCTGGATTATCTGCAGCCTGTGGAGGGAGGAGTTGGGAAGGCCGACACACAGGTGTTTGCATAGTCGCGCCTGGAGGTGATGAAGGCATGAACAAGAGTTTCAGCGGCCTGAGGGGTGAGGTAGTGGCGGAGTCGGGCAATGTTACGGAAGTGAGGGAAGGCAGAGCAGGTCATAATAATAATAATATAATAATAATAATAATAATCCTTGCATTTGATATAGCGCTTTTCACGTCGGGAGAACGTCCCAAAGCGCTTCACAGAACACACTGTAAAGTGAATTGACTGTAAATTTGTGGGCGAACACGGCAGCCAAATGCGCACAGCAATGTCTCACAAACAGTCGTAGATTGAAAATGCCAATTTTATTATTGTTTTTGGTTTTGGAGGGATTATTATTAGGCTCTGTGTGGAGTAAGGAAACTTGCCCAAGGTTTCGCCCTGTCTGGAATTGAACTCAGGTCTCTCGCTTGCAAAGCGAGTGCTCTAACCACTGAGCTACAGGACTCCATAAGTCATGGCTTGTATGTGGGGAAGAAAAGACAGTTGAACGTCGAACAAGACATCTAGGTTCCTGACTGGTTTGGTGAGTTGTAGTGAGCAACCATGGAGGTTGATGCTGCAGAACCTGAGGTGCTGAGGCGCTGGCGAGAGGCAATCAGGAGGGCCTCGGTCTTGTTCACATTCAACTGTAGGAAATTTGCCCTCATCCAGGACTTGATGTCTGACAGGCAGTCTGTCCTGGAGTTGAGGAATGGTAAAACAGCAGGAATGGAAAAGAGTAGTAGCCAACAGAAGATAAAAGAATGAAGTAGAATAAATTAGCAGAGCAAAAACATAAAACAGGAAAATAAACATAACCCGATTTACAATCATACAGGAATGAATACTAAATAAAATAACACCTTATTTAGTATTCATTCCTGTATGATTATAAATCTGGTTATGTTTATTTTCCTGTTTTATGTTTTTGCTCTGCTATTCTATTTTACTTTATTCTTTTATCTTCTGTTGGCTACTACTCTTTCCCCTTCCTGATGTTTTACCACACCCCAAATATTACAATTGCAAATGACTATATTCACACAAGAGATTACAAGAAAGGTTTGGAAGAAGAAAGCCTTTTTGCACATCTGATCTCATCGTTCCAGAATACCCACCCTACCATCATTTACAGCGGAATGATACAACCATTTGGCTGCTAAGAGCTGGGTGCCCTATTTGAGAAATATCTGCGGGCCACATAAGCAATATTTTGTGTTTCCCTACCAGAATCATAACATTACTGATTATATGGATGGAGCAGGTGGACCAGATGAAATGGAGGATGAAATCAGCCCATGGCCACCAGTTGGATCATTCTGATTTACAACATCAAGCTGTTCCTTAAATGAACAGCTATGTATCGTTTTCTGTGTAAACAAATACTTTCTAGTTCCTGTCCTAAAATTATCCTTCTCAATACTGAGAATGTGGTATTCTTTGTTTGAAAATGACTAATGGGAGGACATAGTAATAATAATAATAATAGTAATAATAATACAGTACTAACATTTTTCTTCTTTGTAAAGCTGTGAATGTTAAACAACAGCTCCTTGTCAAGGTCTGCCTGCTTTTTTAGAAGGTTTGCCACCCACTGTGTCACCTTAGTCTTGTGTATATACCTGAGAAACAAAATATTAATTCAGCATCTTAATACTTTTTTTATTGTTATTTTCTTATGGTTAAACAGGGTCATAAGGCAACTCATGACGAGGGAAAAAAAGACATTTAAGGCCATGAAGGAAAATGGCACAGAGGAAAGATGGATTAATTACCAGAAGGCATACCATGTAAAAATGGTATCAGAATGGCAAAGAAACATTTTGAACTGAACATGGCAAGATATGTGAAGGATAACAATAAAAAGTTTTCCCATTATATTAAGAGAAAAATAAAAACAAGGGATGGAATAGGGCCATTGAAGGTGGAATTGGGTGAGGATAAGACAAATAATGCTACACAATCTGCAGAAGTACTAAATAATTTTTTTGCCTCAGTTTTTACTAAAGAGGAAATGCGATTTTCAAGGTAAAGATAAAAACAGATTAATTTAAAGTCTGCACATGTAATTACTCTCAAGCGTAGTGACTGTTTTTCTAGATATACACAGCAATTATTTGCATCAACAAGATCCTACAACACCCATAAGGCTGTTAATCTAAAGAATTGTTGAGCTGGACACCAGGAGAAATGCCCTTCCTGATTTAACATCCACTTATCCCATTTATGCCATAAATCAAAAAATATTCATAAGAATATAAGAGTTTTGCCAGGTGAAAGAAATTAAGGTCCATCCAGTTCATCTTCCACCATCCTGGCAGTGACAAGACAGGTCATGTCCCAAACTATATATTGTAACCAGAGATATTATTTCCTAAAATAAATCTATCTAATTTCTTCTTCTATTCAATCAAGAAAAACCTAGAAAAACACTAGTAATCAACCACAAACTTACCTAGACTCGTGATAATGTTGAGGGGGTGTTTCTTGATGGCTCTGTGGACCGGAACAGGCCCATGGGCTCTAGTTTGGCCGGCACTAGTGTAGAGTGTTAACCTAACTATGAACTCAAGTTGCTATATTGAGCTTGAACCCACAACCTCCCTGACCCAGCTGCAAGAGTGCCACCAACTGATCCAAACTGTCACACGTGTACTATTTAAATATTTTCCAAATATCAGTTCAGTATTATATAAGAATATTAAAACCATTCAAGTATTTTCTGGTTCTCAATGTACTAATGCTGGAAGTGATAAAATATATCCAGAACCAGAACTTCATTAGCAAGGATAACTTCTCCACTCAACAGTAGTACTTTAGAGGAAAGAAGGACCAAATTGTGGTAGGTTATTGATCACACTGAAAATGTTTCTTTGGTTAAGCTCCATTAATCAAAAATAAAGGAAGATCTTACAAAATATGATGAGAGACTACCATCAGTGCAGTACGTCAGATTATGTAATCACTTGCAGTGAAGTACTTTGCTTGTGCCCTAAAATGTTCCCTAAGTGAGCAAATTACTTTAATCCTTTAAAACACAACCAAATATTGTTAACAAAACATTTTCTTGTCCATGATGAAATAAATTACTTCAGCATGTTATTGATGATTTAATTATTCATAGTAGCGGTAATCCTAAGAAGCTATGCTCTTTACAAAGAGTGTCTCCAAGTTTCCCCATTACTAACCTCTTTATATCAGTCTGATTTGACAACTCTGGAGACAATAGATAGATTTTTGAAAATCCATGGTGAATTCCCTATTTTCCCTTTTTACAACTAGTTGTTTTAACATCTAATAATATTATAAGAACAGTAGCTAGAACATTTCTATCAGAAATGAAATGAGACATTTTCCAGAAATAACAACAACTTGCATTTATGTAGCATCCTTTACACAGAGGTCTGAGAAGATAAACAGTTTTGATAATAAAAGAAGACTTTTCAGTGTTGTAAACAACCACACAGCAGCACACCAGTTTAACACTGACTGCTCTGAAAGTCCTCCTCATTGCTACAGTTAGCCATCTTACCTGAACCTTACGACTGAAGATATACTCTGGTGGAGTCGGGGGGATAAGTGAGGTTTCCTTGGAGATGAACTGGCAAGCTATGCAATTTTTAACGTTTAGCTGGTTAGAATCCAACAGTACCCCAACGCACACTCTGGAGTCCCCAAACCTTGTTTCTTGCTAACCAGCACCTAATACCTAATCTGGAATTAGGTAAGTAGGATGCGTCCCTCCGAGGAGAGAATGTGCATTCCATTCCAATAAACATCTCTGGAATTTCCTTGAACAGGTGGGATGCATGGAACTCTCAGGTTGGTTTGGATACTCTTAATCATAATGATGGGTTTCCACATGTGTCATATCCTCCTTGGGGGTCGATGAACAGCGGCTCCTTGGAGCTGAACTGGCTCCAAGTTGACATGCCTGGCAACGGAATGTCGGAATCAAGCCAGCCCTCTGTGGTGGTCCAGTTCCTGAGCCAGGCAGGTCCACAGTATTCCAGGGTACTGCTGATATAATACAAAATTCCATTGCCTTTCACATCGGGAGGACATCCCAAGGTGCTGAATGACAGCACAGCGAGCCTGGCTCATTGGCAGGACCTGGAAAGGCAGACCAGTCACTGGTGGCAGGGAGTCATCCCACTCAGTTCCTGTTATCCCTGCAGACCTAAGCCCTGATGAGTAGGGTGTCCTAGTTGGACAAGCAGCAGGAAAGCTTGCCAGACAGCACTACCAGTGGCAAGCTATGCAGTTTCAGCTGGTTGAACTCCAGCAGTACCCCAACCTGCACCTGATCCTTCCCCGAATTAGGTAAGCAGGATGTGACTCTCTAGTGAGAGAATGCACATTCCATTTCAACAATCTATCTCTGGGATTTCCAGGTGTAGGTGGGATGCATGGAAATTGCAGCTTGGTTTGGATACTCTAAGCATGGTGATAGGTTTTCACATGTGTCAGATACCCGGCTGACCAAAAAACGAATTGAGAAAAGGGCAAGTAAATGGTAATAAACATACAGCACCTTCAGAGAGCTGGTACAACAACAATAACAATAACAATTCAGTTCCAGGCAGGGCGAAACCTTGGGCAAGTTTCCTTACTCCACACGCCTAATAATAATCCCTCCAAAACAAAAAAAACAATAATAAATTGGTCATTTTCAATCCATGACTGTTTGTGGGACATTGCTGTGCGCAATTGGCTGCCACGTTCGCCCACAAATATACAGTCAATTCACTTTACAGTGTGTTCTGTGAAGCGCTTTGGGACGTCCTCCCAACGTGAAAAGCGCTATATCAAATGCAAGGATTATTATTATTATTATAACAACAACAACAACTTGGATTTATATAGCGCCCTCCACACCAGACGGTGTCTCAATGGGTAGTAATGATCTTCTGTGCTGTTCCCTCCAACATGCTCTCCTGTGTTAAGCAATATAAGTGCAGATTGTTGTAAAATTCTATGATTCTTTGTCTATCATACACCAGAGAATAGGAAATCCTACAAATCCCTCCAGTATTGTCACTGCCTGTACTCTAATATAATTTCCTGGGTGAAGAGGAGGGGAAGAGACTGAATGATCTGCTCTTTTGGTGGCAGCCCTCTGCCCCTGACATTCCATGTGAGGAAGTGGTCATCTTCTACTCCCTGTATCTCCAGCTATATAACTAAGATTGAGAAATTATATGGATTCAAAGTTTCATCCTCCTACAGACCATTGCAACTCACCATTGTACACCTTTCCAATCAATAGCTTCCTTTTATTTTCTAACTATAATAACGACTTGCATTTATATAGCTCCCTTCATGCAGAAGTCAATGACGGACCATGTGGATTTATCCCAAATTAACAGTTTAAGGGGAAAAAAGAATGTATCAGTTTGTGGGGGATTTACAAATCAAGCCAGAGCGCTCCATTTTAGCTGGAGCAAACAGTGAAGAAGTGGTTCTAGGACAGAACTAGGTCGTTATTGTTGTTTTGAGAAAGAGAGACACACAACTCTCTTACACACATACATTCAAAGGGTTACAAACCCACAATGTTTGACATCTTATTCTGGGGTTAATTATTTCCTCTTCAGAAATATACAGCCAATCTATGAGGATAATAATAATAATAATCCTTGCAATTGATATCATGTCTTTGAGACATTTCAAAGCACTTCACAGAATATACTGTAAAGTGAATTGATTGTATATTTTTGTGGACAATACGCGGTAGCCAATTGCATACAGCAGTGTCCCACACATAATCGTGGATTGAGTGATCCAATTATTATTATTATTATTATATTTTTTGATGGGCTTATTATCCCCAGCAAGCGATCTGCCAATCGATTAACAACTGGGTTCCTATTTACTACTACGTAAACAGAGGCAGGTGGAGTAAGGAAGCTTGTCCAACATTTCGTTCTATGCCGGGATTTGAACGCAGTGCCTCTTGCTTGTGAGTGGAGTGTTCTAACCACCAAGCTACAGGACTCCACTTGATATTGTTTGAACCAGTGACTGAAACATGTTTTCCTAATGCAAAGTTATTAATCCAGTTTTGGTTCACTTATTGTTTAAAAGTTTAATTTAATAAACATCGACGTACAGACTATTTTGTTAGATATTTTACCCATGTGCATACAAATCTGGTTGTTGCCTTTCTGATATTGACCACAGCTGCCAATTTAAATCACTTGGCTGGTACTGTATGTAGTTGCTATATAGGCTTGTAAATAATAATAATCCTTGCATTTGATATAGAGCTTTGTCCAGAAGTCTCACAGGAAACACTGCAAAGTGATGTGACTGTGCATTTGAGCTGTGAACTTTTTCTTGCTGTTCTGTGTTGAATAAATTACAAACTAAATAAAGACTCACCTCTTCAGAGCCAGGTTCAACCCGCAGATAGTTTTTACAATCCTGGCAATTCTTTGGAAAGTTCCCATTTTCACACTGTTGGGAGCAGAACAGGATGATACCAATATGCAGTAAATATTCAGTAAAAAGATCGGTATTCTTAAATGCAACGTGTGATAAGTCCTTTTACAATCAACATTTAAGAGTACTGTATCCAGAAACTACCTTTGCAATGAGGTTAAGACTCGCAGTAAAAACCTGCACCGACCTGGAACTTGTCGAGGGACATAACACAGTAGTTCAGCACCAGATGTCAGCAGATCCCCAGAGCTAATGTACAAAATGATCCATCCGCTGCCCATTCCCTTCCGCATTATTCATCCAGAGGCACTCACAGTGAACCCTGTCTCATGGGCATCAGTCACTGTGATCCCACCTGAGGGCAGATTTCACGAGTCCCCCCGTGTGACCCATTCCACAACATAGGAACAATGTCAGTCTGACAGCACCTGATTTACAGCTGAGCTGAGGGGAGGGGAGGAAGGAGGGAGGAGGGAGGAAGCTGTGCCCCATTGCTCCACTTGGGTCCCTATGGCTGAACCGTGCAAAGATCGTTCACATTCCCCACTCAATCCCTCGACTCCTCGTTTTGCAAACGAACACCTTCATTCCCCAGATATGGAGAAACGAATGCATTTTTTTTTATTGCGTTCGATATTCCTTCTGCACGTTGTGCAAAAACTGCTGTCGGTTAATTAAAACACACACACACACACACACAATGTGTCTTACTCTTTACCAAATAGTATCCATATAAGATGTCAGATCGATGTTGAACTGGCATCCTTCCTTGCAAGGGTGAGATCAAAGGATGTGAGGTTTACAGTGTTGCAGTAGCAATAGGTAGGTTTGCATTTAATAAGTGTCAGTGTGCCACTGTGCCCTCCCCGCGTTGTTTCTACCAGAGTTCCAGTTTAAAAATAAATGTTTTTTTTCTTACTCTCCCTCTAAAAGCACTATTCACATGGGGAGTGTTGAGCGCCCCTATGCTTGTAGGGAATTGATGTCTCTACTCTCAGTGCTTCCCTTTGGCAGTATTACTGCAATCAGGAAATCAACTGGGTGGCTATATTCCTGGATAGTATCAGTGCAGTTAATAATAATATTAATCCTTGCATTTGATATAGCACTTTTCACGTCTTCTAGACGTCCCAAAGCGCTTCACAGAATACACTGTAAAGTGAATTGACTGTATATTTGTGGGCGAACGCAGCAGCCAATTGCGCACAGCAATGTCTCACAAACAGTCATGGATTGAAAATGACCAATTTATTATTGTTTTGTTTTTTTGGAGGGATTATTATTAGGCTCTGTGTGGAGTAAGGAAACTTACCCAAGGTTTTGCCCTGCCTGGAATTGAACTCACATCTCTCACTTGCAAAACGAGTGCTCTAACCACTGAGCTACAGGACTCCATGTTACATGTTGTATGATCAGTCCTTTTTTTTTACAAAATAATGCTCCTTGCATCATTGAGACATCATTGAGACATATCAACAACAACAAATTACATTTATATAGTGCTTTTCACGTTGAGAGGACGACCCAAGGCGCTGGACAATCAGGGATTTGGACCCGAGTGGGGTTGGGATCAGGAAGGGTGGAGGGCAGAGAGGGCAGCAGTAGGAGGGTGGCCAAAAGCACGGTTGAAGAGGAGGGTCTTCAGACGTGCCTTGAATGAGGCAAGGGAGGGAGCAAGGCGAGGGGACTGTGGGATGGAATTCCAAAGGGTGGAGGCAGAGAAGCTGAAGGCACGTCACACAATATATTGTAAAGTGGATTGATTGTGTATTTTGTGGCGTACAATGAACTGAAAGAGAATGTTAACCAGTTGCTTCCTGAGAAGGAATAAAGGTTGTTTTCAACAAGTGACCTTGGGCACCAAATGTTTAGTTGCTCAGTTCAGTACCCAGTTTCTCTTAAGACCAAAAACACTAAGTCTATCAGTGTTTCTAACAAATAGCTTACCACATTCCTTCCAATAAAGTGTAAATTGAGAACAAACTGATGCATTACAGGCCATGTGACTGGATAGGTTTTGAAAGGAGATTGTATCTATCAGCATTGCCTCTACGGCCTTAAATGTTATGGAAGGAAACATGCACAAACCTGATGTCTTACAGTCGGATACCCCACTCTACAACAACAACAACAACAAGATTCCATTTATAGAGAGCCTTTCACGTCGGGAGGACGTCCCAAGGCACTGTACAGTTGGGTCAGGAAATGGTCAGGGTGAGGGGAGGGAAGGGAGGAGCGAGGAGGGGGTAGAGAGTCGAGAAGGGAGCTGAAGGCACGGTCAAAGAGAAAGGTCTTGAGCCCGGCCTTGAAGGAGGAAAGGGAGGAGGCGGCGAAGGCACTGGGGGATAGAGTTCCAGAGCCTAGGGGCTGAGAGGCTGAAGGCCCGGCCACCGATGGTAGGGCGGTTGTGGCGGGGGATGTGGAGGAGACCGGAGCCAGAGGAATGGAGGGTGCGGGCAGGTAGGTAGGGGGATAGTAGGTCGGAGAGGTAGGAGAAAGCAAGGTCGTGAATGGCCTTGTAGGTGATTCTATGTGATTTGTCTTTTCAAACTGATGTTTAGATGTACCCTCAGAGCAGGCTCTTATTCCATCAGTCTGGGCAGTATTAAAACCAAGCTGTGATGAGATGAAAGCGAATGTTCTATCCACAAGGGAAATTGATGTTATAAATATATGTTGCACTTGGCTATTGAACAGCTTTCCAAACGTAACCTTTTCAACATGTTATTACATACTGATTGAGTGGCTTTGTTTAAAGCTCTTCAAAGCTCAAATGTTTTCACCAGTGCATTGTTCACTTTCTTAGAAGAACAAGAACAACAATTTGCATTTATTTAGTGCCCTTCATGCTGGACTGTGTCTTGGAGCGCTTAACAGTGGTGGAGCCCGATGCTGAGCCAGGGGGAGGGGGAAGGTGAATGTAGGCACAGTCAAAGAGGAAGGTCCTCAACCATTGATCTTATAGAAACATATAAGATTCTTATGGGGCTCGACAGAGTAGACAGTGCAAGACTATTTCCCCTGGTAGGAGAATCTAGAACTAGGGGTCACAGTTTTAAGATTAAGGGACCTTCGAACAGAGTTGAGGAAACACTTCTTCACTCAGAGGGTAGTGAATTTGTGCAATTCTCTACCCCAGAAGGCTGTAGATGCTTAGTCCTTGAACATATTCAAGACTGAGCTTGATAGGTTTCTAAAGGATAGATGGTCATTAAGGGATATGGGGATAAGGCGCGCAGATGGAGTTAGGTTAGAAAATCAGCCATGATCTTATTGAATGGCGGGGCAGGTTCAAGGGGCCAAATAGCCTACTCCTGCTCCTAATTCCGATGTTCCTATGATCTGAAAATGGGGAGAGAGGGCAAGGTTAAGGAGCTGTGATTCCACAGTTTTGTAGTATAGTGGCTGAAAGCACGACCGCCGATGGTGGGGTGGAGGGTCCAGAGGACAAGGAGGAGGCCAGATCCAGTCAAGTATATTCTGTGAACAACAACAACAACAACAAGATTTCATTTATAGAGCGCCTTTCACGTCGGGAGGATGTCCCAAGGCACTGGACAATTGGGTCGAGACCCGAGCAGGGGGGAAATGGTCAGGGTGAGGGGAGGGAAGGGAGGGAGGGAGGAGGGGGTAGAGAGTCGAGAGGGGAGCTGAAGGCATGGTCGAAGAGAAAGGTCTTGAGACCAGCCTTGAAGGAGGAAAGGGAGGAGGCAAGGCGAAGGCACTGGGGGATAGAGTTCCAGAGCCTAGGGGCTGAGAGGCTGAAGGCCCGGCCACCGATGGTAGGGCGGTTGTGGCGGGGGATGTGGAGCAGACTGGAGCCAGAGGAATGGAGGGTACGGGCAGGTAGGTAGGGGATAGTAGGTCGGAGAGGTAGGAGGGAGCGAGGCTGTGAATGGCCTTGTAGGTGAGGATGAGGATCTTGAATTCGATCCTCTGGGGGATGGGGAGCCAGTGGAGGCGAGCGAGGGTGGGAGTGATGTGGTCCCGAAGCCTGGTGAGGGACAGTACATGAGCTGCAGAGTTCTGAATGACCTGCAGCTTGTGGAAGGAGGTGCCGGGAAGGCCGGTGAGGAGAGAGTTCCCATAGTCCAGCCTTGAGGGGATAAAGGTGTGGACCAGAGTTTCAGCAGCGTGAGGGGTGAGGTAGTGCCGTAGTCTGGCGATGTTTCAGAGGTGATGGAAGGCGGTGCCAGTTGTGGTGCAGATATGAGGAAGAAAGGACAGCTCAGAACGCCAAGGTTCCTGACTGGCTTTGAGAGGTGGAGAGTGCAGCCTTGGATGCTGATGCTGTCAGCACCTGAGTTGCGGAGGCGCTATCGTGAGCCAATCAGGAGGGCCTCAGTTTTGCGCACGTTGAGCTGAAGAAAGTTGTCTCTCGTCCAGGACTCAATGTCAGACAGGCAGCTGTCAGGACATCAGTGGTCGTGGAGTTGAGGGTAGAGGAGGAAAGATAGAGTTGGGTGTCATCCGCATGCTGTGAAGTGCCATGAGACATCCGAAGATGTGATAAGGCGCTTTATCATATGTAAGGATTATTATGTATAAGCACTGAATATAATAATAAGTGTACAACCCAATACTTCTCCAACAATGACCACAATATCCATTCAGTTTGTGGCTTGCAGTGCTGAGTATAGGTTTATACTGTACCTCCAAACTTGCCACTTTCACATGTTAATCAGTGTGGATCTTGGCAATATATTTGTCCATTTTTATATTGCCTCTGACTGCATCCTGATATGCACAGTTTAATATATCTTTAATATATCTTTTGAATATATTTTTTAAATATGTACTTGACTTTGCTGATTCAGGCAGAATCACTAATAGTGACCTCAGCACCATGGGTTACTGAAAGAAAAAATCAGCTTGGGTTTCTATCGCTATCCAATGATCTCTTCAGGAAAGTTCACGTCGTTGGATGATTATAAGGAACAAGTGGAACTCAGCTTGGATGCTCCTCAGAGTCAAATAGCCCAATGGTGTTTATTTTCTATTGTCGACTGGCTCCATGAGTGAGATGCCAGGGGTTGCTGGCTCCCATGGAATTGTCACCCAACAAGAGGCAGGATCTTCAGGGTTCGAACAGCAAAAAAATAGAAAAAATAGTCCTCACATCTTTACCTGCAACTCTGAAAACAATTATCTGAAAACTTCAGAATCTGAAAATAATACTATATTGCACAAAATATAACCTAGTCCATGAATACAAATCAAAAGAACAGAAAACAATTTGTATGCACTTAAAAATATATAGTGGTTTTGCTCAGGCCCAGGTGAATAAAAACATAAATATTGTATAGCGGATAGCAGAATAAGGATTAATATTGAAAACAATGTCAACATGGTCCACTGACTAAAGGTATGGCTTGTACAATGGTTAACACAAAATAAGCTTGCCAATCCTTCTTAAGGTATTCATATCATGTGATTAGGTAAATTAATGGGCTAGAAATGTCTCAAGTTTCCCGCAATATTTACTTCAAATCTAATAACAGATTAAAAACTGATAAACAGCTCCTTCTTGTTTTAAATCGAGTTCCCTAATGGATGATGCACAAATCAATATCTCAACCTGGCTTTAGTAACTGTAATGGAATCTGTATGGATTGTAAATGACTTGGCAGACATAACTCAGGGGAACTATACAGCAACAAGATTGATTGAAACTCCAATCCAATGATTTTTGTGTGTGATAGTGTTTAATTCCATTGAAGCTTCACTTGGATCCTATTATGCAGATTGAATACATGATATCTTCTGAATTGTGTTCATAGGCGTTGAACAAAGTAAGTTTGTTAAATGTTCCACACCTGGAGGTCTGCTTAAAGAGATGTCAGCGATACTGAGAAATGAGTTAAAGAAGAAAATCTTTAAACCAAATGGGGATCGGCTGTTTGCTGTGGTAGAAATAATAACATCAACACAGGAAGATGCAAGATATTACCTTTGTAATTCAGGTAATATTAGCACTTATACATAGTAGCATGTTGTTCCCATTATCTATTATTTGTGAATATATATTTGACAAGCTGCAAGAAATTTAATTTTAATTTACTTTGATGAGTCGAGAGCAAGTAAAGAATGGGCATGGTTATTTTCTCAATACACTAAAATTAATCTTTAAAGGGACTCCAATAATTATAAAACAAGGTTGAATAGTTAAATAATTAAACTAAGTTTAAACACTACAATAAACCAATTCGTTCATAAACAATCACCTGGTTTGTAAGCACAATGATTGCTGCTTTAAGTCTGCATGGACTTGTGATATTTCACATTTTACTTTTGCTGTTTATGTATGTGCTCATTGCTTAATTTCTGATCTTCTCGAACTGATGGGTTTGCAGAATTTAGCTTGAAAGAGTGATTACTTCCGTTTGTCTGAAGAATTCTAGAAGATGGTCTCGGCTTCTCAACCTTGTATCATCTAACTAAATGAAATACGTTTTATACTAATTTGAAATAAGGAGCAATTTTTATTATCTCTTTTGCATGCATGATACTTTCCACTAATTCAGTGCCAATTAGTGGGATGATAGCTTCTCTCAATTGAAGTTAAGTCACTAGCTCAAAAAAAAATTGGTCACCAATCCACAACTCTTTGTGGGACCCTGTTGTGCACAATTGGCAATACATTACAATACATTCACTTTACAATATATTCTGTGAAGTGCTTTGAGATGTCTTAACAATGTGATAATCCTTGCATTTGATAAGGATTATTATTAGTAGTAACTAGCATGAGCCACTGTGGGCTTGCAGTTCTCCCAATTCACAAGAATTCTGTCTGTCCAGTGTCTTAGGACGTCCTCCCGAAAGGCGCTATACAAATGTAATTTTGTTGTTGTTGTTGCGGTTGCCTTGAGTAATCTTTGTGCTCAACAATTTGCTCACTATTCAATAAAGAGAAGGGAGTTTCTCCCAGTGTCCTGGATAACAATCCCTCCAAATAAAATTGGTTACTCCCTTCATGGCTATTTATGGGATATTGCTGCGTGCAAATTGGCTGCCATGTATCCTTTTGAATCATTTTGAAATGTCCTCACAATGTTTATATCAAATGCAAGAATCTTTTATTATTATTATTTTGACAATGTTGGGATGTGGTATTTACCAGACGCTGACAGTCAGGGATTTGGGCTCGAGCTGGGTGTTGGGATCAGGAGGGGTGGAAGGCAGGGAGGGCAGGGGAAAGGAGGATGACAGAAGACACAGTCGAAGAGGAGAGTCTTGTGACAGGCTTTTAAGGAGGCAAGGGAGGGGGCGAGGTGAAGGGACTGTGGGATGGATTCTGAAGGCCCAACCGCCAATGGCTTGTATCAAGACCTTCCTCTGCGATTGTGCTTTTGGTCATCTTTCCACCACCACACCCCTTGCGCTACACTCCTGACTGAAACCCACAGCTCAGATACAAACACTTCATTGTCCAGCACCTTGGGACATCCTCCAGACATGAAAGGCACAATATCAATGCAGTTTGTTATTGTTGTGTTGGAGGAGAACTGCATTGACTGAGAGGCCATCCTTTGCATGATATGTTATAATAATATAATAATCCTTGCACTTGATATAGCGCTTTTCACATTGGGAGGACGTCCCAAAGCGCTTCACAGAACACACTGTAAAGTGAATTGACTGTATATTTGTGGGGGAACGCGGCAGCCAATTGCACACAGCAATGTCCCACAAACAGTCGTAGATTGAAAATGACCAATTTATTATTGTTTTTGGTTTTGGAGGGATTATTATTAGGCGTGTGGAGTAAGGAAACTTGCCCAAGGTTTCGCCCTGCCTGGAATTGAACTCAGGTCTCTCGCTTGCAAAGCGAATGCTCTAACCACTGAGCTACAGGACTCCACAAACCAAGTTAAACCAAGATCATGTCTATTGGTTCAGGTGGATACTTACTGATCCCATGACACTATTTGACAAGAGAAGGGAGTTTCTCCCAATGTCATTTCAAATAATCCTCCAGATAAAATGGTCATTTATTTCATTACTGTTTGTGAGAACTTGCATTGAGCAAATCAGCTGCTGCATTTACAGTCACCACAGTTGATAAAAATTACCTGTGAAGTGTTTTGATGCTTTTTGATAATATAGGTGCCAAATCAAAGCAAGGATTATTACCAAATTATTTATAGCAAAACTCTATGATGTTGCAATATCGTGAATGCCTTTTTGTAAATCTTATAGTCCACATGGTCTCAAAGACACATAAGAATATAAGGCACAGAATGAGGGAAGGTCATTTGGCCCTTAAAGTCTGCTCCCTCTTCCATTGCACAAAATCTATTCTAACTTGAACTCTATCTCCACAAGCATTGATGTTTTCTGATCCCAAAGGCAATCAAGCAAAAACTGGCCTCTTTCACCCCATCCCTTTGATCTTTAGGCATGCATCAGATCATATCTATTGACAAACTAATAACCATGGCTAGAAATGATTGATAAAAAGATACCACAGAGGCTAGAAATGATTGATAAAAAGATACCACAGCGGCACTAGTTGTATTGGCTGGTAACTCCCAATCAATCAACGCTGCTTTGAGCGGATTTTCACCAAACTTGAACATTTTATCTAAATTAATTACATTTAGCCTTATATTATATTACTTTGTTTAAAGATTTAAATTTCAGCTTCTCTAACAGCTTCCTTTGGCAATCAATGTGATGAAGCTGTCTGCCAGCAATAAAAATATCCGGTCAAGAACATTAGGTAATCTTATAGTTTTCCAATCCAGTTTAGAGAAGATGCTTGTAACTGAGTCAACTATCCTCATACATCCTAAAGTTTACTCAGTGATTTATTCTTCAGGATTGTGGGCTCTACAAACGACCTCCAAATGTAGGTCAAAGATCAGGTTAAAGATCAAGACAACAGGAATGCTCAGGTAGTGGTAACTGTGACTCTTTTAGTCGTCCCTTAACATTTACTTGAACTGCTACGTTCACTATTGGTTACTTATATGAATGGCTCTCTCCAGGTCCCCTATCCCTTACTGTATTAAACATTTCTGACTCAAGCCTTGATTCTGTCCCTGTGTGAATCCTCTACATTTACTTTTCCTTCATGAGATTAACATAACTATGTTATGATGAAAACAGAAAAGAAAAGGATGCAGTTGATATGAAATTTTTTGGTCAGTCAAATGTCTGACAGATGCAAAAACCCATCAACGTGCTTAACAGTATCCAAATCAGATGGAGAGTGCCACATATGTATGCAATTTACACATGGAAATTTCCCTGTGTCTGAAATGGAACGTGCACTCTCTTCGTGGAAGACCTCACCCTGCATATTAATTCTGGAGAGTATAAGGCACAGGTTGTCAAGAGCCCAGGATGGGGGACCCAAGAGTGTGCGATGGAGTTGTTATTGAGTTTAACCAGCGAAGACTAGGTAGTTTGCCATTGAAACCACTATCTGGCAAGCTTCCCATGCAGACCTACCTATCTCAGGAACTGGACTGCTGAGACTTCCACAGAGTACTGTCTTCATTCCAACATTCTGTTGCTGGACACTTTGCCAATCTTAGCTCCAAGGAAACCCTGCTTACCTCCTTCCCCAAGGAGTTTAATGATTGTCCATTATTTGTACCTCAGAACAAGTTTCATTGATACCAATAACTGGATGAACTCACTTAACTGTTGGAATAAATTTATGGATTGTACAGGGCCTGAGTGCTAAGTCATTTGTGTGATTTATTCTTTAATAGTGTTAAAGAGTGTGTGAATGACACACAAATCTACTTTGCCTCCTCCAGTACCAACTCCAGTATTCTATCAGCTTGCCTGGCAGATATCATAGCCTGGATGAGTGCAAACTTCCTGCAGCTGAATGCAGGACAGAAAACAGAAGCCATATCCTTGGCTCCCGTTAATGTCTTCACTCTGTGGATCTAAACTCCTCAACCACCCTGGGCTCTCCCTCACACTCACTGAACCAGTGCGGAATCTAGGCATCCAGTTCGACCCCCAGCTGTCCTTCCCCTCCCACATCCGCTCCCTGACCTTCTTCCACCTCCACCACATTGCCTGCCTCCGACCGTACATTACCCCAAATACAGCCAAAACCCTCGTGCATGCGTTTGTCACCTCCCGCCTGGATTACTCAAACGCACTCCTCGCCGGTCTCACCAGCTCCACTATTCAAAAGATCCAGCTCATTCAGAACTCTGCTGCCCACATACTGATCCGGACCAAACTCCATACCCACATCTCACCAGTTCTGGCCAGGCTCCACTAGCTCCCTATCACCGAACAAAATTTACTTACCCACTCTCTAATCTTTTTCAAGTCCCATCTGAAAACCTTCCCCTTCATTCGTGCTTACCACCACCTGCCCCCATTGCTAGGAGTCAGGCTCCGTCACTGTTAAGAGCTCTGAGATGCAAACTCCGTGGAAGGCGCTATATAAGTGCAAGCTGCTGTTGTTGTTATTAAAATGCACACACATAATTATATGAGTTATTTTTATGTTTTATCATATATTATTTGTTATCATTAAGAAAAATAATATTCTCTGATCATTACTTTCTCATTACAGTAACAAATTGCCAAGACGTGCAAATAACATTTGTGAAAATCATGACTTCCAATCAAAATGAACAATATGAAAAAGTCAATACATGGCACCTTAAAGATCTTAAGCTCTTGGATGGCAAAGAAGCGGATGAAGTGAGTTACTGGTCAAATCACTTGTGTTGGGTTGCATTTATTTTCTCATAGAATATTCATTGGCTTCCTATTTTACAGACATATCTATTTCCCTCTTTATGATGTTTCATATTTATCAAGTTTTAAAGTTTACAAATGTTCATCAGCGCCACAGAGTCTTGCAAGACTGTGTGATGTACAGGACATTGTCTGGACAAAATGCTCCTTACCCTGTGGGTGCTTTTGCCAGTGAACATGGAGTGTAGATAGAGAGCCAGAGAGCCTTTTAGACAATAATACATCTTCAAAATTCAATACCGGCAATTAATATCTACTTGTATCACTTTCATGTATGAGTGAATCATTACAAATGGAATATGCAGTACAACTCATATAAGTCTTATTTTTATAGATCGTATAATCACCTAAATTGTACCTTCACCCAGGTCCCATTCAACTTCCTATCAAAACCACTTAGATTTCTTTGCACTACTTGTATTACTCACTTCCTGACTCACAATGGCGTTCCCTTTACCCTCCATTGCTCCCACGCTTACTGTCTGCCTTGAATTGCGGGAAATGTAGTCTTGATCCGTCAACACATTCGCAGAAGTATCTCATTTCCTGCGATTCAATGCGATTTCAATCCATGCCGATAAGTGGGCATGTGGCAACAGGTCAAGACATATTGAATCTCGGAAAATGACCGCATGCAAAATTACCGGCTGGAGTGACGAACTACCGTGTTCACACTTCCCGGATGCATTAAGTTATGCATGTGCAGTGTAGATTATTGATTAAATCGGACTTTCTACGACTTCTACGGTTTGCCTGCAACTCAGACTTCAGGTAAGTCAGATTGAATGTTATGGTCACAACTGATAGGATTTATGTGAGCTTTACTGTATTGTAAAGCGAATAAAAAAAGTTTGTTCAAGGGTTGAGGAGATCGGAACCAACTCTGTAACAAATGTGTTCTGCTTATAAAAGTCTTTAAGGATATAAGTCCTTAGATAAGTCTTTCATGAAAACCAGCGAAAAAGAATAATCATATATTATTTCAGACTGAAACTGTTCAGTAATAAAGGTTGTTATATTGACATGAGTCTAATTCATTCTATATTAATTCATTGCCCAATTAAAGTCTGCTCTGTCAATAAAAACTTTAATTATAACCATTCACAGTGGAGTGTTGACAGAGCTAATTGAGTCGTACATTGAAACCTGTTAAGTATCATTGAACATACTTATAGATATAAGTAGAGAACTAAATTGGGATATCTGAATTCCCATTAATATTTATGGCACACCTTGTTTGGCATGACAATTTTGAAGTAGCCATTGTTGCTAATGTAGTTACTCTGTTTTTAGTGAGGCTATAAATAGAAACAAACACACCCTCTCCTTTCCTGATTATTTCTCTTGATAGCACTTGTGCCCTGGGCATTACCCTTTATTGTGGCCCAGTAGGTAAATGTTACTCATACCCAGCTATAAGGACTTGTAGGAGATTGGTCCAATGGTTCCTCTCATTCCCTTCTTATGACAAGCCAATTGTGAATCCAAAGCTGGAATTTGGATTCACAATTCAAATTGTGAAATATTTGACACAACAAGTCCAGTTTACAATTGTTGCAATTTAGACTCCATTAATTCTTAGTAATGCTTCTAAAATTAATCACACCATAACATGATGTCATGTGCTGATAAAAAAANTATATACTCAGAAAAATACAACCAATTTAGGCAAGGATGAACTTTTTGCAATCTTTGAAGTGACTAAAGAGCAGAGACTTAATTCCTGGTGTATGTTTTTTCCCAAAGAATGTATTTAGTAATATTTTTTCTAAAAGGAACCTTTCACTAATTTCTCTTCATTTAACTTATAGGACAATCCACACTTTGAGATGCATTTTGACAAAATTTACAACTGGGAAGCGTCAAGTACAGCCTCCAAATATGCCTTTCTCCGATGTTTACTGGAGCTCAATAATATCTACTTAGGGGAGGAGATTGTTTTTGTAAATTTTGACACCAATTACTTATATGAGAACAGTGCTACTATCAACAAAGGGGACTGTTTGCTTGTCATGAATCTATGCGTGCTGTACTTCTGTAACTGTGTGTGTTTGTCTCTGTATAAATGAAAATTGCACAAAGTGCTTAAACAGAATTGTACACTTCCCCTGTCAATATCTTGATAATAGTGTTTAATCCTTTTAATGACCGAATGATTTTTTTTGCTTCTGAGAATCAACTATGTTTCCATTATGGCTTAACATTATGCCAAACACAACCGATATATATTCATTTAGATTCTTCCCACTTCTTTCCCGGAAAGTTCAATTATCTGAATCTAGATCAAAAGCCCCAAAATACCCACTAACATAGAATGCAAAATCAATGGAAAATGCTTCCTAGTTCATACAGAGAGTCAGTAAACTATGAAGGTAGCAGCTATCTTGGAGGTAGATGGATCGTTCAGATAACTATAGGGAAAGATTAGACAGATCAGGTAAGCCATAGCTAAATATGTATTCTTCTGCATAATGTTTACTCTCTGGTTTGCGATGTTCCCAGCTGGTAACATGGTTCTAAAATACCATTTCACTTCTGTAGAATGGACATTAGCTGAGAAATCGTTCAATTAAGGATACACTGTACTATTTTCTTAAAGGGACTAGTGCACCTGAATGCAAAAAATCGAAGCAAATCAAAATTATGATAATGTGAGTTAATTCAAATTAGATGGATTTTGGCTGCTTTATATTTTATTATTTGGCTTCAGGCTTATCCTTACTGAACCTTTTCAGACCGAAATGCAATATATAACTGAGACAAATGCAAAAAAAATTATTTTAGTTTGGATTTTGTGCAAAAATTATTTTGCTGTGTTGGAAGGGTACATCTTCCCTTTATTATATACCCACCGGTATCTTAAGATGATAATAGGAATGTAGAAACCAGTTTTTCGTACTGAATAATTGAAATGAAGTTACTAATAATAGTGGAGAAGTACCACTATCACAAATGAATGTTTATTCTGCTTATTCAATTATTATCAAAATAAAAACTGAATTACGCTTCCTTAAATGGAGCTTTCACAACTACAGTACTACTAACATTTCCAGATAGCCTACCAAATTAACCTATTGAAAATTCAACAGTATTTTCCATCTAAATAAAAATGAATGAGGCAACTAATAACTATATGAAAACATGGTCACTACCCTTCTTTCTGGCTCAGCATCAAGTCCCACCACTGTTAAATACTCTGAGACATTACCCCACCATAAATGCAAGTTGCTGTTGTTGAACATATACATCTATGAGAAGTACAAAAGAACATAGCATAAATTTTCATCGGTCAAGACTTGTTTTGTGTCAGATTGTCTGTGTGGAGTCGTGGAGTCCTGTAGCTCAGTAGTTAGAGCACTCGCTTTGCAAGTGAGAGACCGGAGTTCAATTCCAGGCAGGGCGAAACCTTGGGCAAGTTTCCTTACTCCACACAGAGCCTAATAATAATCCCTCGAAAACAATAATAAAAATTGGTCAGTTTCAATCCACGACTGTTTGTGGGACATTGCTGTGCGCAATTGGCTGCCGCGTTCGCCCACAAATATACAGTCAATTCACTTTACAGTGTGTTCTGTGAAGCGCTTTGGGACATCCTCCTGACGTGAAAAGCGCTATATCAAATGCAAGGATTATTATTATTGTGTGTGGATTCCTAAGAACATAAAACATATTTAGGGCAGGAGAAGACCATTAGATCCTGTCCCTTTTGAAAGTTCTCAATCATAGCTACTGCTTTCAACTGCTTTGTAATGATGGAGTTTTCAGCAGTAATTTATAGGATTAGATAAATTGCAGAAGATTGCTCTTGCCAGGCAACATCAAATTATAGATTTGCTTCCTCATTGGCTCAGCATGTTTATCCAGTGAGCAGCTGAGCCTTACAGACTGGATGGATCTCAGGTTCAATCCATGGTCAATCGTGAGAAATGTAATTGTAGTCGGTATAACACGATGGGCTCTAACATTTGCTTTAACCAACCAATATTCCCCTCCGAATCATTATCCAGCCATTCTTACTGGAAGCATGCATATTCTTCCATTGTATATATCTATTTTTTCAATCGTCAGTGTACATTATTCAAAACTAGGTCTCAATCGTTAGAAGACAGTGTTCTACCCACTGAACCACTCAGTCCCCAGAGTGGCTCCATTATTGTTATTTGATGATATCTTAAAATAAAGATTCTGCCTTTCTCCCGCTCATGATGTCACTAATTATTAATCCCGACAAAGGGATCTATTATTGACCGATCACTGAAAATAGTCCTCTCCATAGTGATCTGCTTGCTACGGAAATACATTTTTAAATTTTAAATATTTTAAATGCAAAATACACAGTCAATCCACTTTACCATGTATTCTGTGAAGCACTTTGTGACGTCTCAGTTATATAAGGCGCTATATCAAATGCAAGAGTTATTATTGTTAGTACTTATGTGCAATCTCAGAAGAAATATGCAACAAAAAGATGATTATTTTTAAGAGATTGACACACAATAGACACCATTTCAGAACATTTAGCTGAAGGGATCTAACTTATAGTCCATTTCATGGCTCAAGAGAAGACATCAAAGATATTGATTGGAAGACAGAATGCAAACTATCTTTGCTCCCAAGTCTTGGCTCTTGCCAACCTACTCCTAATACATTACTGGAATTAGGTAAGCAGGATGTGTTCCTCTGAAGAGAGAATGTGCAATCCATTCCAACCATCTATCTCTGGGATTTCATATGTAGGTGTGATGCATGGAATTCTCAGCTTGCTTTGAATACTCCTAAGCATAGTGATGAGTTTTCACATGTGTCAGACACTCGGCTGACCCCCTCAAAAAAATTCAAGAGGCATCAAACCCAATTGTTGATTCTTATCAGTACCTCGGTGGACACCAACCTTTGCCTGGACTCTGTCCTGGAGGACCAGGCAGAGAAGGAGCGAAGGGCATTCCCATCTCTACTCAAGGACAGCAAGGACCCAATGCAGGTCAAGCTTGTGGCATGTAAGACTATGTGCAAACATTCCTCCTTTATGGATCTGAATTCTTAGGGATGGAGCAGAGAGGCTCCCTCCAGCCTATTTGCATAGTTCAGGATCAAGCAGTGAGGTGGATTTGTGACAAACACACGGAAGAGCTACAGGGAGCGAGGGCTCCAGCCTACACTGATTTGTACTAAGCTCCGTGGAGGCATACTAAGTTTTGTGGCTCATCAGGAAGCTCGCAAGAAGTTCCTGGTAACTACCATTCACCTAGTGAGGACTTAAACCTGCTTGTTGGATTTCAAATGACCAACTACTGATTATCCTCCAGGGTGGGGGAGATAAATGGAGTTTCCTTGGTGCTGAACTGGCTGTTTGGTAATGGAGTGTCAGAATCAAGTCCACCCTCCATGCAGTCTTGGTAGCCCAGATTCTGAGCCAGATGGGTCTGCAGTATTCCAGGGCACTGCTGATGACTGCATAGACAGTTTGGCTATCGGCAGGATCTGGAAAGGCAGACAAGTCACTGGGTGCACGGAATCATCCCACTTAGCTCCTGTTAACCAAGAAAACCAAAGCCCTAACGGGTAGAGGACAAGCAGAGGGATTAACTGGACAAGAAGCGGGAAAACTTGCCAGGCTATGTGGTTTTAACTGGTTAGACTCCAGCAGTACCCTAACACACACTCTCGTGTCCCCAAGCCTTGGGTCTTGCCAACCTGCACCAAATAATTTCCAGAATTAGGTGAGCAGGATGTATCTCTCCAGGGATAGAGAGTGGATTCCATTCCAACAAACATCTTTGGAATTTCCGTATGTTGGTGGGATGCATGGAATTCTCAGCTTGGTTTGGATACTCTTGAGCTTGGTGATGGGTTTCCGTATGTGTCAAACACCTGGCTGAACACCTTTTATAGAGGATAATGTCTCGGAACGCTTTACAAAAACAGGGTTGGACGCCAAGGGCTGAGGGGGGAGAATTGGCTATAGGCTTTAAGGGGAAATTTAAAGATTTAAAGGCAAATAGAGGGGCTGAGAGAGAAGGGAGAGGTTTTTTGCCAGCCGGGTGTCTGACACATGCGTAAACCCATCACCATGATAAGATTCTTCAAACCAGATTGAGAGTTCCACGTATCTGTGCCACCTACACATGGAAATTTCCCTGTGTCTGAATAGAATGTGCACTTTCTCTTTCTCTGGAAAGATGCATCCTGCTTACCTAATTCTGGCAGGTTAAGCACAGGTTAGCAAGAGCAAAGGCATGCATTTGTGTGTCACTTCCTGATGCACATAACAGAAAAAATGAATTGATTCTCTTCCAGATTTTAAAAAAGGTCCCCAAAACCTTTATATTTAGCTTTTGCTCACGTTAAGCATATTTTTTAGTGCACCATTCATAGGGGGGAAAGGGAGAAGCTGAAACATATTCGAATCCCCAGAGAAAAGTACATACAACTCAGAGCCAATGAAAGGTTTATATATTACTGATCTACTAAATACTGCATCTATCCTGGAAGTCTGAATTATGCACTCGGAGGGAGAATTCTACCATTCTGATTGCATTTGGACTTGTCCTATATTCTTAGCATGCCAGAGAATTTGGGAAATGTGTCTATCACGTCTTACTTTGAATCCAGTTACCTGTAGAGTACATAAAAGTTTCAAAATTATTATTGATAATAATAACCCTTGCATTTGATACCGTGCTTTATCATGTCATTGAGAAGTGTTCCACCGAATTTTACTGCAAATTGAATTGACAATATAGTTTGTTGTCGAAATATTCGGACAGGATTCAAGAATTTGCTAAATGCTGCATGCTCTGCTAACCCAAGAGAACAGGGTGAGTGCATTGTACTCAGGTGCAATCTCTCGCCCTGGCCACAGAGCCCTGAGACTGGTGGAGCCACAGCCTGGCACAGATGTGCCAGGATCAATGATGGCGGCGCTCCAGTTGTCACAGCGCGAGCCTGATGTTGACGTTGCTTCCCGCAGGCGCCGGAAGCGGAAGTGATGGTGTGTGTATAGGGAAGTCGTCACCCGGAGATGCGCGAATGACCGTCGCCTTCCGACCGCTGGTCAGTGTTTACCCTGAGAGGGCGACCTGGGCCGCCAGCCCGGAACTGCTATTGTACAAGGTGAAGGGGGGGCTGGGGGGTCAGGGCTGGGGGCTGGGGATCAGGGCTGGGGGGGGGGGATCAGGGCTGGGGGGTGGGGATCAGGGCTGGGGGGGTGGGGATCAGGGCTGGGGGGTGGGGGCTGGGGGGTGGGGCTGGGGGGTGGGGATCAGGGCTGGGGGGGTGGGGCTGGGGGGTGGGGATCAGGGCTGGGGGGTGGGGATCAGGGCTGGGGGGTGGGGATCAGGGCTGGGGGGTGGGGATCAGGGCTGGGGGGTGGGGATCAGGGCTGGGGGGTGGGGATCAGGGCTGGGGGGTGGGGATCAGGGCTGGGGGGGTGGGATCAGGGCTGGGGGGGTGGGATCAGGGCTGGGGGGGGTGGGGGATCAGGGCTGGGGGGTGGGGGGTGGCGATCAGGGCTGGGGGGTGGGGGCTGGGGGTGGGGGTGGGGATCAGGGCTGGGGGGTGGGGATCAGGGCTGGGGGGTGGGGATCAGGGCTGGGGGGTGGGGGGTGGGGGCTGGGGTTCAGGGCTGTGGGGGCTGGGGGGTGGGGATCAGGGCTGGGGGGGTGGGGATCAGGGCTGTGGGGGTGGGGATCAGGGCTCTGGGGGGTGGGGATCAGGGCTGGGGGGTGGGAGGTGGGGATCAGGGCTGGGGGGGTGGGGATCAGGGCTGGGGGGGTGGGATCAGGGCTGGGGGGTGGGGGGTGGGATCAGGGCTGGGGGTGGGGGCTGGGGGTGGGGGTGGGGATCAGGGCTGGGGGGTGGGGATCAGGGCTGGGGGGTGGGGGTGGGGATCAGGGCTGGGGGTTGGGGGGTGGGGGCTGGGGGGGGTGGGGATCAGGGCTGGGGGGTGGGGGTGGGGATCAGGGCTGGGGGGTTGGGGGGTGGGGGCTGGGGGGGTGGGGATCAGGGTTGCGGGGTGGGGGCTGGGGGGTGGGGGTGGGGATCAGGGCTGGGGGGTGGGGCTGGGGTTCAGGGCTGTGGGGGCTGGGGGGTGGGGATCAGGGCTGGGGGGGTGGGGATCAGGGCTGTGGGGGTGGGGATCAGGGCTCTGGGGGTGGCGATCAGGGCTGGGGGGTGGGAGGTGGGGATCAGGGCTGGGGGGTGGGGATCAGGGCTGGGGGGGTGGGATCAGGGCTGGGGGGTGGGGGGTGGCGATCAGGGCTGGGGGGTGGGGCTGGGGGTGGGGGTGGGGATCAGGGCTGGGGGGTGGGGATCAGGGCTGGGGGTGGGGGTGGGGATCAGGGCTGGGGGTTGGGGGGTGGGGCTGGGGGGGTGGGGATCAGGGCTGGGGGGTGGGGGTGGGGATCAGGGCTGGGGGGTTGGGGGTTGGGGGCTGGGGGGGTGGGGATCAGGGCTGCGGGGTGGGGGCTGGGGGGGTGGGGGTGTGGATCAGGGCTTGGGGGGTGGGGGCTGGGGGGGTGGGGGTGGGGATCAGGGCTGGGGGGGGGTGGGGGTGGGGATCAGGGCTGGGGGGGTGGGGGTGGGGATCAGGGCTGGGGGGTGGGGGCTGGGGATCAGGGCTGGGGGGTGGGGGCTGATGATCAGGGATGGGGCGGTGGGGGCTGGTGACAAGAGATGGGGGGCCTGGGAGCTGGTGACAAGGATGGGGGAGTGAGGGCTGGGCTGGGAGCTGGTGACAAGGATGGGGGAGTGGGGGCTGGGCTGGGAGCTGGTGACAAGGATGGGGGAGTGGGGGCTGGGCTGGGAGCTGGTGACAAGACCATTAACATTTGTGGTAATATTTTTATGGATTGAACATTTAACGCAGTCACACTCTTTAAAGTAATTGCAAGTTATTGTAGTTTTTAGTCAGGTTGTTTTCACAGGGCAGAATTCCATCTTACTTGACTTGCAAGTACCCAGATTTGCACATGGAGTTAAGATTGGCACTTTTTAATATTTGTAATGTACTTAGATATTGACATGTATCTGTTTTAGAATTACATTTGTGGATTTGACTTTGATATTGTAGCAAACATATGAAAGATTTTGAGTGAGAACTTAATGTCAGCAAAATTACTTTATCAAACAGCAATTACTTCTTGAAATTTATTAAGGCTTCTTTGCTGACTTCAGATTTGCTCATTTCATAATTCTTATGAATCAACAACTCAATGATGGGGAAAAAGCATGATTTCAACCCAATGTGTCTTCAGTTTTTAACATGGTCTACTGCTGTAAAAACAACAACTGATAATTCATGCAAAACTTTATTTGTCAGTTTTCAAAATGACTGCGATCAAGCATGCTTTGCAAAGAGATATCTTCACTCCAAATGATGAACGATTGCTCAGCATTGTTAATGTCTGCAAGGCAGGCAAGAAAAAGAAAAACTGCTTTCTGTGTGCTACAGGTACGTTCTATAATCTTAGAAATAGCCCTAATACCACAATGTTGCATTTAATCTTAGTGAAATGACTAACCCATTAATAACAAAAGGTTTAATTTACAGCAAGTCTTAATATCTGTGCCTGTTGTGAATTGTGAGCTCTTTGCACTTCAGGTTCCTATCTATATTATATAAATTAAAGCAAATAGAAACTGGTAGAGAATTAGTTTTGTCATAAAATAATTCAGGGTATGTGAAACAAACTATCAGTACCTGGTGGAACATGGAACTATAAAGATTTTCAAAAAGGAACTGGAAAATTTCTGAAATTAAAAGGATTCGGCGGTATGTGATGTTGAATAAATCTTGTATGAAGTTGGACGGGTTGGCTAGAGGGAGGAATGATCTGCTTCTGTCTGAAACATACCACAGTGGAGCCCGATAGCACAATAACTGGTGTGCATAAAATCCCAACTTGTGTTATAACGGTAGTGTTTCATTCTCTGCATGTGTACAGAAAACCTCAAAATGCCAGCTGGCTTTTCATACGTTAAAAATGGCTGACTTCTGAATCATTGGGTTGCTGCAGGAAATTAGGTTTTTCATAATTATTAATAATTGGCCAAATGTTTGTGACCTTGTCAAGGGTTGCATGTTAGAAATTCCTGTGTATGGAAAGAATGCGCACTTCCAGGAGAGAGTGCACATCCCATTGCAGGCATGGGCATTTCCATCTGTAGGTAGCATGCGTGGAACTCTGTCTGGTTTGGATACTCTTAAAACATGGTGATGGGTTTCTGCATGTGTGAGATACCCATCAGGCAAAAAAAAAGACAATGAACTGTTCTCAAACATCAGACATTTTACCTATCAGACTGGGACTAAAATTATAATCAAGTTCTTAATTGTTCCAGAACAATATCAGAAATGTTCACAAAATCAAAAATTATTGACCTTTAAACGTTTGGTTCTTTTCAGTAACAACTGAGCGACCAATCCAAGTAAATGTCGTGAAAGTGAAGAAATCTGATAAGGGAGACTTCTACAAACGCCAGACAGCGTGGGTCCTGCGAGACCTAGCTGTGGTCGATGCCAAAGATGCGAATAAGGTGAGATGTGAGATAATTTAAGTCCTGAATAGAGACTTGTGCTCTATTAAATTACTGTTAAAAGCATCTTATCCCTGTTGGGAATCGAACCCAGGTCGAACCCAGTGCTCTAACCACTGAGCTACAGATCATGTTTTGGTATTGCTGATTAACAAAACTCAGTGTGACCCAGCAGCTTCTGGTAAATTATTAGACTTTTAATAAGTTCTCAGTTATGTTGATACATGAGCCATTTTGTTTTGGAGTACATATGGAGGCCTGTGGTTCAATGGTTAGAGGACTCACCTCGCAAGTGAAAGACCTGGGTTTGATTCCCGGGCAGGGCAAAACAGTGGGCAAGTTTCCTTCCTCCACACACCTCTGTTTACGTAGCACTAAAAAGGAACCCAGTCGTTAGTCGATCGGTGGTAATAATTCCTTCAGAAAATATAAAAATAATGAATTGCTCACTCAATCCATGACTTTTTGTGGGACACTGCTGTGCGCAATTGGCTGCCGCGATTCCCCCACAAAAATACAGTCAATTCACTTTACAGTATGCAAGAATTATTTATTATTACATAGGAACAGCGAGAAGTGAATAATCATTAAGCAGTGTTTCTTACCATCTTGGCAAATAACAGTGATTATCAGAGAGATAACACCATGATTTTAAATGGGTTTGCAATCTAGGCCACTCTTACTGATTATGGGTACCAGTCAGCAAAGCATCAGCGGTGCTTTCTATTAATCTAAATACACCAGTGAATCAGATAAAGGCATATTTAAAATGGATCTCAAGTGCAGCTACGCTGATCGTCAACTTGGATGTTCTAATATTCCATTTGTGATACTTCTGACTGACCAAATTCTTGTCTTCCATACTTCCAGGAAAATCCAGAGTTTGACTTGCATTTTGAAAAAGTTTATAAATGGGTTGCTAGCAGCACGGCAGAAAAAAATTCTTTTATCTCCTGTATTTGGAAACTTAATCAACGATACCTTCGCAAGAAGATTGAATTTGTCAACGTTAGCTCACAATTATTGGAAGGTAAGTCCTGATATGGATGTGAAAAATCTCAATGGAGAATTTGAACGCATCATCTAATTTAAACCAGAACAAAAAAATCCTTATTGTGTTTTGAGTATAGTGATGATTGAATCATTGAGCACGATTGGTTTCTGTGCAGTTACTTTCTTACACTCCTGTGTGGATGTTTCATGTTAGGGTAATGCAAATTGACTGCTGAAATTGAAGGTTATAAAAACATATCTATCAGTAGTAGATTGAACTTCTCTCCAGGCTTGCAAAATAACTAGTGTCTTTGGGATACTGATGATTTCTACATAACAATTCTGCTTCTGGTCCAGTTTTTCATTAATATATTTTTGTGGTTATTTAGAAAAAGGGAAACGTTTCCATTAAATGTAATAGAATATAGTATTTTATTTCATGGTGCTAAAAGATAGTGTGTGGTGTATTGAATCTTTTTAATTGCTGAGCCATCAAATTAATGCCTCTTTATGGTATTATTGAATTGCTTTTATTCATATTTGCCTTCTAAGTCTGTCTTCTTTAGTAAACTTGAGGCAGGATTATTTTAATGTTTCTTCTGCTTTACCTGAAGTCCCAGTGTTAATAGGTGGATGTGAGACATCAGAATAATATGGAACCTTTTAAAGATTTAGATGGCTGTATTACTGTCTGTTGCTATGATTCCTTGCTTATCTTCCTTTAACCCACTTTCTCCATTCTTTCTTTGCAAAGAACTTCCTAAAGTTACAGAAGGTTGGTAATATTTTCTTACTTTTTTCTTCCTAATGCATTTCTGCTATTTGTGTGCTTTCTCATCAAGTGCAGCACAGGGGTTCAAATAACATTTAAGAATATTTTCTGGAAAATCTTACATCCCGTTGCTTCCTCCTTTTCCCCCTTTCTGAGCCTCCTCTATGAGACATTCTTGAATAAAGTATCAAGCTTATACAGGGTTAGGATATTAGCTTTTGAGTTTTCTTTCCGATTCTATTGACCTCTTAAGTTGAACTTTACCATTTCATTTAAGAAGTCGTTTGTTCATGTGGTGCAACTGCAAACCAGCAATACTTTAAAATAATGATTTAAGTAGCCTGTTGTATTTTTCTGATTTTAAAAGAAGCAATTGTAGGATTAGGGACTTTTACTGTTAAGGAATTACTCCAGACATGTTCCTTTAAGTAGCGCTTAATACTTTCCAGAATTACGTAAGCAGAAAGCGTCCCTCCTGGGAGAGAATGTGCATTCCATTCCCACAATCTATCTGGAATTTCCATGTGTAGGTGAGATGCATGGAAATGTCAGCTTGGTTTGGATACTCTTCAGCATGGTGATGGGCTTCTACATGTTTCAGACACCCGGCTGACCTAAGGAAAAATTATCTTTTCTTTCATTACCCCACCTTCCCCCCTCCAATCCAGTCATCATTTTAAAAGTCAGCATTTAAGCTGCTTGTTGTGTGAAGTAGATGCATTTAAAAAATCAAAGGTGGTCTCTCAAAGTAGGATCTCCATAGGAGGTCTATTTTCTAAGGTTTTGCTACTCCAATTAAAATTGAAAACTAATAGCAATCATGAGTGCCATTGCTTACCAAAGAGATCACTTGCTGACTTGGCAGGAGTGCATCAACCTCTGCCACACACCATTGCTGTTGAGAGTTGTACGTTTGATTTATGACTTAACTTTTTATTATGTTTTGACAGTCAGAAGCTGCCTATTGACATTTTAACTTAGACCACACAAAAGGCTTGTGCTAAATATTTGCAGCTGGTTTCACAATTTTGGAAAGGAGGCCAAACAAACCTGTGTTGATTTTCTGCTATCTGTTTGGTTCACACTTTGTATCCATTCGAGCTGGTCAGTACAAAAAAAAGTGTATAGGAAGAATCATTTTTATACATAGGTGTTACCCATGTTATTTTAGGAATGTATAGGAATTACCCATGTTATTTTCATACATTGATAGGAATTACCCGATGTTATATTCGCGCATAGGAATTACCCATATCATTGACTGGCTTTTGTTAATGTGGTACAAGTTTTGAAAGTTCAGAAATGTATTTAAAATAATTCTTATGTTTTATATTTTGTTGTTGAGGTTTTTCTGAATTGATGCAAATGAAAGTAATTAGAAATTCTCACATTCCAAATATACAGGTAGTTTCAGTAATCGCAATGTAAAATAAAATCACCAGCTATTCAAAAAATAACTTAGTAACTTGGGCAAATTCATGCAAAAATGATCAAACTTCCTTTTTTTTTATAGATTGTATTTTTGTGATTGAAAATAGTTATTGAAAATGGTATTACCCACAGAAATGGTTTTAAACTATAGGATTCTTAACTCTGTGCTAAAGATTTTTTAAAAAATAATTACGTTGAGTTGTGGTATAAGCAGCTTTTGATACTCCACACGAGTCTCCGGCCACTTCTTACTCTTTCCCAAAGCCTTCTATTCCCCTTCTCTCTTGTGGTCTAACTTCCTCTTGACTGCATCTGAATCCAGCACCGCTTCAGTCAGCGAGTTCCACAATCTCACTAGTCTCTGGGTGAAGTAGTTCCTCTTTAATTCTCATTATAATAATAATAATAATAATCCTTGCATTTGATATAGCGCTTTTCACGTCGGGAGGACGTCCCAAAGCGCTTCACAGAACACACTGTAAAGTGAATTGACTGTATATTTGTGGGCGAACGCGGCAGCCAATTGCGCACAGCAATGTCCCACAAACAGTCGTAGATTGAAAATGACCAATTTATTATTGTTTTTTTTATTTTGGAGGGAATATTATTAGGCTCTGTGTGGAGTAAGGAAACTTGCCCAAGGTTTTTCCCTGCCAGGAATTGAACTCAGGTCTCTCGCTTGCAAAGTGAGTGCTCTAACCACTGAGCTACAGGACTCCACGCGGCAGAGTTTGGGTATACTAGATCTGCAGCACACTGTTGCACTCACTTAAAACTATCAAACTCATTTCCTGCACGTCAACAACAATATTACCGACAAGAAATACTGAAGATCGCCTACGGTGCCAGTAGGTGAGGGTAGTGGTGGGTGGGGAGAGGAGGAGGAGGTAGGGAGGGAGGGAGGAAAGGGGCATGGTCCTGAAGTACAGGACTGTATTCAAAGATACTGAATTCCACAGGAAACCAGATGAATGTCACGTTGATCATTGGGAAGGTCGCTTCGATACCAAACCCGGCCACGTGTGTTGAAGCCAAATTTGATAACAGAGCTCTTCACCCAGCAGAAATTGTCTGTTTGGTACACAAATGTCCACAATCGAACCCCTTTCAGTTTGATACTTGCTTTCCATTTTGTAGGCAGTTAGGACCTTGCACTTATTTGAACCCCTGAGTACAGTGTGAATCCATTACGTTAATTGCTTTTAGTTTTGGCTTTCATATCTAGGGCTTCTTGAAATGTTGCACAAACCAAGATACTAATAAATACTGGCTTTAGTTGTTAACCCATTGAACCCTTGATGCTCTTTTAAAATGCACACACATTTCCTGTTGTGTAATGTGCATGAGTGTTTTTTATACAGTAGAATTGTAGCAATATGTGGTATACTGTAACAAATAGTAATTAACAGGATTCCTGAAATAAATAAACTTTTTGTGAGAGACAGATAATAGCTGATTTTCTGTGTCGCATTGTTCAATAGCATTAAAATAAGCCATAAATAAGTGGACCTGAGTGTTTTATCCTCCCAATTGAAGGAACATATTGTGCTAAATAATAATCCTTGCATTTGATATAGTGCCTTATCATGTCTTCAAGACATCTCAAAGAGCTTCACAGAATATACTGTAAAGTGAATTAACTGTATTTTGTGGACAAAACAGGATTCCTAAAATAAACAAATGACATGGGGGGATGTTTGTTTGTATATTAACTCGTATTCCAAACAACTTTTTTGAATTTTTTTTGAAAAATATATTTACTATATGTGCAAAGAGAAGACTTTTATCAACACTATTTTTAAACCTTGATAGAGCACACTTATTCATGCAAATTATCAAAGAAAAGAGATTTTGGAATACTTTGTTATACTACATTTTAGGTATAAAATTCAGGCCTAAAGTACAGGTTCCTTCCCTGCAGATACTAAAGAAAAGCTATTGGTCTCCTATTTGCTATTTTCATCTGCATCCGGTAACCAGTCTGGTTTCTTCTTTCCTTAATAAGAAAGAGAAGTAATTAATTCCAATTATGCCATAGTCATCACTTTTTTTGGCCCGACATCAAACTACTGTGCTAAATGAGCCTAAAATTCAATGTTCATAAACAGGAAGTTAATTATTGCTTTCTAATTTGATAATATCAGGTTATAGCATTTACAATCCTAAACCAGCCAAACCAAACAAATTGCTATTCAAAATCCAGTTAGGGACTGATTGTGTTTTACTTGCTGCCCTTTTACCGGTTTGAGTTCATGTGTTTTGTGTAAGTTACAATTAGCAACTCGATTTCAGCTTGAGAATATTGTATTTTGGACCCTACTGTCAACTCAGTTTAGCTTCAGAGGTACCAAATAAGATCAGTAATTACATAATTTACAAACTTTAGAATCGGAACACAATCTTTAATTGTGCTGTATTCTAAAGTGTGATTAATTGAAATTGTTTTACCTATTTTCCTAAAGAATCTGTTCCAAGTGGTGAAAATCAGAGTGTGGCTGGTGGGGACGAGGAATCCTTGGACGAATATCAGGAGCTGAATGCAAAAGAAGAACAAGACATAGAGATAATGATGGATGGATGTGAATATGCTATCTCAAATGCTGAAGCTTTCGCAGAAAAACTTTCTAGCGAACTACAGGTGTTGGATGGGGTGAGTATTAGAATGTGAAGAGAAGTTACTATAATGTTATTTTAGGTGAGACAATTTTGCATATGGTTTGTTTGAAATCTGAAGATCACATTGTGTTCTGCAGTGATTTTTATTCATTTATTCCTCCGAAAGCTGAGGCTTTTTGGTATGGATGAGCCACTTCAGGGGGGAGGGGTGGCGGGGTGGGGGGTAGTAGGGTTACTCTAGGGTACCTCCTCAGATTGCTTTACAGAACAGTAATGGTAGATATCTGAAAGCTGGTTGTCTGCCTGTGATCACATTAATGTACCTGTGAAGGGTAAGTACTTGGCCCTCAAAATTGATTGACCAAAATAATAAAACCTTTTCAATGGTTAAGTACTGTCTTCTACATTAATTCTTGGAGTTGCCTTATTTCTGAAGTATCATACCAGCCCTTACGTTAACTGTACAAACTCCTGACCTTCTCTGTGGTTTTTCCCCTTTTATCTTTAGGCCAACATCCAGTCAATCATGGCTTCAGAAAAGCAGGTGAATATTCTGATGCAGCTGCTGGACGAGGCACTTAAAGAGGTGGATCAGATTGAACATAAACTGAGCAGCTATGAAGAGATGCTGCAAAGCGTAAAAGAGCAAATGGACCATATCTCACAGAGCAACGACCTGATCCAGCTCAGTAACACTAACAACCTGAAGCTCCTGGAAGAGATAGAATTTCTAGTAGTAAGTGAACTCTCCTTTCTGTTATACCCAACTTCTTTTTCCTTCAATTCTACAAGTTTAAATCCTGTAGGAGTGGTCTATTATCCTGAAATACTCTGATAACCTAGACTTCAACAACACAACTGAATCAAACCTTCTTGATCAATGAAAAAGGACAAAGTGAGTTTGTGAACTATTAAACCATGAGATCTTAGAGTTCATTAAAGCTAATTTTTCACCAGATAAATCTTTATATATTTTTGATTCTGTAAATTGAAGTGATTGAACACAGTGAATAAATTGCAGTACGTTGTATACTGATATGATTGTTTTGTGTGACTTTTACTGTGTACTGCTGTTACAAAAAGTTTTAAAAAGCTGCATCTATTGCTGTCCTATTAGTTTTACACTTGGAGAAAGTGATCGAACACATCAGATTGGAATTGCCTTTTCAATTCAAATCTGCTCTTTTTTAATCCTGTTTTTGGTCAGAGTAGCCCCATCAACAGTATATTGTTGCTGTTCTCGTTCACTTCACATGCAAACTAATCAGGAGGCACTTCCTTGGACAAAAGCCAATCTATTAGGAATAGATAGAAGAAACAGATTTTGAGAAGCGTATTCAGTGCAGTTTGAACAGAAAAAGTGAAGGAAACTGAGATTGGAGCAATAAATTACCACTGAACGTAAGTCAAAACATATTTTAAAAAAAGTTGTGAAAAGCAATTATTTAGCTCTAATATGTATTGTAGAGAAGTAGTGCACAATATTTTTAACATTGTTTTTTCAAACTTTAAGTATAAAAGCTGTCTTACTGCAATATTTTAGACTCCACTGTTTGAAATGGGATCCAATGTGTTTAATTTCCATTTACAGAATCATTTGGATCTATCCAAGGGTCATATTAAAGCCCTCACAGATGGGGATCTTTCTTCTTCTAAAGGCATTGAAGCATGCACGAACGCTGCAGAAGCCCTCTTGCAATGCATGAATATAGCCCTTCGCCCAGGTATTGTAACTATAGTTGTATAAGTGGATGCTTAGTATCATTACAACTGGAGATCAGTTAATTTATCTTAACTATTCTATGCAATATTACCCAATTTCAAGAAAAAGCTCAGAACTCCAGACTGGAAAATTAGGCTCTTAATGACTAATTTTTTTGGAATAATGGTTGTTTCCAAACTGTGGCAATCCTGAGGCCCTGTGAAGTGAGCTGCAGATAAATCTTGAGGTCCTTTTTTGGATTCATTTTAGTCTAAACCATAATAGCATTCCGAAGGGACCGTTCCCTTCGTGACTCCCTGGTTCATTCCTCCCATCACCACCAACAGTTGCTCTCCTCCCACCGGCACCTTCCCATGCCAGTGCAGGAAATGCAATACCTGCCCTTTCATTTCCTCCCATACCACTGTCCAGGGCCCAAAAACAGTTTTCAAGTGAGACAGTGAGTTACGTGTACTACCACCAATGTAGTTTACTGCATTCACTGCTTGATGTGGTCTCCTCTACACTGGGGAGACGAAACGCAGATTGGGCGACTGATTTGCTGAACATCTCCGTTCTGTCCACAAGCACAACCCTGAGCTTCCGGTTTCTTGCCACTTCAACTCTCCCTCCCATTCGCACTTCTGTTTTTGTTTCAGATTTCCAGTATTTTGCATTTTCTATAATAGTCCAGTCTAGTAGATTAGGCAAATCAGCAAACCCGGCTGACAAGTAAAATAGATTGGGTAAAAATCTGCAACATAGAACAGATGGTGGTTGGAGCAGGGTTTCTGCCCTCTGCTGGAATAGTCAACCTTTTTTAGTGTAATTCTTTCTTTGAATCTTTGGACTATCACCTGTGCAGGCCTTTTAATTACTGCAGTTGGCTTCCATGTGCAAAACCAGCGGTTTTCAGTTTATAGCTGAAAAGGACAACTTGCATCAGTTTACAACAGTTTGGTTCAGTCTGGGAGCCTTGGCAAGCTTGGTAGCTGTTTCTTCCCATGTGCCAAAAGAATTAGCTTCGCGTATCACTTTGGGCATGCAGTTGTCATCACTTTTGTGTGGCATGTGGGGACAACCTGAATCAAAAAATCAAGGACATATAACACATATTTTTTTTCAGTTTCTAACTCCTATGAATTAAATGCAATCTTGAAGTGTAACCATTTACCAGGAATAAAAATGAGAGAATCCTTTCGCACAGCTAAGATGGGGGGTGTTGTTAATGCGTTCTGTGCAAAAAAAACCAAAAAAGTAAAATTAAGCTATTTGTCTATATTTCAATTTTAGGACATGGTCATCTTCATTCAGTGCAGCAGCAGCAACAGCAGTTTAAAGAGCTTCGTGAGCAGTTTGCTCGGAGACTTGCCAACCATCTTAATAATGTCTTCGTCCAACAGGTACACTGAATAATTCATTTTTATGAATTATAGAATTAACTTGTTGATTTCAATGGCAATCACCTATATTGGGAAGAACTTAAGAAACATTCTGTGTCCCTTCTTACATAAACTGTACTTTGACCTTCCTTTAATCCCATCAATATTTTAAATCAGTAGATATACTTTCACATCCTTAGCCCAAATTTTTTTTAAAATAGGATACACTCATCTTTTATAATTGATGAACTGAGTATAACTGACATGGTGGAAATAAGGACAACTGACAAAAGAATCCTTTGCGGGAATCCACATCCATTAAAAATAGACCTTACAGTAGCCACTTTGAAGTGACGCTGTGAGTTAGGTGCAAGACTGACTGTGGAAATGAAAGCATGATGCAGTCATGCAAACTCGCAATGTTCAATATTGTTCAGTATTAAAATATAAAATCACTATACAGTGTATCCTGTGAATTGCTTTAAGATGTCCTATTGATGCGAAAGGCACTATATCAATGCAAGGATTATTATATGAAATCAAATGGTCAGCCCTTGGTATGATTGTAAAGAAAGCTTAAAAAAAAATAACTTTGCATTGACATAGTATCTTTCATGTCAGGAGAACATCTTAAAGTGCTTCACAGGATTTACTGTGAAGTGTAGTGATTGTATTTTGTAGGTTACAAGCCGACTGGCAAAATAAGTTGCGCGCATATTCCAGAAGGCATTGAGCTGGTTTGGATACTGTTACAAATCTGCACGTTCATCAAGATTTTAACCCATTTGAAACCAGTTTGAAGTTTCATCTTCTCTAAACCTAAGCTTCAAGGACTTCTAGACCCTTTGATGATGTTAATTTTGTTATGTGTTTCAAGCCAGTTATTCAAGCTCTCCTACAAGTTCATTTGGTTGCCCTTGTCATTGTATCAATACTGATAATCTTATATTGTTTATCTTTTTCTTTGTTCTGTGCTACACTTTTCATGTTTTTGTTCTTAAATCAGTTCACTCAGAATCTCACCCTGTACTATCGTAGAGCCTCCTACTACTCAGTTTCTGTGAGTACAATAAGCATGGATCATACTTCAGCCCTTGCTACTTGTCAGGCTTTTAAAAATATTTGTGAATTAAATGCAGCTTTCAAAGTTTGAATATTTTCCAACAATTTTATGAAATAATTTTTGCCACATTCCTGAGAAAGGTAGAGTATCTTAAATTAAGATTAGTGCTTTAAAACTCAGCATTCATTGAATAAACTAAAATCTATAATTTTATACTTACTGTAGAAATGCATTGCATTATTCCAAAGATTAAATCTTTGTGAAGCTTAATAATAGCTGATGCTGCTTGGCATACAGTAGAATTATTTCTCGTTTCCTATTATCTTAAGAGTTTATTTAAATAAATAAAAGCCTGGATTTTGGCTTCCCTTAATGTGTAGGATTTAAATCTAAGCCTGAATGCCTAATATTCTTAGCTCTTGAAGGATGATTAAGACTAAAATCATGTCTTAAAATGCAAGATTGGGCAGAATTTTGGAAGATTCTTAAATTCAGTCTTAATTTGGAAACTTTTTTGTTGCACTCTTTAACAACTGCAGAACATTAAGATTGAATTAGATTTTTAAAAATTCTGCACAATTGATGTGCAGCAAAAAATGAGGCTAAGACTATGAAATATTTGGGGCCTCAGGTGACTTCTATTTTTTAACTTTTGAAACTGCACCAGAATTCTGTAATTTTAACCAGGTAAGTTCAGCTAACTCAGCAAGATTTTTCAATCTCCCAGGGAAGTTCACTGATGCCAATTCATCCTTCAGAAAACCTACTTCTGATTAAAGGTTAAATGTATTTTACTGAACCCACACAGTTGCCATGTAATTTTTGAGAGTTGTCTGTGCACTTTAAACAATGTGCCCTCTATTCATCATTTTACAAAGATTTATGCTTTAGAATTGATGGCTGGGGAACAAACAGTTTGTGCACCACTCCCTAATGTGTTAGCAAAAATTGAGTGCTCCACACAGTTCTATGGTGATGTACCTTGTTTGGAATTTATGATGCCCCTGATAAAAGGGCAAATAAGTCAGTGTCCAGATGTCATCCATTTATTATATTTATGATTACTCTGATGATTCAGTGAAATGCATTTTCCCCTTTAAGGCAGGCTGTGATGATTTTCCTTAAATTTGATTGTGTCGCTTGCCCTTAATGCTTTGGATTTGGGTAAGTAAGCTTCCAAACTCTGCCAGAATTTCAGTTAGCAAGTTGAAATTTGGATTTCAGAAATGACGCATGAAATGTGCACTAAATCCTAGTCTATTGTATATGTTGTACTGTCAGCTAAATTTGCTGCTTTAATTTATTGTGGATTTGCAAAGAAAATGGCTGTTGCTTTTGCTGGTGGTGCAGTGACTTATCTAAACCTTGATGGGTCAATGGCCTGTTTCTGTGGTATAACATTCTAAGATACTATAAACATTTTAAAATGGTTTATAGTAACTTAGAATCCTAGCCTGTTGCAACTTGCTTTTAATGTTTCAGAAAGTGTTTTTAAGAATTTCATTTTATTAAAGTAATTACTGCCAGTGAACCAGTAGCCACAATGCTGGATTCAACTTAACTTGAAATTTGAACTCTGGGTAGGTCGGGTTTCTTGTTCTTGTGGAAGAGTAATCACTTCCTGCTCTCCTAGTTTGGAAAGGCAGTAATTTATATATTTATGTGTATTACAGCAATTTCAACACAGCAAATATTGTGACAAAAAGAGCTTGCCCACCCCGAGAGATTAGGGAAATGTTTCTAATGAGAGAGAATTAATTGTCTCTAACACTTCAAGCTTTTGTTTTGATTTTAAGAGTGCAGGAGTGTATGCGGGTGCACTGGTTAAAGAATCACTGTGTAAATCACCACTAAAATAATAGTTCTTACATCTAGTATGATGCCTTTCATGTTGGGAGCACAGAAGTGTATAACAAGGTATACTGTAAAGTGTAGTTACTGTGTGTTTGGGTGAACATCCACAGAGAAGATCTTTATTTCATAAGTTCTGCAGTATATTTTGCAATGAACATGATTATTATCAAATTGTATAGTGTATGATATATATGCCAGTTACATAGTTTAAAAAATGGACTGAACAAATTACCTGTTCTGGTTCAGAATGACAGTCTTGCATTGAGCAGAATAATGTATACTCCTCTACAAGTGTTATGTGTTACACTGAGGCAACTATGTTGTGCAAGAATGTTGCACTCGGCTGATGTAATAGAGCTCAGCAGCATTTATTGGGAATGATTAGGCATATAGCAACTCACTGCTACTAAAGTGACACCACCCAGCTCAAACCTCAAAGGGTTTTCAGCTCACAGTGGTTCACAGGGAAGTAATTTTGGGCAGTTTCTTTCACTGCATGGGTGAAATAAATTTACACATATGATGTGATCACTTCTCATGCAGTAATGGCCTACATACGTTTTTGTATCAAATGGGACAAAAAAAACAAATACAGAGTCACCCTGTTATAGCCCCTCCCTTCCAAAACTCTGCAGCCCGTGTCCTCTCCCGCACCAGGCTCCGCGACCCTATCACTCCCCATCCTCACCCAGCTCCAGTGGCTTCCCATCACTCAGAGGATACAGTTCAAGATCCTGGTCCTCACCTTCAAAACCCTTCACAGCCTTGTTCCCCCCTACCTTTGGGAACTCCTAACTCGCTACGAACCTGTCCGCTCCCTCCGCTCAGCGAGCTACAGCCTGCTTCACGTGCCCCATCATTGGTAGGCGGGTTTTCAGCCTCTCTGTCCCCACCGTGTGGAACTCCATCCCACAGTCCCTTGGCCTTGCCCCCTCCTTTGCCTCCTTCAAGACCTATCTCAAGACCCTCCTCATTGACTGTGCTTTCGGTCACCATCTTACTCCTACCCTCCCCGCCCTCCACTCCTCCTGATCCCAACCACCAGCTCAGGTGTGGATGGCTGACTGTCCAGCACCTTGGGATGTCCTCCTGACGTAAAAGGCGCTATACAAATGTAATTTGTTGTTGTTAACACGGGTTTGCTTATAGCACTGGTATCCTGTGGACATACACTAACCAGAAGTACACCGGCTTCTTGTGCTGGCTAACCTCCAGGACAATAGCTCTCCACCCGTGGGCTATTTGCCAGAAGCACTGTTAACATCCCTTCCAGTGTGCTGGCATTGCTATGAAGATTTTGTTTTTCTTCAGATTAAGAACCTAAAACTTAGACTAAGAAAAGGCTTCTGTTCTATCAAACCTGTTCCTTCCAAGCCAAACTACTATCATGATCTCGACCCCATCATCTATTTCTAGAGGCATATTGTACAGATATTATATGCCCTCATCCTTTATGTATATTATAGCTAGACTGATTGTTCTTTTTTTGCTTTGAATTCTGGAATCAAAGTTTCATAATCGTTTATATTATTCTGGTCCCTGCTGAAGGCTGTTTTCGGAATAGAAGGGAGAAAATATTAAACTAGGGGAGAAGGAAAAAAGCACAAACCCAATTGATCATGTTTGAACTGATTGTGTTTGACACTGATATTTTTCAGGGACATGACCAGAGCTCCACCCTGGCTCAACACTCGATTGAACTGACTCTACCTAAGCATCAACCTTTTCATCGCGATCTACTCAGATATGCAAAGCTGATGGAGTGGCTAAAGAACACTGACCATGAGAAGTATGAAGGTCTGAATAAGGTAAAAAGATCTCGCTCGCTCCAAGCCACAGGAGCAAGTTTGGGTTTTTCTGTTCCTTTTGCCATGTGCCGTATCTTTGAACGTTCCATGAGCAGTCTGGCCATTCATATGGCAAAACCATATTGCCTCACATAAAAGAATCACATACTGTTCTTTTTCTTTTACTCTCTCTTTCACTCTCTGCCTTTTTCTCCTTCTGAGTCTCTCTTTCTTTCTCTCTCTACCATATCTCCTTTTCTCTTTGGCAAGCAGAATAGGGATTAAAACAATGTCATAAATTCTTATGTTTTAGATAGCTGTCTATTTTTTGCCTTCAAAGTAGGTTGGTTGACCTTAAGCATTTTAATGGTTTTTAAAAAAAAACTTGAAAGTCGGAATTGATCAATAAAGCCTTTTGGCTCAACATTTATAAGTTTTTTTCAGTGCTATAAAGTGCTTTTATAATCATGAATGTGCAAACATTTCATTGCAGGTTCTAGAGCTACAGGCCCTTCAGTGTTCAATAAAAAAAATTGAAAATTAATTCTGCACTGTTATGATATGAGTGAAACACTAAAAGATTAAATAAATTGGGAAATAATTAAGCTCTACTTTACTACAATTATTGATCTATTTTGTAAAATTAGTTTTATGACAAGCAAAGCATTAAAAAGAATATTAGGAATTTAATTAATTTGTCAGTTAGCACACAGCCTCAACCCAGTTCTTAATTGGCATGTCCTTTCCTGTTCTTGAGTTGCGTTTTCTCCACATCAAACAATACATATTAAACTTGGAATTAATATCCTTGAATTAACTATGTTTCTTATATTGGTGTGTGTTATTTGTTGTTACTAAACACAGTATTGGTATTATTGTCTGATATGAACTAATAATACACTCAGTTACTTGTATTGTTGTCCAGTTTTGTAATCCTTGAACTAGTTTTGGTGTCTGGTAGAATGCAGCCCTGTTAATAACACTCTTCACTGTAGCTCCAATTTATTTTTAATGTGAATTCCATTTAATGTGCATCCTTGTAGTTGGCCTGGGTTATAATGAGGATGCACTGTATTTGCTGTTGGCGGATTCAGTATAATTGATTATGTCCAATGCTTTGTCTTTTATTCTGTTTAATTGTTAAATAGGAAATTCATTACTTCTTTTGTTATTTATTTGAAACCCTATTTAACGCCTGCCCATCTGTTTGTGCAAACACAAATGATTATTCGTAAATGACAGCTGGATGCAAAAGAGTGGCAAAGCTGCTAGGCATTCATGGGGCTACTCTTTCCAATGATCAAGTCAAGGAAAACCTTGTATCTTACCCTTCGGCAATGCTTACCATTCACTCTCATAGGACTTGTGCCCTACACAAGTCCTATTGGCAACTGCAATATTTTATAATCCACAGTTGAATTTGGCACAACATAATATATTAAAGAACTAAATTTGCAGTTTTTTTTCCTTTACAGAATTATGTAGATTATATATGTAGATTATATGAACGGGAAATTAAGGAATTCTTTGAGGTTGCAAAAATCAAAATGACTGGCACATCAAAAGAAGGAAAAAAGTTTGGTAAGTTGATTCTCCTGTGAGCTGAGCCATTCATGCTGCTGACCAATGCTAAATGCAAAGGATTCTGAAGACTGACAAGTGTTTAAAGCATTTCACATGGATTGCATTCCTGGTGTATTTGACTGTCAAAGTTACCAAATATAATTTCTGTAAATAATTAATTGTCACTAATAACTTTTCATTGCCATATACCAATATTTTAGGGTATTCAATGACTGAGAAATGACAGTGTTTACAGTTTACAAAGTTTGGTACAGATTGAGTTTAGATTCAAAACCCTTCAGCTAAAAAGAGTTATCTACCAGTTCTACAGACGTTAGGTTAGTGTTGGCAAGCAGTTTTGAGTAGACACATGAATGGAAGTATAATATTTCTATTAACTATTTTCTGAAGATTTTTGGTTATGTCGTCAATTTTAACCATGCTTATTATTTAACTAGATTCAATTGCCAAGGATGGCTTTAAATTTGAATATTGTCTGTAGCTTCACCCTTGCAACAACATGAAAGTCAGTCTAGTTTTTTGTGCTCCTTTGCTGATGTAATTTAACTGCAATGTTTCCTGCATGAATACAATAACTATTTATAGGTACAGTAAAATAAATAGTTGAAACCATTGAAAACATTCATCCATTAAACTTTCATGGTAATATTTGAATTGTAGTTTTTTTTAAAAAGATTTCAGATTTTCAAAATTAGTTTGTCAAAACACCCTTATAATAATTCTTGCATTTGATATAACACCTTATCATGTCATTTTCTTAATCACTCTAATTATTTTAAAATAAATTCTATGTTTGTGGAATCAGAAAAAAACATACAATCTTAATGTGGCTGGATTGTAACTGATACTATTACTTAAATTATAATTTCTGCTGTGTAACTGATGCTCAGTTTCACTTACCTTTTGAGAATTTAATTTTTGGCTGAGATCCTAGAGTTTTAACGTTCATAGATAAAGTGAAATCCTTGGACAGCTTTTATTGTGAAGAATTCTTTTAAAATGAAACAGTAAGAACGTCAAGTTTGTTTTGTCAAATTTGCACATCTGAAATTGCGTCAGATGCAATTTGTTGAGGAGACTGTTCAATAATAAGAAATAATTTATAATAATCTTCATTTGATATTATGCCTATCACACCAGGAGATCATCTCAAAGCAGATTTTTTCAAGCAGTGATTGTATTTTGTAGTCAGTGTAAATATTAAGAATTTTTTTCAATCTCAGTGAAAATAGGATTGTGATCCTGTAGAGGGAACCATGAAAGAATAATGTGTATTTTATAGTCGCATGCTTTGGCTGTTGTACAGAATAACATAACACAAGTGTAGCTATGTTATGCTCGCATGTATGTATTTCTCGGCTAGCACCTAACTAACATCCTTCATCTGCACGGTGTGTGCTACCGGCATATTATTTAACCTGTCTTTGTCTTTTGACGCCTGCTATCTAATGCCATGCAGCTACGCTTCCTCGAAAAGAGAGTGCTGTCAAACAGGATCCCGAGAGTGAGTACTGCTTCCTTCATCAAACTGCTTTCTAATATCACTCACTCCAGTCTTTACTGACAGGAAAATGTTAACATTGATTTTACTAAAAAAATTATAAAATTAGATAGTACCCTCTTGCTCCGAGCTTTGTACAAGGTTTCAAGTAGCTTAAAAAGTCGATCAATGCTTTTCTGACGAAGAAATATTTCCTTCCGGTGTGTGTTGCAAACAGCTTACTTCTAAATGTTTATGGAATAATTTGGTGCTTTAAGAACTGCTGGGTTAATGCCTTAGTTAGTCTGTATAATCTGAGTAATGGGTAGCCAACGGCCTTTTGTTTATGCTTCCTGCTTTCTGCTTCATACTGCAGACTTTTTTTTAACGGAAAAAAGCAAAACAATTCAGATGAACTGGTTTGATATTATGAAGATGCTCAGTCTTCAATTCCTCTCTCACCAAGTTCCAACAGTTGGAATTTGTGGGGAAGGAGAGAACGGAAGGAAAGTGGGTGAATGTAGGATTGTGCTTCATCATGAGCATTATTTTTAATCTACATATCTTTCCTGTTCACCCAAGAAATAAATAACTTTACTCCTGAGAGAAAAACAAAACAACTTGTTTTGCAGATTTAAGTGGACTGAAATGAGAAATTATTCACAAAACCTAGTAAATATGTAAACCAACAATTTATCTAAATTGAATCCTCCTGTAAGGTTTTAGATAAAGTATTCTGTTTTTAGCAAAATAAATCAGGTCTGAACATTTCACTGGAAATTAAATCCTGTACAACTAATTGGCACTAGTAATCGGAGTAGTTGTTGCCGTTATTCATTTAGATTGTTGAACTACAGGTCTTCATGGAAGTTCTGGGAAACTTACTGGCTCCACCTCCAGCCTCAACAAGCTGACTGTGCAGGGAGCAGGAAGCCGTCGCTCTCAATCGTCCTCTTTACTGGACATGGGAAACATGTCCTCATCGGACCTCGATGTAGCCGACAGAACTAAGTTTGATAAGGTAACAAACAGTCTTATCAATAAACTAAATTCACCATCCCTCTATGTAGAGCGATGGAAATATTCAACTTCTTGGTGAATTTATTACTTTGTGCATTAATTTCCCCAAGGCACACATGTTTTTTCAACTTGAGACAAAAATTAGATGCGGTGCTCAGAGTCTACCACAAAATGTTACAGTTGGTATTTTAAAAAATACATGCATGTTCGGGATTAATAACCATTAAAAAAATTTATTTAACTGTAAATGTATCTATTATCCATAAAGCTCAGAGCTAGAGTCTTGCTATGCAACTTATAAGATGATGATAATATGCAAACAGTGTGATTAATTTGTACTTATGGGATGATAGGCCACTATGCAAATCGGGAAACGTGCTTGGAAGTTAGAATTGGACAGACTCCAATACAACAGTGTTGGAATAATAATCGTATTCGATAGAGTGCCTCATCACTTCATCTGGACGTCTCAAAGTGCTTTACAGAGTATATTGTAAAGTGACTTGACTGTATATTTTGTGGGAGAAACGCAGCAAACAATTGCACACAGCAGTGTCCCACAGTCATTGAGCGACCAAATTATAATTATTTTATTCATTTTTTTGAAGGGATTAATACCACCGGAAAAGCAATTGGAGATTGACTAACAGCCAGGTTCCTACTTTCTGCTAGGTAAACAGTGGTAGTGTAAGGAAACTTGCCTTAAGAGTTGTACGGTATATTCTGATTTTATCGGTTTAGTTCTGTAGACCATTATAGAAGAGATCCAACTTGGTTGCCTCATACTCAACATTGATTCTCTTTGTGTAGATATTTGAGCAAGTCCTGAGTGAGTTGGAGCCCCTTTGTCTGGCTGAGCAAGATTTCATCAGCAAATTCTTCAAGCTACAACAGAATCCTGCTTTACTGGGGACAATAATGGTATGATATGCTTACATTTTATTGATAAATCTTTGGTTTGTTAAAAAGAGCCATAGTCTTTATTACCTGAGAAGGGAGGGAAAAAGACAACCGTTATTTTCATCATGTGTTCGTGGCCTTCCAGTGCAGTACATCATTATGTCAAATTGCTTCACAAACAAAACCTTTGCCAAGCACTTTAAAGTTTGAAGCTACTTATGGTTAGTTGATGAAGCCATATTACTGCAACATTACTTTTTCCTGCAGTACGTCTGAATTTCTCATTGATGCATTAGGGAATTTGTTTTGACCGTTCAGCATTTTTAATACCATCGGAAGTTTAAAATGAAATTTAGTGGATTAGTTACTTATGGATTTCATGTTTCCTTTTGTATTCCTGATGTTGATTAAAACCATTAAAGATTGTCTTGTCATTTAAGATAGTTTGTATAATAATTTCCTTCAATATTGTAACTTAACTAGAAGTGTGAGCAACTTCATTACTATTGCACACAAAGCCTAACCCTAAAAAAATTCAACCATTTGCTTGTTGGATAAAATAAGGCTCAATGTTGAACCTTGTAGTAGACTAGATGCTCATGAGGCTATTAATGGAAGTAGTCAACTACTGACAGTATAGAAAAAAGACGATTATCCTCTCTACTTTCGAGTAGTTCCATCGTGGATAAGGAAACCCAGCAGATAATTGGTCATCATTAAAATACAAACTTGCTACATTGCTAACTGCAAATTTCTCGAGATTATTCCTGAGTCCAAATCATTAATGTGAACAACAATGGTCCAAATACTGATCCTTGTGGAACATCACTGCTCACCCCCTGCCAGCCAGATTTTCTTATTATTTTTGTGGGATCTTATCAACTTATAATTTAATTAATTTTTTCAATTTGTATTTGTTATCAATGTCAACAATGGCTGCCGTGGATGTCATTTCTTGTGCGTGCGTGTGTGTTAGAATGAATTGCTAATGACCTGTATCCATGGCAACCAGACAATCCAGAAGACATATTTTTGTAATTAGTTTGGAATTTTGTAAAATAATAAAATTTACTTTATCAATGAAAATGTATTTTTGCTAGATTATAGAAAATCTCCCAAAATTATTCATGTTTACAGATTTCTTCAGCAACCCTAAGCACAGTTGTACAAGTACAATGTGACATTGTAACAATCTGATTGCTATGTCTATTTATTAGACAATTAACTTTCTGAAGTAGAATTCAGTCTAACTATTAGTGTATAGACAACTGTCTCAATTTTATAATTCTGGCACCTCCAACAATGCAATACTCTCCCAGCTCTGGAGCCATCATAGACTCGTGAGCTCAAAATCCCGATACAGGTCTTGAACCTACAACCTTCTGACTCACAGTGTTTCCAACTGAACCAGGCTGACACATACCCAAGCCAACAATAAAGTAACTGTCTTTGAAATGGAATATACACTCTGACGTATAGGTTACTAGAATCTGGCTTTTATTCATAATAGGTGGACTCTGAGGAGATGGACGGGGGAATCCTATCTCGACAACAAAACCCTTTGGCAGATAAACACTCTGTGCCATCAGAGTAAGTAACACCATCAGAGAAAGTAACAGCATTCAGTTAGCAGACTCTCTAATCATGTCCTCAACATCAGAGTAATCTTTCTGGGATCTGTGTTTTGATCAATAATAATAACAATAATAATGATCCAAGACATTAAACCCAATGTTTGTTAATACACTTTTGGGTTCTAATAACTTATGAGATGTAATTTAGGCCTGAATTTTTTATTTTGTTTAAACTTCTTGAAATGTATATAAAACTTCAAATAATTGTGCAATTTTTTATTTGCCTGTAATGGTGTAACACACTAATGGTTTGTGTAACTGAGGTTAAGAAAGGTAAACATCAGGTGCAGTGTTTGTTTGTGGTTGAATACAACAACAAAATTACATTTGTATAGCGCCTTTCATGTTGGGAGGACATCCCAAGGCGCTGGACAATCGGTGTTTCTGACCTGAGCTGGGGGTCGGGATCAGCGAGGGTGGAGGGCAGAAGGGGAAGGAGGGTGATCGAAGGCACGTTCGAAGAGTAGGGTCTTGAGGTGGGTCTTGAAGGAGGCAAGGGAGGGGGTGAGGTGCAGGCACTATGGGATAAAGTTCCAGAGGGTGGGGGCAGAGTGGTTGAAGGCCCACCCGCCAATGGTGGGGCAGGCGAGGCGGGGGAGGTAGTTGGCAGGTTGGTCGGGGTTAGGAGGTTGCAGAGGTAGGGGGGGAAAGGCCATGGAGGTGAGGTGAAGGTGAGGACCAGGATCTTGAACTGTATCCTCTGTGTGATGAAGCCAGTGGAGTCGGGCGAGAATGGGAGTGATAAGGACACGGAGCCTGGTGCGGGAGAGGACGTGAGTTGCAGAGTTCTGGATGATCTGCAGCCTATGGAGCGAGGAGTTGGGGAGGCTGACAAGCAGAGAGTTTGAATAGTTATGGATGTTATGAATGCATGTTTGAGGGTTTTGGCGACCTGCGGTGTGCGACAGTGGCGGAGCCAGGCAATGTTCCGGAGGTAGGGGAAGGCAAAGCGGGGTCATGGCACGAATAATTGTAAAAGAATATGTAAATATCTGTTTAAAATCTATATTTTATCATTGCAGAAAAGAGGAGGCGGGAATTATCCGGTCAATGATGATAAAGGTTTTCCGCTGTATTGAGCCGGAGCTGAACAACCTAATTTCACTTGGTGACAAGATTGACAGCTTTAACTCCTTGTATATGCTCGTGAAGATGAGCCATCATGTTTGGACAGCAGAGAATGTGGATCCTGCCTCTTTCCTCAGTACCACATTAGGAAATGTCCTTGTGACAGTTAAAAGGAATTTTGACAAATGCATTGTAGGTGACTATTTAAAAAAAATCTAAACCAAATAACCAGTTTAACTTAAATTATGCATTATGATGTTGGGTTTCATATGGTAAAGGAACGTATCCAATGGGATCCTAACATGTCCCTTGTTCCTACGTAACTAAGAAAAATGCAAACTGGAAACATGAAATGTGAAATGTAACTGAATATAATCGTCCTGAATAAATTCATCACCTTCTAGTGCTGGTAGCAGAAAGTCCACAATATCTTTGCTTAAAATTCAATTCGTATTTTATGAGTTACACAGTTTTAACCATCAAAATTTTAAAAAATGTGTGTTTTTGATATGGCATTACAATGAACTAGTTTGGTACTTGTGTGTGACTCTGTAACTGTTGTATAGGAACATAGGATTGTACAGAACAGGCAAAGATCATTTGCAGATCATAAGAGGTTAAGATGAAGAAAACCCTTCAGACAATTTTATCTCATGCTCCCAGAATACTCACCCATTGCCCTCCATTTGGCCGGTCTCATTACAAAAAAAATATTAAATTATTCTAGCTATAACAGTATTCTACTATAACAGCCCATAATCAATGTATTTGCCAGATTGCTATCTAATTACCTCTTGAATTTGCTGACCCAATCTGCCCCCACATCTACCTTGCATAGTCCTTTCTACCTACAGTATTTCACCGTGGTCTGTGTAAAGCAATTAATCCTAAACTGGTCACCTATATTTTAGGTTTCATCCTGTAAATATTCCAATGTTAATTTGCTTTTGTGTCCTTCACGCTTTTAGTTGAATCAAATTAAGCAGATGGAAGAAGTGAAAATATCAAAAAAAAGCAAAGTTGGAATCTTGCCTTTTGTTAGTGGATTTGAAGAGTTTGCGGAACTGGCCGAGTCCATCTTCAGAATTGCAGAGCGCAGGGGTGATCTGAACAAGGCTTACAGCAGGCTTATCCGAGCTGTGTACAACAACGGTGAGGGACTGATAACATCTGAACGTGAGCAAGGTGTTTTAGAGCTTTTACTGTAGTGCTTACGGTATGGTACATTTATTCTTGTTCTCAGTGGAAAAAGTGGCTAATGAAAGTCAGAAGACTCCTCGAGATGTGGTGATGATGGAAAACTTCCACCACATTTTTTCAACCCTCTCTCGCCTCAAAATCGCCTGCCTAGAAATCGAGAGAAAGGAAGCAAAACAGAAATATACAGAGTACCTGCAAGCTTATGTCATATATTCTCTGGGACAACCGCTTGAGAAACTTAACGTGAGTCTCCTTTACCTCACTAGAAATCAATACAATTAAGCCTCTGCAAATCTGAAATTGGTAAGAGTTCTCTAAGGACAGCATATGTTTTGTTTAAAAACGGAAAATGACTGTGGCATTTTTTTATTCAACTATTAATGTTCTTGTTGGCTTGTTTATCTAAATTGTGACTGTTTCTTTCATGAAATGCTTCAGTGGATGATTTTATTCTTGAAACATTTGATGAAGTAAGAGTGTGTAACTGACTGTTATTGTACACAGTGTGTTCACGTTCTAGGACTAACTAACTTTTATTGTGGATTCAGCATTTCTTTGAAGGCATCGAAGCTCGTGTGGCACAAGGTATTCGAGAGGAGGAAGTCAGTTACCAACTAGCTTTCAACAAGCAAGAACTCCGTAAAGTTATCAAAGAATATCCTGGAAAGGAAGTCAAAAAGGGGCTGGATAACCTGTACAAGAAGGTGGATAAGCATCTCTGTGAGGAGGAGAATCTGCTGCAGGTAAGCTTGTGCAGAGTGGAATAGTCGTACAAGAATAAGATCATGTCCATTACTTCTGATACAATGAGATCCAATACAGCATGTGATAACGGTAATCTTTACGTTTAATTTAGCGCCTTTTCATGTTGGGAAGAGGTCTCAAAGCATGTTGCATGATATCCTGTAAAGTGGCTTGATGTATTTTGTGGGCAAACATGGCAACCAATTTGCATACTGCAATGTCTCAAAACTTACCATGAAGAGAATGACCGTTAATGTTATCAGTACTATAGTACAACGCATTCATAGGAGCATTCACTGACTCCCTCTTGTCTCCTACACGTAGCCTCTCTTAGATTATAATTATGCATACTATCCAAATATTGTAAATTGTCTGTTTAGACATTTTGAGCCTTTTTATTTCTTTATTTTTCCTACGCAATACAGTGTACAACAGAGAGCCGATATTAAACATTTAATTGCGGCCACTGTAGATAATTGGAAATCATACAAAATACAACTTGGCTACATTGCTAACCAACACATTCTTCCATCAGATGTACTGTCACCACAGATGTACTCTTCCTAGCTTTCTTTCTCTGACTTTTTTTTCCCTCCGAGTCGCTCTCTCACCTCATCTCTTTTCCTCTTGTCTGAGGTGCGTATCTCTAAACTCTTTGCCTCTCACTTTCTTGGACATTCTCTGATACTTTGTCTGATTCTCTCCCCATCTCGCATCCTGCTGCTGCCATGTTTCACTCACAAAATACACAGTCATTTCACAATGTATCTTGTGAAGCGCTTTGAGATGTCTCAACAATGCGTTATATCAAATGCAAGTATTATTATTATAGATTGGTAAATAAGCACTTAACTTCACACTACTGGCTCACATGGTCCTATTATCCTTGTGCATATACGCACAACTGGAGCATCTCACAGCTCCCAAGTTTGCTTCTGTATTGGAAGTGAAACAAGTGGACAACCAGATAATTGGTGTGCAGATATGTTGCGGTCTACTATGTATCCAGGTGGCGGTAATAATTTAAAAAGTTATAAATAAAAGAGCATGGGAATTGTTAGGACATGAAAAGACTTAGTACTCAACCCTAGCTAACTATTTTCATCATATCCCTCATTTCTTTTTCTTTCCAAGAGCCTGTCTAGTCGCCTTGTGAACCCATAGATCTGCGCTAGTAATTGATAACGTAAGTTATCAACTAATGTCTCCTGGTGTTTAAAATCTTTAGGATATTGACCAGATCAATCAGGCCAATCAATCCCTTTCATATAAATAATAAGAACCTTGAAACTACTCTATAAATGTTTATGTTGGCAGTAACCTGTTAATGAATGACTGGTATTTGTGTAAAATCCTGACCCCCTTTGCTGATGGTGATTTCTTTATCCCCACAGGTTGTGTGGCATTCCATGCAGGATGAGTTCATTCGGCAGTACAAACACTTTGAGGGTCTGATAGGTCGTTGTTATCCTGGATCTAGCATTATAATGGAGTTCACAATACAGGACATTCTGGAGTATTTCTCTAGTATAGCCCAGTCTCACTAAAATATCACAAACAGCAGCCAGGTCATTTTAGTTGTGGTCCTGTTTGATCTCAACTTCAAAAAATTGTCATTGTAACATTAACTATTTAACTCTAGCTGCACATTGCAACATAGATGCTCAGCTAAACAAACCAAAGCAGAAATGCAAGTAGTAATTCTGTTGATGGCTTTAACATACTAGCATACTTGAGTTGAACCAAATGTATAAATGTATAAGGCTGCGTCAGCATAGTTTCTTGTCTGTTGCGAGACTTTAAGAGAACATTTCCGTTACTATGTAAAATAGCGGATTTGTAAAAGCATTTTTAATATTTGAGACTTGGCATTATCGGAAATTCTAGCAACAAGTTTCCTGCAGCGTATTTTAATTAAGTCCATAATTTTGCCTTAACTAACGACTTTTTTTTTAGTAGGTTTTTCTTGAGGGAGATTCATGAGACACTGAGACCATTAGTGAACAGGCTAACAGGAGCAGTCAGGACCTTGGTGACAGAGTCAGTCAGAGGTGCTTTTGGCCATACTATCAGAGTTTGCTTATTAAATTCAGAAAAATCTGCATTAACTCAGGATTATTATTGTAGCCATTGTCATTTAGCAGACAGAGTTGAGCAGCAAAATCAAACCCCTCTCAATAGCACTTTCCTCATGAAAAATGTATTGGCTCAGATAAATTAATGTTCTGGAATGAAGTAAGTACATTAGAATTTCTCTCCGCTGATAATAATTACTTCAATAATTATGTTGAATCACAAACAAAAAGCTGGAATCTTGAACAGGTGGGGAATGATGTATTGTGAAATTGCTGAACAAATAGAACTGTTTGGTTTGTCCTTAGACTAGTTTTACATTTGGTTTACAGGGTGTTAACAAAATCCTGTTACCCCATATGTTTCCTACATGGCACTGACCAACACCTGAAACGTGTAGAAGAATGATGGTAGTTGTATATAGAATTACTTAATTGTATTCAATGCAAATATTTAACTGTATTTAAGATGGCCAGAGGATTGTTTTGTGTGAGGGCCATCATTTTCATGGCAGATTATGATCCATCGCCATGTTCCTTAAGGTGATGCAGTGACAAGGTGAAATGCATCTCTGACAGCTTGACAGCTTGTTGCAGATCCTGATAGTCTCATATCACTGTTTTGTAATGGAGTAAGAGGACTTGTGGACACCCTGTACAATGAAACTATGATTTATATACTACTTGGATTCTGTTTTACCATTTCTCGGCAAACTGTCAGTCTTACAGATAGCTGCCCTGTGGCTTTAGCTGTGTTTTGTAAGCTAAGTGTTTGCCTCTATGTCCTATAATGGGAGTTGGACTTTATGAGCTAATCATGTAAATAGTAATTTCCTTCTATAATGTTTTTCGGGCTAAATTTTGTTCAGCATAAAACTCTCTACTATCCAATTCTAGGAGAATTGTGAGCAAAGGGGCTTTGCTCGCGCTTTTTTTGTCACTAAAATATGCAGATTGCCCACTGGAATTCAACCCAAATGTCAAAGATGTCATTGTCTTATAGGAACAGCCATGTTACAATAGTTCTAATTAAATTACAAAGGATTCACACATATACACTCTCATTTTTCAATACTACTAAAAACTATTTTGGCAAATATGATCCACAATTATAAAATTGGAATCTGCATTAGATTAGTGTTTAGGCATAATTTTTTTTAAAAAAAGACTTTATTTTATGCATTCTGCTTCTCATATTTCTTGTGAGAATGACCATTTATTTAACATAGAAAAACAGCCGAGAAAATCTGATTTGAATTCAATACATGGATATCATTCATGCATTCCTTTGTTATTCTTTAAGTTCCATAGATTTAGGTAATAATACAAAAAGGATGTTTTCACTTTAATACAACAAATATCTGATATTTCTATCTCGTTCTCACAACACGTATTTACGGACCTTAGAAAAAACACCATTGTTAACCATGTTAAGATATAATGAACACATTAGCCACAATGCATTATTTTTTTATGTAACATAACACTAATCATGACTTATTTTGCAAGGTTTGCTAAAATAACAACTGCTTTTATGCAGCATTATGAAAGGAGGCTTGACATTTCTGACAGCTGGAGATATTTACTGCAGTATTTCATATGCTTATTGTTAAATATAAGACTTGTAGCAGACCTAAATCATGTTCCAGTTAATTAAATTTTTATTGTAAAGATTATAAGCAGCCATTTAACAAGTATGAGCTCTTGGCTTACTCTATTATGTTTTGAGAGGGGCAGTAGGATGGCAGAAGGAGCTATTTGGGGTTGATGTGAACGTAACCTGAAGATTGATTTAGCTTGAGATTTTTGAATGTACATCAAGGAAACGTTTTGTGCATTATGTGCACTCACTCCAGCTTCACTATTGTTTCATAAGGATTTGGTAGAATTGCATAGTCAGCAGAAGTGTTAGTAAAGGGGGAGCTTTATTATTTATTTGCACAAAAACATTTCTGGTCAACTGAATAATGTTTAGTTAGACGAGCACATTTCTGAATATCTCCATGTGCTTCTAGTGTAGGACCTTTGATAATAAATGTGTTTACCAGGAAATGTGGTGCAACTAACCAACCATCAGGGTATTTACATTCCTACATCTGCACGTATGTGCATTGTGGGGCAAGGCAAGTACCTTCTTTGTGGTAAATATTTCAGATATTATTCTGGAAAATTATGGTTTTAAGTTTATATTTGTTCGAGCTCTAGGCACTACCAGTCAGCAAATGATTTGTGTTTAGCCTTCAGCCATGCTGTCGTCAATGACGTGTGTAATAAGGAGTTATAATCTGCTGAGGGAATAGATTCTGTGAACAAACTGTGCACTAATAACTATGTATCACTGAATTCAAAACACTATTAATAAAAGAAAGTGAACTTCATTCCTTTTGTAAGTCTATCTTTCACTATAATTCATGGAATATGGCTGTTTGGGCACATTGCTGTCGCAAACTGTGCCACCGCGTTTGCCTACAAATGCACAGTCAATCCACTTCACAGTAAATCCTGTGCAGCGCTTTGGGACTTCTTCGCAACATGAAAGACGCAATACAAAAAAATGTAAGCAATGTGTCCATTTCATCGACTTGGTATTGTATTTTGTATTCCACAGAGTTCAGAGTCAAAATTGCTGTGAAGCTTTGCAGTGCGTATCAGAGGGATGGTGAGGACTCGGGCAGCACATCTCGTGCAATTCCTATTAGGAACAATTTAGAAACAAGAAAGTAACACTGGGCACAACGAGCCCCTTCTTGCTCCTCAACAACAACTTGCATTTACTATGTACGGTTATTTATTCAATCCCCACCCAATTGATTTCTCAGCACATTTCTCAATCCATTTTCTACACAGGATACAGTAGTTCTGGACCCCAGAACTATTGAACTAGAATTAGTTAGGCCATTTAAGAGTGAAATCAGGAAGGATGTTTCCACTCAAAGGGTGGTAGAAATCTGGAATCCTCTCCCCCAAAAGGCCGTGGATTCTGGATCCATCCACACCTTCAAGAGTGAGGTTGATAGATTTTTGGTAGGTCAGGATATCAAGGGATATGGGGAGAAAGTGAGAAATTGGAATTGAAAGGATTAGTTGAGGTACAGATCAGCCATGGTCTAATTAAATGGCGGAACAGGCTCGCAGGGCTGAATGGCCTCCTCCTGTTCCTATGACCCATTTCTAATAATGTTCTACCGCTGCCCACCACGAGTGCGCAATAGCCTATAATATTGCACAAAGCTAATCAATAAATCTCAGCTGTTTTTTCAAATGTGCTCAACGTCAACTTAATGGTTCACTGGAAGGTTCAGCAGAGGTCCCCAACGACGGCAAACACGCCAATGAACAAGTATTTTGCTTCCCGCCCCCATCGCAAGAAAATTTACAGCGTTTCCAAAAGAGCCGCCGCGCACTTCATCCACGTGTAGCGGTTTGTGTCCCTCTGGTGTCTGCTCCGCCGCTGGTGCTTTCTCCGCCGTGACAGACGTCACCCTTTTAATGGAAGGATTTTTTTTTTCTTCTCCGCACGACCAAACTATTCACAGACGGGGACACTTCTGTCAAGGTTTTCCCTCTTAAATCTACTTTGTTCCTCCCGACGTGAAAGGCGCTCTATAAATGGAATCTTCTTGTTGTTGTTGTTGTTGTTGTTGTTCCAGGGGAAGAATCCCAACTTTTCAACAACAATTCGCACTTACGCAGAAGTCCATCGCGCGGAGTCGTGTATTGGAGCGATTAACGGGGGTGGAACCTGCGGCCAAGACGGGGGGGAGGGGGGGGAGGGAGGGGGGAGGGAGGGGGCGACTGTGGGCACAAGAGGAAGGTCCTCGCGATCAGAAACTGGGCCGGAACTCGGGCAACGCGGGCAGGTCCTCTCCTCCGGGGGCAGTGCAGTGCAGTGCCGGGGGCCGCCGCTGGTGGCGCTGTTCCCGGGGGGGGGCAGTGCAGTGCCGGGGGCCGCCGCTGGTGGCGCTGTTCCCGGGGGCAGTGCAGTGCCGGGGGCCGCCGCTGGTGGCGCTGTTCCCGGGGCAGTGCAGTGCCGGGGGCCGCCGCTGGTGGCGCTGTTCCCGGGGGCAGTGCCGGGGGGCGCCGCTGGTGGCGCTGTTCCCGGGGCAGTGCCGGGGGGCGCCGCTGGTGGCGCTGTTCCCGGGGGCAGTGCCGGGGGTCGCCGCTGGTGGCGCTGTTCCCGGGGGCAGTGCAGTGCAGTGCCGGGGGCCGCCGCTGGTGGCGCTGTTCCCGGGGGCAGTGCAGTGCCGGGGGCCGCCGCTGGTGGCGCTGTGCCCGGGGGGGGGCAGTGCAGTGCCGGGGGCCGCCGCTGGTGGCGCTGTTCCCGGGGGGGGCAGTGCAGTGCCGGGGGCCGCCGCTGGTGGCGCTGTTCCCGGGGGGGGGCAGTGCCGGGGGCCGCCGCTGGTGGCGCTGTGCCCGGGGGGCAGTGCAGTGCAGTGCCGGGGGCCGCCGCTGGTGGCGCTGTTCCCGGGGGCAGTGCCGGGGCCGCGCGCCGTTTTTGAACTTGTTGCCGCGGAGCCGCGAGGGCCGAGACCGCGGCGGAGAGCAGCGGAGAGGCCGAGACTGGGCCGCGGGTCAACCCGGACACCGGACACCGGGACACCGGACACCGGGACACCGGACACCGGGACAGGCCGCGGGCAACAGGCGGAGGGGCAGCGGGAGAGAGAGAGAGAGAGAGAGCGCGCGGGGCGGCCCTGAGCCTCCGGGAGACAGTGAGTGACAGCGCGACCCCGAGCACCGCCATCATCATCATCTTCATCATCATCACAGACTCACTGCAGCTCCAGTGCAGAGCCCCACAACACCGCCCAACAACACCCACACACCCCCACACACACCAACAACCCCCACACCCCACACACACCCCCACACACCCCAACACACCCCAACACAACACCGCCCAACAACACCCCCCACACCCCACACACACACACCCCACACAACACACAACACCGCCCAACAACACCCACACACACCCCAACACCCCACACCACACACCCCCACCACCCCAACACACCACCCCCAACACACACACACCACACACACCACACACACCCCAACACCGCCCAACAACACACACACACCCCACACACACACACCCCCACACACACACAACCCCCAACAACACCCACACCACCCCAACACCCCACACACACACACCCCCAACACACCCCAACACACAACACCCCCACACACCAACACACACACACACCCCAACACCCCACACACACACACCCCCAACACACCCACACACACACCCCCCAACAACACACACACACCAACACACACACACACCCCAACACCCAACACACACACACACCCCACACACACACCCCCACACAACACACAACACCGCCCAACAACACCCACACACACCCCAACACCCCACACACACACACCCCCAACACACCCCAACACACAACACCGCCCAACAACACACACACACCAACACACCACACACACCCCAACACCGCCCAACAACACACACACACCCCACAACACCCCACACACACACCAACACACCCCAACACAACACCGCCCAACAACACACACACACACCACACACACCCCCCACACACACACCCCAACACCCCCAACACACCCACACACACACACACCCCCAACACACCCCAACACAACACCCCCAACACCCCCACACCCACACACCACACCCCACACAACACACAACACCGCCCAACAACACCCACACACACCCCAACACCCCACACACACACACCCCAACACACCCCAACACAACACCGCCCAACACCCCCCACACCCCACACACACACACCCCCAACACACCCCAACACACAACACCGCCCAACAACACACACACACCACACACACACCCACACACCCCCCAACACCCACACACACCCCACACCCCAACAACACCCACACACCCCAACACCCCACACACACACACCCCCAACACACCCCAACCACACACCCCCAACAACACACACACACCACACACACCCCAACACCCACACACCCCACACACACACACACCCCAACACACCCCAACACCCCACACACACACCCCAACACACCCAACACACAGCAACCCCAACACACCTCCACCACACACACCCAACACCCAGCAACCCCAACACGCCTCCACCACACACACCCAACACCCAGCAACCCCAACACCCACACACACACACACCCCACACACAACCCCACACACCCCAACACCGCCCAACAACACCCCACACACCCCCACACCCACACACACCCCCACACCCCAACACCCCAACAACACCCACACACACCCCCACACCCCAACACCGCACACACCCACACACACCCCACACCCCAACACCGCCCAACAACACCCACACACCACACACACACCCACACACCCCCCAACACCCACACACACCCCACACCCCAACAACACCCACACACCCCAACACCCCACACACACACACCCCCAACACACCCCAACACACAACACCGCCCAACAACACACACACACCACACACACCCCAACACCCACACACCCCACACACACACACACCCCAACAACACCCCAACACCCCACACACACACACACCCCACACACAACCCCACACACCCCAACACCGCCCAACAACACCCACACACCACACCCCACACACACACCAACAACCCCCACACCCCACACACACCCCCACACACACCCCAACACACCCCACACCCCAACAACCCCCACACCCCACACACACCCCACACACACACCAACACACCCCACACCCCAACACACCCCACACAACACACAACACCGCCCAACAACACCCCCCACACACACCAACACACCCCAACACACCCCCCATACACACAACCCCACACACCCCAACACCCCACACACACACCCCCACACCCCAACACCGCCCAACAACACCCACACACCCCAACACACCCCAACACCCCCCCCACACACACACACACACCCCAACACACCCCCCACACACACCACACACCCCAACAACACCCACACCCCCCACACACCTCACACACACCCCAACACCCCACACACACCCCAACACCCCCCAACACACCCCAACACACCCCAACACACCCCACACCCCAACACACCCCACACCCCACACCCCAACACACCCCCCACAACACCGCCCAACAACACCCACACCACACACCACCCAACACCCCCACACACCCCACACAACACCACCCAACACCCCCACACACCCCACACAACACCACCCAACACCCCCACACCCCCAACACTCCCCCCCACACCCCCAACAGACCCTCCCCCCCCCCCCCCCGGGAATCAAGCTCCCGATATTCCGCCTCCTCCCAGTTTTCTGATATAACAATAATAATAAACCGTTTATTATGTGTTTGTCGCAGAAACTGTTCACATCTTCACACCGTCTCAAAGCGCTTCACACGATGTACTTACTGTGCGCTGCAGTGTAGTGACTGTGTGTTTGCTGACTGTGAGCGGCAGAAGTGAGCAGTTTTGTTTGTGGGATTGCCGGCCATGACGCCGGGAGAAACTCCCTTCCCTTCTGGAATAGCGGGATCTCTTAACGTTCACCTGAACGGGCAGACGAGCCTCGTAATGTCTCATCTAAAGGACGGCTCCTCGGACGGTCAGGGTTCCCAGCGCTGCATTAAGATGACTATGAGCCCAAATTCTGGAGCTCCATCCCACAGTCCCTCCGCCTCAACTCCTCCTTTGCCTCCTTCAAGACCCGACTCGAGACCCTCCTCTTCGACCGCCCTCCTTCCCCTACTCTCCCCGCTCTCTGCCCCATCCTGATCCCAAACACCAGCTCGGATGTGGATCCCGACTGTCGGAATGTCCTCCTGATGTCAAAGGCATTTTACAAATGTAATTTGTTGTTGTTGAAGTTCCTCTGTAAACCTACAATCCCACCTTTTTGTTTTCTCGGCGCTAAACTCTCCTAACCCTTCGCCCGTAATCTCACTCGCTCAGCTTTCCCTCTTTTCTCCCACATTACCAGTCTGCGTCTCTACCCCCACTCAAGGCTTTCAAGACCCTCATCCACACCGTCATTTCTAGGCTTTTATTTCAAGCTCACAGAACTTCCCAACCCCCTCGCCGGATCCTGGTCCTCACCTACAAAGCCCTCCATGGCCTCGCCCCACCCTACCTCTGCGACCTCCTAACCCCCTACCAACCCGCCCGCTCCCTCCGCTCAGCCGGCTCTGGCCTGCTCCAGGTCCCCCGACCCATCCGACCCACCATTGGCGGAGAGCCTTCAGCCCCTCTGCCCCCAACCTCTGGAATTCCATCCCCCAATCACTCCGCCTCACCCCCTCCTCAGCCTCCTTCAAGTCCCGCCTCAAGACCCTCCTCTCCGACCATGCTATCGGCCACCCCCCCCCCCCCCCCGACCCCAGCTTGAGTCTGAAATGCTGTACACTGTCCAGCGCTTTGGGACGTCCTCCCGACGTGAAAGGCGCTATACAAATGTGTTGTGGTTGTTGGTTGGTTGTTGCACAAGTTGCTGATCGTCCACAACTGTAGTTCTCACCAGACTGTGTGAGCCTGTCATCCCATCCCTGCTGAATTCCATCGGTTCGCCATCCACCAACGGATCATATCCTCGATCGCACTTCCAAGTCTCACCTCGCTCCACGTTTTACCCGGGACTTTACTGCCCCGGATACTCCCTCTGCTCAGTCTATTTTATGTCGTGGAGTCCTGTAGCTCAGTGGTTAGAGCACTCGCTTTGCAAGCGAGAGACCTGAGTTCAATTCCAGGCAGAGGGCGAAACCTTGGGCAAGTTTCCTTACTCCACACAGAGCCTAATAATAATCCCTCCAAAACCAAAAAACAATAATAAATTGGTCATTTTCAATCTACGACTGTTTGTGGGACATTGCTGTGCGCAATTGGCTGCCGCGTTCGCCCACAAATATACAGTCAAATCACTTTACAGTGTGTTCTGTGAAGCGCTTTGGGACGTCCTCCCGACGTGAAAAGCGCTATATCAAATGCAAGGATTATTATTATTATTATTATGTCACCGCTTGATCCAGTGAACTTTGAGCCATTCTGTCCCCTCTTTCTGGAAACTGCATCCTGGAATCCCTCGCCTTGCCCCCTCCCCGCATTAAGACTTATCTTTTCAAACACGCTTCAGGTCACCTGCTCCCCCTCCACCAGCTCCAATCAGCTGTTTGACGCCTGAGACCGCTCCTGACATGAAAGGGTCTATATGTGTAATTGTTGTTGTTAAACAGTACTATTGGTGCAATCTAAGTAGTGTACATCTACATGTAAACACTTTAGTCAATAGTTGTGTAAATAAGTAATGAACCGAGAGTTGTAATTAGAGGGTGTACAATGAGGAACGTTAATGAGAGCTGCTCAGCTATGTCGTTGGATAATGATCCTTGTATCTACACTGGAGAGAGCAACATGATGCCACTGACAACATTATACTGTTATATTGTTAACTGACTAAAACCGCAGTCTGATCAGTAAAGCAGTGTGTTATCATTTCAAAGTGCTATTTGCCAAAAGAAGCGCAAGTCGGGGTGTAATTTCACTCTGGATCCAGGCTGTTGTGAAAAATTCAGGAAGGAGAGGATGTGACTGGGACCAGCGGACACTGTGCATCTATTGCAAGCTTTGCTGAAGAAAAAGAGCTGTGTTGTCAGGGATGGTGTCCTTTCGACGAGATGTTAAGCCAAGCTCCCACCTGCCTGTTGAGATGGATGTTAAAGAACCCTTAGTCATATGAAAAGAGAAAGGAAAAGTTTCTCCCAGTGTCCTGGACAACAATCTTCTAGATTAATTGATCATTCACCTTGTTGTGGACTTTGCTGTGCACAACTGACTGTACAATGACTGTATGTTTGCCCACAAACGTAGTCACTCCACTCCACAGTAATTACCTATTGTGGCTTTGCAATGTTACCGGCAATTAATCAAATGCAAAGATTATTATCCTTTTTATACAACAGGAAGTTTTGCATCATGTTCTTAAAAAACATCTTAAATGTTTAGTGCTGTGGTTGTTGTTACTTCTGCGTGTGTTTCTCAGACATTCTCTCTTGCTGTGGCCCCGCTGTCTGTTTGCCTCAGTGACATCCTTTTCAACCGCCTATGGGTTCAATTTCTTTTCCCCACCAAAAAAAGTAAGCTTTAGTCAGGTGGATATTCTGGGAGGATCGGATCTCGTGGGTCAAAGGGCCTTCTTTAGCCAAACTTCTAATGATCCAGACCAGAAGCTACAATCTGTAATGCACTACCGGACTAAACATCTGTTGAGACACAAAGTATTGAAAAATGACCATTGTATGAATTGCCTGTGCCTTCTGACACCGTATTGTTGTGAAATTTGATGCGTTATCATATCAAGCAGTGAACAGATCACATGGGGTTAACTATTGTTAGTTACTCTGGATTTGAAAGCTCCCAATTATACAGTCACGAGCGAACGATTTGGCCCATCAGTCTATCCTGGAGGTGTTCTCCATGTAAAACATCTAAACCAATCCTACTCTCTCGCTCACTCTCCGCACCCTTAAATATTCCCCTCTTCAAGCAGCTAATTCCCTGTTAACATCATTTCTAATCTGTGTTTCAGCGATGGTTTGTGGTGGAGATTCCACCCACCACTGTGTGAAGGTTTTTTTTTTACAATTCCTTTCGTGTTTCGGATTGTTTTTATTCTGGAAAGCAGGTTGTGCAATGGCTGTGCTGATGCCACCGTTGCAAGCAGTGGTGTTGTCAGTGTGTTCCTCCAGCTTGTGTAAAAACTAGGCGCGTATGTAATTTGAATGAAACACCGGATTTCTCACGGTCCTCGTACCAGTTATAAATCGTCCAATCTCCAGTCGCCCCTCTTTAACATTTATGTCATACAACGTCCATTATTCGGTAGCCTCTAAGTCTCGTGCGCAGATGAACCGCAATCTCAGATGTGCCATTCAGCAGCGGTGGCTGCGTCAATCTTAGAGATCCATAGGGCTTTCGTCGAGGACAGTACAGAGCTTAATTACAGTAATAATTTACATTCAATGTAGAGATCGGAGGAGGGACATCTTAAAGTGCTTCAAAGGACACACTGTAAAGTCGCTGTATTTCGTAGGTGACTGTTTAGCTGTTGATTTCTTGAACTCCCACTCTGGTACTTTTGACTTTTGGTACTTTAGGGGTTTTACCCTCTTCTCCCCTTTGGTGGGCGAGCGGCCTGACTGCCCGGGAGTGTAGTGACTGTCAGCGCCGGCCCTGTTGCTGTGCTCGGTTTCCTTTGTTCTTGGTCGGTCGGTTCTAGTCCTGTGGTTCTAATTCCTTTGGTTGAGTGACGTCGTTCCAGATTACATTCTTCATGGCCGCAGTGGAGGGAGTGGGAAAACATCGAGCTGCGGGCTACTGCCTACGGGCAGAAGGCTTTCTTTGATGTCTGTGCTCGGGGTCACGTTTACGTTGTGTTTCCTGCTTGTCTCGGTATCCAGGATTTTACCCACGTTTTGCTGTTGAGAATCACTGGATATGACGACCGCCTCGGAGAGAAAGTTCATAAACCTGCGGAAACGCTTGGATCAACTTGGCTACAGACAGCCTCTCGGGATAGAGTCCCTTCCGCTGGTGGAGAAGCTTTTCAGGTACAATGGCAAGAAATGCTGTAGTATATTTTCTGCCAGCATACTTTCAAATAATCTGAGAGCTTGTTTGATGAAGAAAAATGTTCTGCCCAGGCGCAGGAGAACTTGGCAGGACCTTGCCTCATGAGCGGGTTAAGTCATTTCATAGGACGGTTGTGCCAGAAAGGCGGAGAGGGTCCAATTCTTTAGCTGCTCCTGACAATCCAAATTTTGACAAAATTGAAACAAAATTTACCGACTTGACAGCGAGTTTCAAGTTTCGTGAAACAAGCCAATGCAGAAATCAACTTGTAGCTCAGTGGTTAGAGCACTCGCCTCGCAAACAAGAGACCTGATTTTGCTTTCCGACAGGGCGAAATGTTGGGTAAGTTTCCTTACTCCACAAGCCTCTGTTTACCTAGTAGTAAGTGGGAACTTGGTTGTTAGTCGATTGGCGGATGGCTTTTCCAGGGATAATAATCCTTAAAAAAAAAACAATAAGAATTTGGTCACTCATTCCACGACTGTTTGTGGGACATTGCTGTGCGCAATTGGCTGCTACGTTTCGCCCACAAATATACAGTCAATTCACTTTACAGTATATTCTGTGAAGCGCTTTGAGACATCTGGAAGATGTGAAAAGCGCTATATCAAATAGAAGGATTATTATTATTTATTATTATAATCTGCGATAAATCTGTACATGTCCAGCAGGTCATGCTGTTTGAGTTTTGGGTATGTGCTTCCTGCGTAATATTCTAAAAGCTGTTGTTGTTTTGCAGTGATTTGGTGCACACAACAGAAAGCCTCCGCAATGCCAAGCTGTCATGTGGGAAAACCGAGAAGGAGATTGAGAACCTGGACGCTGTACTTGAGCCGTACAGGACTGAGAATGGACAGCTTGTCAGGGAAAACAATATGCTGCACCAACAATTACTAAAAGTAAAGGAAGAGTCAGATCACCTCTGCAGAGGTAAGTTTGCATGCAGAAAAGTTATTGAAGGTAAGTGAAGGAGGTAGAGCAAACGTAAACAAATTTACATTTAAATAATACCTTTCAAGTCAGAGGATGTCCTTGGGCTCTGGACAGTCCTGGCTTGGGACCTGAGCTGGGCTTAAAGTATTCATGAAACAATATACAATAATTATTTACCCAGCAAAGTACTCCTTCATTGCTGCAAATGCATCAGCAGGTGTACAGCATTCAGAGCCTGGTTTTATTTTGTGTGTTCCACGTGTATGTATTGAAAATTTAAGTCTTATTTTAAAAGCCTTTGACCCAGAAAGTACTTATTAGATCAGGACACATGCTAATAAATAAACATCAGACAGTATTGGGTTTACAACCCCATCTTTTGCTCTTTTGGAATTTCCATCTTTGAGGTCAGTCTTCATTCAAGAGGTTGTGATAATAATAATGATCCTTGCGTTTGATATAGCCTTATCGCATTCTTTATGTCTCAAAGCACTTTGTAGAAAAAACTGTAAAGCGAAACTGTGTATGACTGCATATTTTGTGGGTGAAACGCAACCAATTGCACACACCAGTGTCCTACAAACAGCCGTGGATTGAGTGACCAAATTATTATTTTTACCTGGTCCATCTGTTACTTGCTGTTCTAAGGAGAAACTTGTTAATTGACTTTCCTGTTAAATTACATTATGGGTAAGGATTTGCACCCTGACCTAACTTCATTGAAAGTTACTGTGCTGTTTGTTGAGGGGATGGGAACATCAATGGCTGTTGATAGACATTACCAATTATTTTCATGGATATTCTACAATTTTTTCTCAGAATTTATTTTGTCAAATTTCTGTATCCTGTACTGTATTGGTAAAAGTTTTAAGAATTATTTTATACCTCAAAAAACTTATCACTCAAGGGAAAAGGGCTCAGAGGCGAAATATCAGGAGTGGAGAGTTAGGCACATGTATAAATACACAAATAAATGTGGTTGGGGTATTGATAGCATGATGACAAGTGGTAGTGAAAAGTTAAGCCAGGGTCGAGTTATCAGGAGTTTACTGTATAAGACTATTTATTTTCCAACCGCTGTTTAAATTGGATCCCATTATAACACAGTAGTGTGGATCCATAAAATCAGACACCACGTGATAATGGTGATGTCACTAAGCCACAAATTTCTGCCGAAAGCCACTCAGGAACTGCTCTCAAGAACATATTCAGCAGTTGCTGGGATATGCATGGAGGCCATATCTCAACAACAACAACAACAACAAGATTCCATTTATAGAGCGCCTTTCACGTCGGGAGGACGTCCCAAGGCGCTGCACAGTTGGGTCATGACCCGAGCAGGGGGGAAATGGTCAGGGTGAGGGGAGGGAAGGGAGCGAGGAGGGGGAAATGGTCAGGGTGAGGGGAGGGAAGGGAGGGAGCGAGGAGGGGGGAAATGGTCAGGGTGAGGGGAGGGAAGGGAGGGAGCGAGGAGGAGGAAGAGAGTCGAGAGGGGAGCTGAAGGCTCGGTCTCCTGCATATCATGCACAGAAAGTGAGCTATTCAGCACTGGAAACCACAAGTGTACTATATTTCCTGTAAGCTTTGGATCGATGGTGTGTCTGCACTATATATAGACCCACATGACAATAATATCGATATACCAAAGCACAGTATGATGGGCCCTGGCTGTATATTTTATACCTTCTGTGGCACAGGTTATTTAGCATAAAGAAACATTTTGAATTAACAGTATCCTTTTATTTATTTTTGGCTTCTTTACTCACAGGAGAGACACAGGAGAGAAGGCAATTAAACTATCCTATTTGCAAAGAGCATTTGCAAAGACTGAAATTTTAGATTCATAGTTAAACAGGAACCCTTCAACAACAACAACAAATTACATTTGTACAGCAACTTCCACGTTGGGAGGGCATCCTAAGGCATTGGACAGGGATTTGGACCCGAGCTGGGGGTTGGGATCGGGAGGGGTGAAAAGCAGGCAGGGTAGGGGTAGGAGGGTGACCAAATACACGGTCCAAGAGGACTTGAGACGTGTCTTGAAGGAGGTAAGGGAAGGAGCAAGGCAAAGGGACTATGGGATGAAGTTCCAGGGTGGGGCAGAGAGGCATCAAAACTATTTAGTCCTTGGAACCTGTTCCCCAGTTCATTAGATCATGATGAATCTTTTAATCCCAGCTCTGAATATCCTTTTATATTGCTACTTCCCAAATACAGTTCTCACCCCCTTATCTTGAATCCGACATCTCGCTTATATCGACAAAAAAGTGAAGTTCCGGTCACTTCTCTGCACATTAATGCTATAAACGTACCATCGATCTCAACACTTATGTCTACAAATTGTTTAGGTCCCTAACAGTATTAAAGGCATTGTTTTATTGCCACTTATGTCAACAGTGTACTCATAAATGACTACTTTTTACATCCATTACTATTTTTATAGATAAGTTAATGTAATTGTTGTAAATAAGGTAATGAAAATAGATGCAAGTAAGTGGTTCAGAAATTGTAATTAAATGCATGACTTTTTAAAATGAGTCAATGAAAATAAATGTAAATATATGTGTTTTACATATGAGAATCATATAGTTCTATGGTACATGGTACAGAAATTTTATTATCAGAACAAGTATTGTCCACTTGTCCTTTGTCAACAAAACACTTATGTCGACAAAATTCAAACCCATAAGTAGGTGGGGCTGTATTATCTCTCATTTAGATATCCCAATTAATTCTGTATCTCATTCCACATTGACACAAGAATGTGAAGAAATGTTTTCTGCTGTCCCTTACCAACTTAATTTTAAGATTATCTCCTTTCATGAAATACACTTTTTCTGTCAACATGACTGTAAAGCCTCATTATAATTCATTCAGATCCCAGAGCTAGAAATCCAAATACAGTGTCTTGTCAGCATGTTAATATTTTAGCTTTATTTCATATCCAAAGATTGAAACCAGGTATTAGATCATTTGACCTATTGAATTGAAGCCAGTATGACGGGATAGTGATTTTGTTTCACTTTGTTTCTGATGCAAAGATTTGAAAGCCACTGTTCGGAAGCTGGAGCATGACACTGCAGACCTGAAGTTCTTAAATAACCAGTATGTGCACAAAGTGAGGTCACAGGAGAAGGACAGTAAAATTAAGACTGAAAAAATCCAACAGCTCCAGGAGAAAAACCTACAGGCTGTGGTGCAAACTCCAGGTAGGTGCAGCCTCAGAATCTGAGCTTTATTCCTTCTTCCTCGACCCAAGTACAAGGTGTCCACAAAAACCTCTTACCCCCTGTTACAACACAGTGATATGAGAGAATGGAGGAGCTGAAACAAGCTGTCAGAGATGCATTTCACCTCCTCACTCCATCCATGTTACGGAAGATGTCGCACTGAACATGGTGCTAGATCATTATCTGCCGTGAAATGATGGTCACACCGATCCTCTGGAAGTTTGAATACAGTTAAACACTTGGACTGAATACAATTAAGTACTTCTAAATACAATTATCATCATTCTTCCACATGTTTCAGTTTTTGGTCAGTCCAATGCAGAAAGAAATTGGGTAACAGAACGTTATGGATACCTTATACATACACTCTACACATTAATTTGCAACACCACAGTTCTTTGTTATATGTAAGTTTGGAAGAACTTTCTACTCCCCCCCCCCCACCCCCACTGACCTGTTGTAAACAGGCTTTAAATCTGGTGACAACAGTAAAGGGAAAGGGTTATATTTCAGTAAGAAACATAGAATGTTAAATCATAGAAATTTACTGCACAGAATGAAGCCATTTGGCCAACTAGTCTTTGCTCATAGGTCATTCATCTCTGATATCTCTTCTGCATTATGGATTCCAATGGCCTAGTAGATAATGGGCTTTTTGATGATTCAAGTCTGCACTGATGTTTTTCTTGACATAAATCATCTAATCTCTCCTAATCATCCCCTTTATCCTTTAATATTCTGCTTTCCAAGTATCTACTGTTGTTCCTGTTTTAATAGAATATATGGATTCTGCTTAACAAAACTGCTTGAACAATAGATCAGTGTGGATAAACATAAAACATCACCTTATATTATAAAAATTATAATTATTTGTCCTACAGCTATGAACTTATTTCAAGTTTTGATTCTCACTCTATTTAGAAACACATTATGGTGAAAAGGTAATTCTGAAGCTAATTTAAATTTTAGCCATTCTCCCCAAATAAACCAACAGCACACAAATTTATATCAGCATTTTATACCAGTAAGACACAATCCATAACATCTAATATTAAAAAGCACCCTGTTTCACAATCTATGATCCACTTCTGGATTATTTCCTTAATCCATTGAATTTGTGGAAAAAAAATTAGTCGCAGTGTAGTTTGTACAATCTTCTCTCACTATATTCTCTTCTAAAGATATTTGACTTATTTTTCCTTGACAAATGATTCTACAGACACTAACTGCACTGCATTCCTTATCCCAACCTTTATATATGTGTGAATAATCCCTAGTGGTGGTCACTGGATACTGATCAGGAGTGGGTACCCTGTCTGATTTCAATACCCCCCACCCTCCTCCATTTACAACTGGCACTGATGACGATTGTAATTCCGACTGACAGAAATCAGCAAACTCAGTGCGCGCTAGGATTTGAGCTAACAACCTTCTGGTCTGCATATTATACTGGATGGTGGTAGCTTTGTCAACTAAGCCACGTGAGGGAGGGGGAGTGAAGCTCCCATTTGATAATATTTAATGTCTTGGTTACTTATTGTTTGTGTCACGGCTTGGCTATCGTACTGTGACTAAGTACAGTACCCCTTGTGATAATAGTGGTATCAGTGTCTGATGTGCCTTGTCTTGTCTGTAGTTCTTGCCCTTTGCGATGTAAAGAATTTGGGCGAATTCATGAATCAGAAAGACAATGTGGTCTCAGACTCACTGACATCATAACAACACTGATATCACAAATGGTTGGGAAACACAGTGACGTCACAGAGCAAATAGACCTGTGTAACCCAGTTACCGAGAAGTTTGTGTACTCTCTCACTGAGGAGCATCACTGAGAACAGGGGGTCGAAATGCTGTCAAACTGCAGAGATGTCAAGATTAACTGGTGTTGGGGCAGTTTGTTTTATTTAAACCTCCACCTTCAAGTGGAGGAGCAGGATCTGGCAAAACGTTATTAATAAAACACCAAAATGGAACATGTTTGTACGTACATAAACAACATTTAAGTGAAACATTTATATAGCGCTTTTCACAACATTTATATAGTGCCTTTCATGTCGGGAGGACGTTCCAAGGCGCTGGACAGTCAGGAATTCGGATCCGAGCTGGGAGTTGGAATCAGGAGGGAGGGAGGGTAGGGATAGGCGGGTGACCAAAGGTACAAGCCTGCTGAGCAGAGGGAGTGGGTAGGTCTATAAAGAATTAGCAGGTCACAGCTGTAGGGGGGAGACAAGGCCACGTAGGGCTTTGAAGGTGAGGACGAGGACTTTGAATTTTGAACAAGTTTTGCACGCTGAAGGAAAAACAGACGTCAAATGAAAACTCGGCTCCTTAGATCTGTTTGTCGCACAAATGTGTTTCTTTGTCTCCTCAGGTGGTAAAAAACGGTCCATCCCATTCCGTCGACAGCGAATGCAAATTGACCATCCCGTCCCCCCCTCAGGGATCTCATCAGCACCTTTACCTCATTGTGATGATCCATATGTTCTGGACCTCTTGAAGGTGGCTGACTGCAGGTATTTATGATTCATATCTGAAAATACAAACCACCAACAATTGAGTTACTGGGCAGAGAGCTGGATAATAGCCCTGCCTAGACCATCACTGTAAATCCAATGAAAGAGGACTTTAATATTGACATTGTTTTGAATGGTAAAATGGACCCTCTATTGAAGTAACTATCGAAAGTAATTGTATACAATTAAAAGCCCAAGTAGAAAGAATGGACTTCTCTAATGTTGAACGTGATCAGTGTAAAGTGATTGTTCTGCTACAAAAGAACAGTAGAGTAATGTGTGCTAACCTGGTTTCAGTTTGGTAAAGCTACCAGCAGGGGGAAGTCTCCCAGAATGGTTTGCTTTCTGTTTTGATCTGATGAGATATTTTAGTGAAGACATAGACGCAATAAAATTCTAATCGGAAGAAGTGGAAAATAATCATTACTATGAAGTGACGTTCCCTTTGTGTACTATGTTTTTGTACTAAGTTAATCGGGAAAAAATCTACAAAGACACATCTGAAGCAGCATAAATTCCTAGTGTGGATCTCGAGCTAATTGTTTTTATGGTGTTCTATTCCCAAATTTTAAATGTAGATTAATCTAACCTTTATTTAGAAGTGGACAATCTGGGCAGTAACTCACAGATTATACAATAACAGATTTCCAAGTTCTTGGTTAAGGCCGTGTTAGACACTAGAGTGTATTATATAGTCATTTCAAAAATGACAGCTATGCATCATGTAATGCAACACATTACATAACAAAGTGTAATAAAAGGTGAAATTATAAAATGCAAAGTGGAGAGTGCAGAGTAAGTGGGAGGGAGAAGGAGACACAGTATGCTGGGTGCCTAAGCTGCTTTTACATAGCCCTGCCTCTCACCACTTTTAATGGATAGATGCCCCATGCTTGTCTGGAACTACCAAAAAGACTTCAGTCACAAAGATGAGTTTGTGCAGGTAATGATGGTTCTCTGAGTGTCTCCATATAGAAAACAGACTGTGGCCATCTTTCACATACATATACGAGACAATGTACAATATGCCCTCTATTAACCTCTAAGAAACATGATTCTCACTAATTTTGAGAACAGGCTGATGTGTACATATGGTATAGAGCAGATGGAAGGGAGGGACAACAGCACTGATCCAAAGTAAAATGGTATTTTTACCTCAGTAATTGCCTCAGTATAACGTCACTGTACTGAACTGTCATGGAAACTTCACATTCATTAATTCTGATTTTTGTACATTTGGAGTTATATTACAATGCCTATAGAGTGCTTTTGTTGTGCTACATACGGAATATTTGTAAAATTGACATTCAGCTTTAAAGAACTGAGCAAAGATGTGTGCATGAATGCTCTGCAAGCTAACAATTGATTTGAAGAGATATGCGACATTTACAGTAAAACTCGCATAAATCGCATCAGTCAGGAACATAGCATTTAGCCAAAGTATTTATAGGCCGACTTGTAAATGTCAGATTTTTTATGACTAACACATAACAACAAACACATTTTCCACGCTTGCTTCAATGGTGCAGTAATAATAATCCTTGCATTTGATTTAGCGCCTTATCACATCTTCTAGACATCTCAAAGCGCTTCACAGAATATACTGTAAAGTGAATTGACTATGTTTTGTGGGTGAAACACTTTACTGTACTTACTGTACTGTGCATGCATACTTCAATGCTGACGGTAAATGCGGTAGGGGCGTTACGAGTTAGGAGATGATTTGCATAGAATTTAGGATGTATTTGAGACCAAGAAAACATTACAATTAGCCATTTATCCAATTTTATGAAATGCGATCAACGCAATGAAATCTTAAGAGCTTTTTTGGTGGAAAACTGAATAGGTGCATGTACGACCTAGGCAATTATATGATTTATAAGAATAAGAGTAATTTTACTGTACTCAACACATTAATGACTGTGGTGAGAAAAACAATACGTACTCTCTGAAGGTGATAGAATAATGGAACACACTGCAGAAGGCCAGGGTTTAAACAGTGGAATTGTGCACAGACATGCCTCAATGCAAGAGCAGAAGCTTCCAGACTTGGTGGGTGTATGTGTGTGTGTGTGTGAAATGACAAGATCTAAAGCTGTACTTGACTGCTTGTTATATTAGAGTGAATTAATGTGCTGTTGGGGGTGATGGTAATTCAATGCAATTCGTTCAAGGCAATCATTTGTCTCGAATTTTGCTTGTGGAGATGCATCTGCAGGACCCAGTGAACAGAAATACTTTTTATAAAAAAATCTAATCCTGTTTAATTTAATCTAATCTCTCCTTCAGTACACTTGGTTCTGTTCTTTACAGTATTACCATGTGGTTAATAACACGGCTGATTTACTTGCTCCAGGAACTAGTTTTAGGAAACACTTTTATTATTTGAATTTTCACTAAATCTGCATGTATTTTGCCACCTCAGAGAGGTAGCATGGATTTTGATAGTTATGATGTTGCTTATTCCAGAATACAGGATCTGCAGAATACAGTTGATAGATTGAACGATGAACAGGAGCGAGCTGATCGTGACGTAAGGAAGTTCAAGAGACAGGTAGGAATGTTTTAATCTGAACATCAGTCTTTGCCTCATGTCCAAAGGATGTTGTTTCTATTGTATGTCAAGTGGCATTGCAGTACAGGGGGGCACTTCTGCCCGCGTCTTGTTTTATGCTTTAGAGATACTGGTGATGGAGAACAGTCTGAGAGCAGATATTTTACAATACAATTTACATTTATATACAATACAAAATTACATTTGTAAAGGGTTTTTCACATGGGGAGGACGTCCCAATGCGCTGAACAGTCGGGGGGCAAAGAGGCTGAAGGCCTGACCGCCGATGGTGGGGTGGGCTGGGCAGGGGACATGGAGCAGGCCAGAGCCTGCTGAGCAGAGGGAGCGAACAGGTTGATAAGGGGTTAGCAGGTCGGAGAGGTAAGAGGGTACGAGGCCATGGAGGGCCTTGATGGTGAGAATAAGAATTTTGAACTCGATCCTCTGAAAGATCTGGAGCCAGTGGAGCCAGGCAAGGGTGGGTGTGATGGAGGCATAATGCCTGGTGCGGGAGAGAACACAAGTTCTGGATGATCTGCAGCCTGTGGAGGGAAGATTTGGGAAGACCGACAAGCAGGGCATTGGCATAGTTGAGCTTGGATGTAATGAAGGCATGTAACGCCTTGTTGGGAGGACGTCTCAAAGCGCTTGACACTGCTTGGCTGTGCACCTGAGCTGGGGATGGGGAGGGGAAAGATGACCGAAAGCACAGTCAAAGCGGTAAGTCTTGAGATGTTTTGTGAAGCATTCCACCTCCGGTGACCTCATGATACGGTGTTGTGTGACCTCATGAAAGGGGATCACCAGCTAAACCGTTTCTGCTTAAAGAGAGAAAAAACACACTATGTCGTAGTACCTACACCATCAAAACATCCCAAATGATTTAATAATTACTGTTACTACAAGGAGGGCACTATTTTAAAGAGACCATTGAGTGACACACAGCGAATGGACTGCTCGGGTGCAACATCAGTAAATAGTCGGGGAATCCGAGGAGTGGATTAAACAAGACAATGAATTGATAATGATTTTGAATTGTTAAATTCAACTCCCAAACACCATGATTTCAATCAAAAACTACCTTCTGTTGTCATCAAAGTTACAATTCAGGACATTACATTATTAAATAATACCCTTGGTTTGCATAGGGTTTGTTCTCTTGTGGAGTATTTGCTAATCATGCTTTAGGTATCTAAAACCGGTGAAATTAACTGCAATTTGGGTTAGTCCGGTCTGCCCGGTTCTCACAGCAATGAACCCTTACTCAGAGGCCATCCTTATATAAAGGCCACTTTGGCCCAGACCCCTGAGAGGTTGTTGAAGACAGGTTTGACTATATCAAGGGGCATTGTAGTGAAGGGAGGCACCTCTCCCTTTACTACAATGCTGCTTGATATAGAGTCAAACCTGCTCCAGTCAGCTCTACGTCCGCCGCCCAGCCCGCCCCACAATCGAGCCTTCAGTTTCTCTGCCTCCACCCTTTGGAACTCCATCCCACATTCCCTCCGCCTCGCTCCCTCCCTTGCCTCCTTCAAAACCCGTCTCAAGACCCTCCTCTTCAACCATGGTCGCCCTCCTACCCCTACCCTTCCTGCCCTCCATCCCCCTTGATCCCAACCCCCCCGCTCGGGTTGAGGTCAGTGATTGTCCAGCGCCTTGGGACATCCTCCTGACGTGACAGGCTCTATACAAACGTAATTTGTTGTTGTTGTCTTGTTTTATACTTTCGACATACTGGCAGTGAACAGTCAATATGGGTTGCAATTTGAAGTGCCACAACTGTTAACCTGAATTTTACCTTAATAGAAAGTCTTCCCCATTTGTAACTGGATTTTTTGCAGATCGAGGCAAGAGACCAGGAAATAGAGCGTCTGAACCGAGCTTTGGAAGGAGGTCGTCCTCACGATGTCATCTCTCTTGAATCTAAAAACAGAAGCAATGAGCGCCTCATAGGACATTTAAACCTACAGGTAACCCGATAGTCTACAGTTTGAAGTATTTTACTGGAAAAATGGATCCGATTCATTTCACGGAAGTGTCTTTTCAGCTAACAGTTGGAACATTTTGTGGAGAGTTGTTGAAATGGTTTCTTAAGTGGCTGAGCATCAGCAAAACTACACCAGGTCATACTTGACAGTGAAAGTGTGCTTGAGAAAATTCTACTGCTTCTTTTAAACAGAAAACAAATTGTTCTCTTATTGTGCAGGAAAATACTAATTCTGTAGATATAGTCAGATACTGTATTGTGTATAGCGTTGGTTTGTTTATTGCACTGATGAACCGTGTGCTTGTATAGCGCTGACGTACTGAGGACAACAACAACAACAAAATTACATTTATAGAGCGCCTTTCACGTCGGGAGGATGTCCCAAAGTGCTGAACAGTCAGATGTCGGGGCCCGAGCATGGGGGAGGGGTGGTGTAGGGGTAAAGGAAGGCAGAGAGGTGGAACACTGGAAATGTCATGCTTGCTGCACATAAGATGTAGTTGCAGAAAGCCTCCAGGCATCAAGCCTGTACTGACATCGGCTGGATGATTGCTGGCTTCCAGCAGTGTCCTGATGACCCCAAAGTAATTTTTAAACGTCGCCACCCCAGTTATAAAGGGATCTGATTTTATGGAACCAAATCGCTAGATTATAATTGCACAGTGTATGCAGAAAAATGTCTATACATTTCTGTCAATGTGCAGTTGTTTTTTTGTATGTATACAACTTTGATCATTATCTTTGATGATGGAATATGTTGATTCAATTTTTGTGAATTCACACACACTTGCTGTTTGGATGATGTAGCCACCTCTTTGTTAATGCATATTTGCACCAGTGATTGGATAATTTAGGTGACATACTCGGGATTATTTATCCCCCCTCAAACATTCTTACAGGTTGAATATCTTCAGCGAACTAACTGCGATCTAGACAAGCAGGTGAAGGAGCTTCAGGAGAAGAAAAGCAATGCAGCAAATGAACTTGTAAACTTAAGCAGCAAAAACGAGCACCTATGTAATGAACTGAATGAGATTGACCACTTGGCACAGCAGTTAGAGCAAGACAAAGAAATGGCACTGGAGATTGCTGACAAGGAAATTCAAGCAGCTAAGGTAATCATAAAAGAATGGCTTATTGCTTGTGGATTCAGAAATCATTTTCCAGGCTTGTCAGATCTTTTAATACTCCAATATTTAATGGAATTTTTGGACGTCTGGTCACTCAAAATATATTTTTCTCAATCCCACATCTCATGGTAGATTACTATGATCTGTTTGCAACAGAAATGCCTTAACTCCTTATGGATTTCCAGCTTACCCACAATCGATCATCAAACAGATTTGACAGGTTGCAGCTTTTCTCTCGAGTTGAGATATTGAGAGGACCTAATAGAGAGGTTTAAGATTGTGAAAGGATTCGATAAGATGTACGTTGGTGGATGTTTTCATTTGTTTGTGAATCCAGAGTAAGAGGGCATAAATATAAGATAGCTAGTAGCAGATCTAATAAGGAGCTTAGGAGGAACTTCTTCACCAGAGAGCGGTGAGAATCCAGTTTTTCCTGATGAGAATAGCAAGAGACTGCAGGGGGACTTAAGCAGATTAGCACAATGGACTGATCAGAGTGACAGGAAGAGAAGTTCATAACGGAAATGGTTTGCGGGCTGGATGAAATCATCCCCTGGGCTGGATACAGCCCACGGGCCACTAGTTGGACCACCCTGATATATGTGATACTTCTATGCAGCATTTCTATGAACAAACTAATCCCTAGTTCTTTGTAAAAGTTCAAATTCAAGATCCTCATCCTCACCTACAAGGCCATTCACGGCCTTGCTCCCTCCTACCTCTCTGACCTACTATCCCCCTACTTACCTGCCCGTACCCTCCGTTCCTCTGGCTCCGGTCTGCTCCACATCCCCCGCCCCAACCGCCCTACCATCGGTGGCCGGGCCTTCAGCCTCTCAGCCCCGAGGCTCTGGAACTCTATCCCCCAGTGCCTTCGCCGCCTCCTCCCTTTCCTCCTTCAAGGCCGGTCTCAAAACCTTTCTCTATGACCGTGCCTTCAGCTCCCCTCTCGACTCTCTACCCCCTCCTCGCTCCCTCCCTTCCCTCCCCTCACCATTTCCCCACTGCTCGGGTTCCGACCCAACTGTACAGCGCCTTGGGACGTCCTCCCGATGAGAAAGGCGCTCAATAAATGGAATCTTGTTGTTGTTGTTGTTGTAAAAGAAGATCTGCCCACTGCTATTTTCATTCTTCACAGATAGATTTAAAGTAAGGATTTGTTATTTATCTTTTCAGGATGAAGTCAAGAGGCAGTGTGTAGAAATAGAAGAACTTCGAGAAAGATTATCGAAATTCAGGGCTGTAAGTCAGCCTCCTTTACTATATTAGGAAGTTTTTGTTTAAATTAAAATGTAGTCATGGTTAATGATCCCAGAAATCAATTGGTTTCTTTTCTAGCATTTGTTACACATAAGGATTCAATTATTTTCTATTTAGCAACTAATTTGTGCATTGAAGCACACCGGGACGCTACCCTGCGTGAAGGGTGCTATATAAATGTTAGTTGTTGTAATTTATATCAATCATGTCTTCATATGTTTATCAGTGTTTTTTATCTAAAGCTACATGAGTATGTTTTAATCATTAAGCTCAAATAATGATTGATATTGCAGATTTTGTCCTTATTTGCTCTACTATTATGTTTATAACTTGTGTTTCTTCATATAACCTTGCTAACTAGCTACCTTTGATCAAAATTGACTAAATATATCCTGTTTACGGATTGACTAGTTTGTGACAGGCAACTGTTTGAACAATGAGGAAGACCGCATCTAAACATGAATTGCATCTCACATTTTCAGGATGAAATCCAGAAACAGCACAGAGAATTGGAAGGATTTGAAGATACATTAGCTAAACTGAACAAAGTAAGTCATCCTTCATCATACAGGGTGACACCCAGGCCACCAATTTGCTTATGATGTGTGTATCCCGCGATTGGACGGTGCACGTCTTGCTTGGACTGGACATGAAGCAGATCAGAAAGCTGGTCACTTAAGCTGTGTCCACATTGCTTCTTTTTCTTTACATTTAATATAGCACCTTTCACTTTGGGAGACGTCTCAAAATATTATCCCCCCAAAAATTTAAAAAATATGGCGCTATTTGAAAAGAGACGGGAATTTCTCTCTCCCAGTGTCCTAGCCAAAAATCACCCAAATAAAACTGGTCACTCACTCCATTGCTGGTTGTGGGACATTGCTGTGTGCAACTGGCTGCCGCGTTTCGCCCACAAAATACACTGCCACTGCACTTTTACAGTATATGCTGTGAAGCACTTTGAGACATCTTGACGACGCGATAAAACCGCTATGTCAAATGCAAGGATTACTATTCCACAGGATGCACGTAAAGTGTATTCTGTTGGAGAACGTGATAGCTAATTTGTGCAAAGCTTTGTCCTACAAACAGCCATGAAGTGAATGACCCATTTTATTTGCTCATTGATCAGTTTAAAGAAAAAGCCATGTAAACCATTCCTGCTTTTTAATAATCTAAAGTTTTAAGGAATTGTGATTCATCGGAGTTTTGTGCTTTTCGATCAATTTTGAAAAGAATTGTCATTCAATACTGATGACTTGCTGGCTCAAAGGTGACAGAAATGCAGTGCAAGAGAAACATACAATTGAAGCACCTTGAGTAATAATAATAGTATAATAATTCTTGCATTTGATATAGCGCTTTTCACATCTTCTAGACGTCTCAAAGCGCTTCACAGAATATACTGTAAAGTGAATTGACTGTATATTTGTGGGCAAAACGCAGCAGCCAATTGCGCACAGCAGTGTCCCACAAACAGTCATGGATTGTGTGATCAAATTATTATTGTTCTTTTTTCTTGAGGGATTATTATCAGGTGTGTGGGGTAAGGAAACTTGCCCAAGATTTCGCCCTGCTGGGAATTGAACCCAGGTCTCCTGCTTGCAAGGCGAGAACTCTAAGCACTGAGCTACAATAATTCTACGTTGATGTTTTCCTTACCTTCAGGATCAGTACCTGCTCTAAGCTATTATAACCCTAAGTAACGTCAGCAGCAGTAGCCCAATAAAAGAATATTAATCATAACTCCTGGTAGGATTTGATTTAAGAGACTATGACGGCGATATTTCAATTAAGAATAATTCAAGGAGTTCATGTCAATTGTAAACTGCTCACGGTTTACTCTGGAAGTTTATGAGCTTATTTTAGAGCTACTTGATTGAATTATTGGCTTGTAATTCATTGTCAGCCACCTTTTATCCTGTATTCATTCAACGGGTATGAATCATTTCACTACCCAGCAATTAAGTTCAGACCATTGAGACTGTATTGATGTTTTAGAGGTTTACATTTCCACCAAGGTGAGATGAAACTGATACCTCTCGCTTACTGCCTTAAGGAATGGGAGGTTTTTGTGGACACCACAATCTTGGTCTGTCTATCTCATTGGGATACTGTAACATTTTTTGAAGACCTTTTTTTCACAGACATAAACTTAGATTAAAACCAAGCATGGTTTATAGATCAGGGCACCACTGAGAGTGATGAGTAGGGAAAAAGTTGAGGTAAAATAGAAAGTTGCCATTGTGATCTTGGTACAATTCTTCCTGCTTCCGTGAACAAATTTATGTGACTTCACATTTGTATTCAAAGTAGTAAATTTGATGTAAACAACTACTTTTTGTCTGGGAATGATTATAAAAATCCCATAAACGCCAGGCTTGTTGAAGTGCTTTGTGGTTGTAAATGGTTTTAAGGGGGAATGTACTGAACGCTTTGTAATTATATAATTCTGTGCGCTGACTATTCCAGGAATTAACTGCCAGCCACAGTGAAAATGCCAAGCTTCAGAACGACCTGCATTGTAAAATGAAAGAAACTCAAACTCTTAATGACTTATTAAATCAAATGAAGCAGGAAAAGCAAAGACTGTGTGACCGAGTTGAAAAACAAATAACAAAAGGTAATGAAATAGGGGAGGAATCACGGGGCTGTTTTAACTAAAATATATTGGTGCTTTTTAGTGACTGTGACTATTAACCCTTGGAGTGCTAAGGTTACCTGGGTGCTGTTCATATTTGATGCACAAAGCAATGAGTATTGAAGTGACCTGTTGACCCGCAAGTTAGCCATTTACCATGTAAATTCACCTGGTGTGTGCCATGAGAGCCAGGCCAGCTGTGCATCTGCGCAGTGAATGGGGTCCACAGTGCAACCACATAACAAGCAAATTTGCGCTCTAGTGAAGCGCATGTTAATATGGCTGCCTTGAATTTCTGTTTATCATTTGTTAGTTTTGAACTCTTTGGCATGATTCTATGATCTTGTCTTCCTATAATTATTCTTCATTTGAGTGAATTTCTGTACCTTTCTCTAAAATAGTCTGAAAATGTTCCTTTACTTTCTCACCCTGTCTCCTACTTAGTCTTCCCTGGAGCTGTTCCCATAATTCCAAGCTTTAGTTTCCTAAAGTCATACAACTTTTATTATTTTTGACTACTCATTGCTTATTGCTTTTTGCTTCACCCTGTGGAACTCCATCCCACAGTCCCTTCACCTTGCTCCTTCCCTTGTCTATGTCAAGGCACATCTCAAGACCCTCCTCTTCTACCGGGCCTTCGGTCACCCTCCTACCCCCTTCCCGCCCTGCCATCCACCCCTCCTGATCCCAGCCCCCAGCTCAGGTCCAAATCCCTGACTGTCCAGCACCTTGGGATGACCTCCCAACATGAGTGGCTATACAAATGTAATTTGTTGTTGTTTTGCCAATCACCAGAGCGAGAGCTAGTCATGGATTTGGAAAGAATGCGATCACACCATGGGGCTCTGCGAGGGGATAGGTCACCATCTCGCTTGGACAAATTTGTGAAGAGTTTGGAGGAAGAGAGGGATTACTACAAATGTGAGGTAGAATACCTTCAGGGTATGGTGAGCGGACAAAGTAGCCCATCTCGTTCTCCGAGGCGTGGCCGCAGTCCATGTCGCCTTTCACCTGTGAAGGTAATGTAAATTAGCCTTAGAAGTGTTCAGTAAATGACGTTTATAATCACCTGTAAAATCACTTAACTTGAACTTGTTTTTTCGCTGTTAAATTTTCATCCTGGTGCCCATCTTATAACAATATAATACCATGTACACCACTGTCACACCACTTTGAGGGGATGCTGGTCTCATTACTTGATTTGATTGGAGTCCAGGCGCCCTGGCACCCATTATCATTAATGGGAACAAAATGTCTGTGTGAATCTGTCTTGCAACAAACTGTATTAGTACAAATATTAAATCCCACAAAAAAAACACTTTTTTTAAAAAATAAAAACAAGTCGCTGGGAACACTCAGCAGGTCAGGCAGCATTTATGGAGAAAGAAAAGTGAGTCAACGTTTCGGGTCCACGACCCTTCGTCAGAACTTTTTTTTAGAGTTTGAAAAATACAACATTATACATTATTGCAAGCTAACAAGTCTAGAAGTGTACTACAATGCTATAGGATAATTCCTGCTATAAAATTGTGTATTTTGGTATTTTAGCAAAGATTGACTTAAGCATGTTTGTACAGTGTTAGTGCACATCTTTACAACTACATTTCTGTAGACATTAATGCCAATGGAATTTTGTTCATAATTTGTACAGTATGAGATTGTTTCTGGAAACCTTTCAAACAGAATCATTGTTTTAAAGGGAAACTGTATTTCTGCCCACAGAGTAACAGATCTAACTCCGAACTGTTCAAAGTCATCAGAGAGCGAGATGAGCTGCAGTGTGTGCTGGAAAAATTTGAGCGACACATGTCAGAAATCCAGTGTAATGTCAAGATGCTGACTTCAGAGCGTGACAAATTGATGATGCTTTATGAAGAGGTAAAAACAACAGAATAAGAGTAAAGTGAAACCTAAATGTATCTAAATTCTCGTGTGTTACTATTTCCAGTAAATGAGGAAAAATTTGAGCAGGAACCGGAAGTCAATTAATTTTACTTCAGTGTTTATTTTTTTTACCCAGCGATAGTCAGTGTTTCAGACCTGATCTGGGGATTGGGATCGGGGAGGGTGGAGGCAGGGAGGAAGGAGGGTGATCGAAGGCACCGTCAAAGAACATGCTATAAACAAGCAAATTCAATAGTAGCTTCCAAAAGGGAATTGGATATTTACTTAAAAAGGAAAATAATTTGTAGGTCTGTGAAGCGCTTTGGGACGTCCTCCCGACGTGAAGAGCGCTATATCAAATGCAAGGATTATTATGGGATAAGAGCGGGGGAGTGGGCAAGTTGAATAACTCTTTTCAAAGAGTCGGCACAGGCACGATGGGCCAAATGGCCTCCTTCTGTGCTGTTAAGATTCTATGATTTTATTATGAAACAGTAGTGATTCCACATATCCTGAATGTCACCAATTATAGAGCTGCGAAACAGACTTCACTCATAGAATTTAGCCCTACATCACTTCACTCTGGAAAAAAATCCCGAATGAATGTCTGTTCGAATACAAGATTGAAGGTTATAGAAATAATTATAGATCTTGATGATGAAACGCACTGTAGAACACTGGTTTTACTCCTTTTGGGACTAAGAAAATATATGTGAAGTGTACCTGGTCAGGTTTGAATAAGGCTGATTACCTTTGGGAGTTGGGGAGAAATTTCAAAATTTCATCCATACATATTAATCTCCCTTAGGAAATGAATGTCTCATTTATACGATGAAGTGTTTTAGCTTCACTTGGTGGAGTAGAGCGAATGGAAGTAGGAAGACCGTTTTTAATTTCCTGCTCTAAAATCACTCCCACTTTGAACTCTGAGTATAGCTTTGACTATAACCACTGAGCTCAGCAACTTGTGACCACCCTCCTTGAGCGAAGTAACCATGGTCTCCTTGTATACTGAGCTGGCTCCAGGTGACTTGCTTGGCTTCAGAATGTCAGAATCAAGTCAACCCTCTGTGGTGGTGGTGATAGTTCAGTTCTTGAGCCAGGCTGTACTCTTAAATACAGTACTCCAAGGCGCTGATGATGACAGTTTAGCCAGTCTGGCTTGTCGGGACAGACTCTTCCCACTCAGGGAGTCATCCCACTCAGCTCCTGTTAATAACCTTGTAAACCAAGGCCCTAACAGGTAGGGTGGTCCTAGCTGGACAAGCAGTGGGAAAGCAATATCAATGGCAAGTTGGTTTTGAGCTGGTTAGACTCCAACAGTACCCCAACTCATTCTGGGATCCCCAAGCCTTGACACTTGACAACTTGTGCCTAATACTTTCCTGAATTAGGTAAGCAGGATGCATCCCTCCAGGGAGAGTGTGCACATTTCATTCCAATAATCTATCTATGGGATTTCCAGGTGTGGGTGGGATGCATGGAAATCTCAGCTTGGTTTGGATACTCTTAAGCATGGTGATGGGTTTCAACCTGTGTTAGACACACAGCTGACCAAAAAAGAGGAGAGAAAAGATAACTCGGGTTCTCTAATCAAAGGCTGAATTGTTCTGTCGTGTAAATATAAAAATATAAACAAGTCCCTTGACGGATAACCCTGCAGCATTGGACTGAGCCAGAAATATTCATATGAATCCATGGAGGAGCCAAGTACATTATCAAGAAACTAAAACACAAAATAAAAATGTATTTAAGGTCATGTGGAAATATGGATAAGTACAATTCAGAAACAACAACAACAACTTGGATTTATATAGCGCCCTTCACGCCGGACGGCGTCTCAGAGTGCTTCACAGTAAAGGATCCCGGGGCCGAGCCAAGGAGAGGGGGAGGAAGGTGACCAAAGGCGCGGTCGAAAAGAAAGGACTTCAGCCGAGACCTGAAAATAGGAAGAGAGTGGGCGAGGCGAAGGGAGTGAGGAAGGGAGTTCCAGAACCTCGGTATACTTAACCCATGAGCGACCTTTATGTCATTTTAAATCTCTTACGAAGCACCTTTGTTTTCTATGTCCTAATGAATGGAAACTACTTCCAGGCCCAAGAGGAATTGACCAGGTTAAGAAAGGAAGCTACGTCACCAATGTCTCAAAGGCGAATGGAAGAAGAAAGAGACGATGCTAGAGCAGACCTGAAGAGAATGACCTCCGAGAGAGATAGCGTGAGAGACAGGCTAAAGGTACTTAAAGATATTTGTTACAGATCGATATGTTTTGTATGTACATTTATGTCTGTATCTTTCTGCTCTTTTTAGGGTCTCTGAACTATTTTGTGCCCAAGAAAATGGGCAGATAGCTTATTGTGCATCATCCCGAATGCCATAATTTAGACCTTGTACTCGATTTCCAAATTCTCATTTCCGATATCCTTTTATATTATATATTGTTTAAATAGACTTTATTAGTAAAATGTGTTCATTCTGTTGTTATCAGGCTGTTCTAGCCAATGAATATGTGACAATATTTTCTATTCTTTTTATTGAGAACTTTTCTTTATTTTTCCAAGTCTCGTTTCTTTAAAAATAATAAAATCCTCGTCTGATTCAAATACAGACAAGTAAGTTATGAGCTGGGCCAATAGAAAAGTGCTGCCACGGTTTTGCCGCAGAATCCGCTATAAATAGCGCCTTCCACTATAAACCCGCCATAAAATGTAGTCTCTGGCACCGGGTTGCTGCGCTGTTTATCTGACCCAAGTGTGGGTGGGGTGGCGGACAGGCATACACGGTGCAGCGCAAGTGGGAGATGGGATTCGATCCACTCGGAGGCACCAGTGTTGTGATTGTCTGTGTGTGTCTCTCTCTCTCTATGTGTGTGTTTGTGAGTGTGTCTGTCTGAGTGTGTGTGTATTTATGAGTGTCTATTTGAGTGTATCTCTCCTCTGTGTGTGTGTGTGTCTGTTTGTGAGTGTCTCTGTGTGAGTGTGTCTGTGTGCCTCTCTCCTCTCTTGTGTGTTATCTCTTTGTGTCTTTGAGTGTGTGTCTCTGTGTCTAAAAGTATGTGTGTGTGTCTCTCTGTGTGTCTGTGTGTGTGTCTTTCTCTGGGTCTGTGTGTCTCTCAGTCTGTGTGTGTGTGTGTGTCTGTGTGTGTGTCTCTCTCTCTCTCTCTGTGTCTCCCTCTGTGTCTTTGTGTGTGTATCTCTCTGTGTCTGTGTGTCTCTCTGCCTGTGTGTGTGTCTTTCTCTGTGTCTGTGTGTCTCTCTCAGTGTCTGTGTGTGTGTGTCTCGCTGTGTCTGTGTGTCTCTCTGCCTGTGTGTGTGTGTCTTTCTCTGTGTCTGTGTGACTCTCTGTGTGTATGTGTGTGTGTGTGTGTCTCCCTCTGGGTCTCTGTGTGTGTATCTCTGTGTGTGTGTATCTGTGTCTGCGTGTCTTTCTGCCTGTGTGTGTGTCTTTCTCTGAGTCTGTGTATCTGTGTGTGTCTCTCTCTCTGTGTCTGGGTGTCTCTCTGCCTGTGTGTGTGTTTTTCTCTGTCTGTGTGACTCTTGGGTGTGTATGTGTGTGTGTGTCTCCCTCTGTGTGTGTGTGTGTGTGTGTGTCTCTCTGGATCTCTGTATTTATGTGTGTGTATCTCTGGATGTCTGTGAGTGTCTCTCTTTGGATGTCTGTGTGTGTGTGTCTCTCTGGGTCTCTGTGTATGTGTGTGTGGCTCTCTGGGTCTGTGTATGGGTGTCTCTCTCTGGGTCTCTGTCTCTTTGTCTGTGTGTGTGTGTGTGTCTCTGGGTCTGTGTGTGCGTCTCGCTCTCTGGGTCTCTGTCTCTGTGTCTGTGTGTGGTGCTGGACCCTGAGAGGCAGGAGGTGGTGAGCTTCTGTAGTCCCACAGTCAGGACACTGGTCCTGAGGGTCCGTTTTTTGGCAGATCTTTGGGCCTGTGCCGGTGTCCATCCCCTGTCCCCGCCCCGCCTCACCCCAGATGGGTCATCTAGTTTTTGATGAAGAAGAAATTAATTGCAAAAATTGCAACAATCTAATATGTGTAATCTCCTCATGTTTAGTTTTCATCAATAAAGTGAAAGAATGTAGGTTGGCAGTAAATGTACTTCAATAGCACCAATCTACCCACTGCAACGTCCTGTAAAATTTTTCCGCAATGTTTGGAAAATATTTCCACACTTTTCTATTGGCCCAGATTATGAGCTGTTTCAAAGCTTTGATTTTTGTTGATTTTCTATCTGTAATAAGATGAAAGGTTACCTTTCATAACATAACATAACATGTAGGAGCAGGAGTAGGCCATTCGGCCCTTCGAGCCTTCCCCGCCATTCAATCATGGCTGATCTTCTAATCTAACTCCAGCTAATAACCTGACCCTGCCTTATCCCCATATCCCTTAATCCCTTTAGCAATAAGAAATCTATCTGTTTCAGTCTTGAATATGTTCAAGAACTGAGCGTCAACAGCTCTTTGGGATAGTGAGTTCCATACAATCACTACCCTTTGAGTGAAGAAGTTCTTCCTCAACTCAGTGCGAAAGGGCTGACCTCTGATTGTAAGGTTGTGACCACTGGTTTTAATTTCTCCAACCAGGGAAAACAATCTCCCACTATCTACTCTTATCATGCTCTTTAATGATCTTGTAGGTTTCTATAAGATCCCCTCTAATTATAATAACAATAATAATAATCCTTGCATTTGATATAGTGCTTGTCACGTCGGGAGGACGTCCCAAAGCGCTGTCTTCTATATTCTAGAGAATATAGGCCCAGATTGGTCAGCCTATCCTCGTAACTCATCCCCTTCATCCCTAGTACTAACCTAGTAAATCTACACTGCACCCCCTCCAAGGCAAGTACATCCTTCCTTAAATGAGGAGACCAAAACTGGACACAGTATTCCAGGTGTGGTCTCACCAGGGCCTATACAGTTGCAGCAAGACTTCCCTACTCTTATACTCTAATCCTTTCATAATGAATGCTGACATACCGTTCGCCTTCCTAATTGCTGCTGCACCTGCAGACTAACTTTCTGTGATAAGGACTTAAAAGTTGCTATGTAAATTGTGATGGGAATTTACAATATTTTCTTTCTAGAGTGTTCTTGAAACAAATGAATGTAACGCAAAACAGATGGAACAGAGGATGTCACAGTTAGAAAATACAATTCATGAAGTAAGTACCCTAAGACAAGCTTGTGAATGCAGTTTGGTTGAGTGCTCTAATGGTAAGTTAGATACATTTTTCAGTCCTAATATACCAATAGATTGAGTTCTATCATGAAATTATAATATCATCTACTTAGAAAGTGGTAGATGGTTGGAAATGTGCAATAAGTCTATAATGTAATCAAGGCATTCAGATGGGATCATAACCCGTGAGAACAAAGCTTGGAGGACATCATCTGTGTGGTTGTGAATAAATTGTTTTACTGTTCTATGGGCATCATCTATGCACTGTAATTAAATTACAGCTCATTACTTGCTCTCTGCTTTCTATCTTTTTATGCTGTGTACATGGTTTCAATAAAATGAAAACTGTCAATGACAATTTAAAGTAATGCTGAAATCAACAGAATTTAAAACTGCCAATTAGGTTGCAATCTTTATGGAATAATGTGGAGCCTTAATTTTCACTAAGCAATGTAATGTTGTAATGCTAAAATAAATTTAGAGTGGATGTACATTGCACGTCAATTTGTTCAAAATGCCCTTTGCACTGATTAATAAATATGTCCTATGTCTTATTTTTGGAAAATTACTTAGTAAATTAAATATTCTTTTGATATAATTTAGAAGCACAAAAAAGTGAACATTTACTTGGGAAAAACTTTCAGAGCCTCAATTGCAGCATATAACAGATGAGTGGAAAAGTTTTTTTTCACAAAAATAATGATTTGTACTTGGAAGCAATGGGTACACTAGGATTTGCATAAAATAACTATATAATATACATCCCTGTACACGCTGCAATTATACTGTGTGAGCGCGGAAACCATTTGGGCAGCATTTGTTTGACCATTCACTTCAGCATTATACCATTGGATAAGAGGCTCAATGTAATCTGTTATTGAAACTATTATCAGCAATATTGTAAACATAAAAATTGTATGTGTTTTGAAACAAAACTACTGGCTTATTTATCAGCACTAACTTTGATTTCGATTAGATGAGGATTTAATCTTGATTATAAACATAAGGCTCTTCAGCCTTGAAAAGGAAGCCTCAGAAGGGAAGTTATGAAGTATATACGATTCTAAATGTGATTGAGAAAGTAAACCCCACAATACCACTTTAATATACACAGGTTAGGGACCTTATAGACTCATCTATCTGCTAAGGAGCTTACAGCCCTCTGGCCTCAATATTGATTTAAATAATTTCAGACCATAATAGCTTACCTTCCCCCTCCCCCTCTTCCCCCTCCTCGCTCCCTCCCTTCCCTCCCCTCACCCTGACCATTTCCCCAATGCTCGGGTCATGACCCAACTGTGCAGCGCCTTGGGGCGTCCTCCTGATGTGAAAGGCACTTTATAAATGGAATCTTGTTGTTGTTGTTGTTGTTCTGTGACCATTACCACGTCATCTGGGTCCCAGACATACCTTTTCTCTCTCTGGTCTGCCTGTTTGTTGCATTTCTCCCTTCCATCCCCCTTTGTTTTGCATTATTAACACCTCTATTCCCCTGTTTTGTTGCAATCCCCCTTTGTTTGCATCATTAACATCTCTTTAACCCATCATCCCCTGTCCTCTACCCCCACTTTCACCTTTGTCTTCCTTGCCCTGTCTCCCCCCTCTCTGTTAGTCCTTAAAAGCCTCTCCCTCCCAACATGCCCCAGTTCCGACGAAGGGTCATGGACCCGAAACGTTAACTCACTTTCCTTTCGCCATAGATGCTGCCTGACCTGCTGAGTGGTCCCAGCGATTTCTGTTTTTGTTTGTGCTTTTATTAACCCTGTTTAACAACTTGTTTGATGAAAAGGGAATTGATAAGAGTCTCTCCTGTTCTTTTTTGAGCTTGAAAATGAGCGTTTTGCCTTGAAGAAGAAAATAACGACACAGAAGGAAACGATATCAGAACTTGAAGAACGGTACAGGTGTATATCACAAAAACTCCAGCAAAATTCAGATAATGCTTCTCATCACAAGGCAGAGCTGAGTTCACTTAGGTTAGTGTTTGCTTTGTGTTCATTTGTTTGAAATATGTCAGATTTGTTTTAAATAGGAGATTGGGAGTGAACAGCTAAGGAGTAAGGAGCTTGCTAACAATTTGTGAGTGGCTGTTTAGTGAAATATGCCTTGGAAACTTTTGTTTTTATTATAAAGGGCTGTGGGCGAATATTTCTTCTTCTACCACCAACCACCAAGTCAGAGATATTTAAAGTAAACTCCCACCTAAAGTGGTTCATGTAGTTGATGTGTTTAAAACAAACGTAAATAAATATTCAGGTAAGAATTATATTGAAAGGTGTAAGGATAAGTACTGAGAGGCATTTGAATGGTGTGTATAACATAATGGTTGTCTTGTTGGGTTATGCACATGACTTCAAAAAAGGCATTAGTTCAAAGATGATGATAAGTTATATACTATATGTGTCCAGACTGACATTAGGATACAGTGCTGGGGAACTGCTGCATTGTTGGCTGTAAACCGCTGCCTCTGTTCAGCTGGCTCTGGCCTCCTATTTGTCCCTTGTGCCCTCTGTTCCACCATCGGCGGCTGTGGCTTCGGCCACTATGCTCTGGACCTCTCTCCCTCAATCCCTCTGCCTTGCCCCCTCCCCACCTTCAAATCCCGCCTAAAGACCTTGCTTTTTGATTGTGCTTACAGTCACCTCTCCCCTCCCTCTCCTCCTGGCTCGTTGACAGACTCCTCCACTGTGAAGCGCTCCGGGAAGCTACCCCACGTGAAAGGCGCTATAAGAATGCAAGTTGTTGTTGTAAACAATTTAGATCAATTCTGTTTATGTTTTTTAATTGAACGTGCCATGGATGAGGTTAGTTATTCAGTGATTATTGGGATGCCCGTCCACTGTGAGACTATTCGTGGAGTCCTGTAGCTCAGTGGTTAGAGCACTCACTTTACAAGCGAGAGACCGAGTTCAATTCCAGGCAGGGTGAAACCTTGGGAAAGTTTCCTTACTCCACACGCCTAATAATAATCCCTCCCCCCAAAATAAACAATAATAAAATTGGTCATTTTCAATCTACGACTGTTTGTGGGACATTACTGTGCGCAATTGGCTGCCGCGTTCGCCCACAAATATACAATCAATTCACTTTACAGTGTGTTCTGTGAAGCGCTTTGGGACGTCCTCCAGACGTGAAAAGCGCTATATCAAATGCAAGGATTATTATTATTATTATTATTCTGCTGGAACCCGCGTGATTCTCAGTAACAAATGACTGTGTTGTGTTAATATCTCAGGTTAATAAATGAACAGCTGGAGAAATCTCTTACAGACTCGCAGCATCGGCTTTCTGCAAAAAACAATGAGCTACAATCAATTCAAGATCAAATTGACCAACAAGAAGATAGACTAGGTAATGGCAGTATATAGCTGAATCCTGTGAGCTATATTAATTAAGCATTTAAAAGGTTTATGTGAAAAATCCACAAAGATCCAAACTGTAGAAAGCTACAGTTTAGAAACCCAATATGTGCTGTTAGCTGATCTCAGCCAGAGCTGCATTTGAATGCTACGATTTGGCTTTAGTGCTCCTGAGTTGAAAGAGAAATATCAGTGAGTGTTCTCATATCTATTAATTGGGCTCAGGTCAGGTACCCTCCAGAGTCAAATAATCTGTCAGAGCTCACTGTCTAGATTTATACATTAATTTTTATACTGGCAAAATGCCTGGTACCCATAGAACCATACCTCAGAAGAAAAAGGAGCCAAAGGATCTTCCAGTAGGAAGGGGAAGAATTCTTTTATCTAAAAAGCGTTGTACTGCAAATTACTTACTATGTGCAGATTAGTGCAAATTGATTGGAAGTTTTGTAATGCAGCTGAAGAACATGGATGTTCAACAGGAATAGCATGAACATAAAACATTTTCATGCACTCTTTTCTGTTGTGTAGCTGAGTTCAGTAGACAGAGTTCTGCTCAGCGAGACGAAATGAACCTGCTAAGAAGTACCATATCTGCTCTGGATAAGGAGAAGGATTTCCTGCAGGAAGCTATGGATGAAAAGACTGAAAGAGTAGCTAATCTGGAAGATAACATGGCGAAGAAGGTAAGCATGCAAATGTGGCTATTTAATCTTTATATGTTCAAAAACATTGAGGTTCAGAAGCAGATTCAGCGTGTGACAGCTTGTCACTAACTGCCAAAAGTAACTCTTAAATTAATTAAACATGGAACCCTGTAGCTCAGTGGTTAGAGCACTCGCCTTGCAAGTGAGAGATCTGGGTTTGATTCCCAGCAGGGCGAATGTTGGGCAAGTTTCCTTAATCCACATTCCTCTGTTTACCTAACAGTAAGTAGTAACCCGGTTGTTAGTCGATTAGTGGAATGCTTTTCCGGGGATAATAATTCCTTCAAAAAATATAATAATCAATTGGTCACTTCAATCCACGACTGTTTGTAGGACACTGATGTGCGCGGTTGGCTGCCACGTTTTGCCCACAAAATATACAGTCAATTCACTTTACAGTATATTCTGTGAAACGCTTTGAGACGTCTCGAAGATGTGATAAGGCGCTATATCAAATGCAAGGATTCTTATTATTAAATCTTATTCAGGATTGGTTTTTCAAAATAGTAAGTGTGAGGGGAGCGTGACAGAACTAGGTGGTAAAGAGCACTGCCCGTTCACCTCTGGAAACTCTTGACAAGTCAATAGCAATAACATGGCGTGTAGACATTGCAACAGGCAGCAAAATACATGCTGACCTTTTTAAGAATGAATTGTAAAAGACACACACTTGAGTCGTTTTAGGATGTTAGATGTATATTCTCATGGTCGGTGCCAATTATCCTGCCAATATCATTATGTTCTCGCTCTGGGACGCTACCCTGGGTCAAGGGTGCTATATAAGTGCAAGTTGTTGTTATTTAGGATGGTAAGGAGAGGTTCTCTACAAGGTTACCACTGTCTTTTTGTTAAAACCATTGCTAGTTTTTCTTCTTTATGTAATGTGGATTAAATGGGTTGAAGTCACGACTGATGCTAATTATAAAGCCCAGAAAAAAAGAGTGGGTGACGCATGGATCTAAATGCTTGATCTTCACAAAATCATCAATAAGACTTAAATGTTTTATTTAATATTCTTCCACTCCAAAGTGCATGGTTCATGATATTTGTGCATCATAAGCCAAGTGAAGGTATGAGGACCGAATGAGAAAACTAACCAGTTCCAATCCCTACTGCTGCAGAGCTGGGATGTGTGTTTTTTTTGTTGTAAATAGCTTAAATTTGACAAATTTAACTAGTGATATCTCATTTATAGGACAAGTGCATTACCAATATGAAGATTACCTTGACTGAACTTGAATCTTCCATTGAGTAAGTACACTCAACAGGAAACATGTACAGAGCTGTAATTGTTAAATACTTTTAGTATTTTATTCAGTTTTTAATCCATGCTGATTTTTAATACTCTAGTCGACTGAACGACTCCCTGTGTAATCGAGAACGGGAAGTAAACAGTTTATGCCGCCAGCTGGATTGCGTTAATAATGACTTGAGGGAAGCAACAAGGACACGTGATATCGCTCTGAAAGAAAGTCAACGTTTACAAGATGACCTGGTTACTATGACGAGGGAAAATCAGGTAATATGAATATTGCCTCTTACTGGTATACAAACCCTATTGTTTTGGGAATGTACATAACTGTATTTGAACTATAAAAAAAAATTTTTTTTAGTTGCATTCATTACATCGAGGCTTGACTATGCAAACTCCTTGCTTGTTGGCCTCCCCAACTCCTCCCTCGATAGGCTGCAGATCATCCAGAACTCTGCAGCCCATGTCCTCTCCCACACCAGGTTCCGTAACCCTATCACCCCCATCCTTGACCGACTCTACTGGCTTCCTGTCACACAAGATACAGTTCGAGATCCTGGTCCTCACCTTCAAAGCCCTCCATGTTCTTGCTCCCCACTACCTCTGTGAGCTCCTAACCCCTTACCTTCCTGCCCGCTCCTTCTGCTCAGCGGGCTCCGGCCTGCTTTACATCAATCCGCCTCGCCTACCCCACCTTTGGCAGGCGAGCCTTCTGCCCCCACCCTCTGGAACTCCATACCACAGTCCTTCCGCCTTGCCCCCTCCTTTGCCTCCTTTAAGACCCATCTCAAGACCCTCCTCTTCGACCATATTTTCGATCTCCCTGCTTCCCTACCTGACCTCCACCCTCCCCAACCCTGCCCCCCAGCTCAGGTCCGAAACTGTCTGTGCAGCGCCTTGGGACTTCTTCCGAAATGAAAGGCGCTTTACAAATGTAATTTGTTGTTGTTTCTGTGAATAAATGTCATTTTATTGTTGTTGAAATATTCATTGAATTCATTTCAATTAATGATTGCTGTGTGGTGTGGTCTTCAAGCCACGTGCACTTCTGATCACGGCAAGCCCCTGCCCATGTAGACTCCTGATTTCCAACTCTCCTAGCGAATGCCAACCCCACGCTGAGCAGCCTCACTTTCTTTGCTGGCCTTCACAGTGACCAGGGATGTCAACTTTGACTCAGATTGTTTGAATCCCACGAGTAGAAGATAGTGAATAAATGTGCAGTCAAATAACTTGGTCTTAAGAGCTTGGAAAGCAAAGAGAGAAGGGGTGAGGCAGAGGAATGACAGCACGAGTAAAGTGGGTGAAAGCTCACCTGCTGATGGTGGGACAAAACTGTGTGGGTATGAAGTGTGTGGTGGGCATGAAGTGCGTAGACTTTCCAAAGGCCTCCTGGAGGTTTTGTAGGTGTCTATAAATAGATACCCCGGCATACTGTGGAGTGAGTGGGACCTGGTCCACTTGTTAGTGCCTTTATTGTTTTACATGAAGATTAATGTACCACGTCTAAAATGTACAAACTGTAAAGGAGTCATAAAAATATACAGATGTAAATAAGCCAAAGAATACTATTCAGATAGCACCATAAGTATTGTGTTTGTTTTGCAATTTTTATTGTCTTCCCATTAAATAAGCGTTTGAATAAATGTTTTCTTGCCTTAGCAAACCAATTTAGAAAGGTATTGTAATCTTTATTGATCTACATCTCAGGCTATCAACACTGAGCTGGAAGAAGCTCTGAATGAGAAAGATGAATTGAAATCAAGAGTTCATAACTACATCACTGAGGTGTCAAGAATAGAGAACTTAATGGCTTCCAAGGTAGGAAATCATGAAAGATGAAAAGGACGAGATAATAATTGTAATCTATTAACCATGATATTTCGCCAAAAAAAAAAGAATCTGCTCCCATTCCTCATCTTCATTTAACACAAATCAGTACCCTCCACTCATTCTTTCTCTTTGTCCTAATCATAGAATCTCTGAGGGATAAGGAAGAACCCATACATCCACGACATACTGCCCAAATATCTCTACAAATACTGTTTACAAACCTTTCAAGAAATGTAGTTGGCTGTTTAGGAATACTTTGTGCTGGAATTATGATTTGCATTTGAATCTTCTCTTTTGGTTAATATTTCTGCAATGCAAGAGTCTGTGCCTTGGGATATGAAAGAGTTTAAATGTAATTTGTTGCTTGAATGGTTTCAGTGCACTGGAAATCTTTGGACCTCCAATAATTTTGAGTCAGCTGTATTGATGGAACCAAATTACTTCAAGGGAGACCTGGTATGAATGAATGCCAAAAGGCTACTTAGTCAATGAAGGATTTTCCACATGCTGTTCTCTCCTGTGGATTTCTCTTTGTTATTATCATATGATCACCAGCATCAAAAGAACTGATGGTTTATATTGAGAGATGGTAATTCTTAGGGAATTTAGGAGTACATGTGCATGGTCTTTCACGATATGGAGTCAGGTATCTAAAACAGCTTTGCAAGAAATTAATTTTGGTCCATAATCCTTTCTCATCAACCACTAAATTCAACCGTCAAACTTTGTCAGTGACAAAATTAATCTCCCCTACTGATGTCAAAATGGAGATTTATCTTCTACATGGTGTGGCATTCTGAGGAAATACTCAACAGTATTGCACTCAGGTTAGCAGAGCAGAAAACCTGACTTGATGTGCATTTCAGTAATGCTGACCTCATCAGAAATTCCTTCAAAAATGAGTATATTGTTTAAAGGAATTTAAAGTAGGATCTTGTCAGGTCCAATAAATCAAAGTATTTTCTGTTTGATGCGTACAACTTTCTACTTTAAGTTGAATTTGTAGCCTATAACTTATGCACATATTTGTTGACAAATTACTTGAAGCATTTTTAGCCATTTTGTTTGCGATCTGCAAATATAAAAGTTTTTGTTTTCTAAATTGTCCAATCTTTCTTTCTTTATTTATAGTTTTTCTTGAAATGTGGAACTTGTGCTTCCTGCCCTTGGGATATCAGTGGCAGTTTGCCAGCATTCACTGCCCATCCTAGATGCCCTAAGGAGATAGTGATGATTCGCGCAAAATATAAATTGGCTCCAGTGTAAATTCAAACTTCTCCCATCAGGATCTGTCACTAAAGGGCCCATATGATGTCAGCCCTTCATTCTTGTTCTCTCTGCCTTTCCCTCTCTGTGTCTAACCCTGCAATACGCATGTATAATTTGCTTAATGAACTTTTACCTTGCATTTTCAGATCACAGAAAATCATGTTCCTGGGAACCATGCCCATTATTAATGTTCTTTGCCAGCATCGCAGTTCCACCTCAGAGTCCTAGTGTGAAGCTGTAGATACTCGGGTTTGAAAATATATGGCATAATATAATCTAAAGTGGATATTTTTTATTTTTCTTCTCTTTTTTCATGGTAGGAACAAGAACTACATCATATACTGGAACAGTTCCGACTAGCAAGTAACCAAGCTGAATCCTGGGAACTTAAGGCCCATCAGGCAGAGGGAGAGAGCAGTTCAATGCGACTGGAGCTCCTCTCTGTCGACACAGAGCGACGGCATCTGGAGGAAAGAGTGTCAAAGTTTGAAAGGGAAATACAGGAGGTACGAAATGTACATAAATTCTGGTAATCAAGTTTTATATTCCTCATCCCATTTTGTTCTGGTTCATCTAGTTGCTGTGGAATCTACATAGTGCTACCCTGCGTGAAGGGAGCTGTATAAATGCAAGTTGTTTTCAATTAATAGTGTCCAGGTGTGTTTGCGTTCTTATTAATTTTGCTGTAAATTCTTCTTTATTGTAGCACATCTCTGCCCAAGAAGCATATGAGCATGAGATTTCTTGCATTGCAAAATCCACATCCAAGATGGAAGAAGAGCTACGACAGACCAAGTGTGAGAATTCCCATATATTAGCAGACCTGTCCTCCGTCAGGGAACTTTGTAGCAAAATGGACTCTAATAAGGACCAGATGTCGAGACAACTTAATTGTAAGAATATGGAACTTGAAAGGGTAAGATGAAATAAAGTGATATTTGAAGTATAATTAATATAATTAATATAAAGTGAGATTTTGAGATGCATGCTAACATTTGTCTGGATCAGAACTGTTGTATATTTAAATAATCGTAGGGTTTTTTTCAGGACTATAATCCTCAAATATGATTTTTGAAACATAAATCCAGATGTCAATATTTTAGCAATTTTATAGTAATAATAATATAGTGCCTTGTAACAGAGGGTACAGCTTACACTGTAGAGTAAAACTCACATAGGTCTTATTTTTATAAATCGTATAATTACCTAAGTGGTACATTCAGCAGAGTCCCATTCAATTTCCTAATAAAACCACCTAGATTTCTTTGCACTGCTCGTATTAATCGCCTTCTAATTCGTAACTTCATTCCCCTAACCTCCATTAAATGTTATGGTCCCAATTGCTACGACTAAAGTGAATTTGAGTGTATATAAGGAGTCACATAGAGTGAAAGATACAGCATGGAATAGGCCATTCGGCCCAACTCGTCTGTGCTGGTTTGGCTCACACAGCCAAACCACTGTTACATTGTGAATCTGTATTATCCTTTTAAACTCTCTTCCCAAATACTGTTCAGGTTTTAAGTGAGCTGGACGATGTGAAGTCAGAAACTGAGCTTCTCAAGAAACAGTTGAGCAGTGAACGGATTACTATAAAGAACCTGGAGACACTGTTGTCATCAACTCGAGAAAAGGAGTTTCAGACTCATCTGTCACAACATGAAAAGGAATCCGAAATACAGCTTCTAAAGGACAAGCTGGCTCTCACTGAGAGCAAAGCGTGAGTGCCCTTTAATAATCGTTAAAATGAAGTTTATTATTTATAATGAATTAAAATCCAGCAGCCTTATAACTGAGACCATAGAAATGAGGATAAGATCTGCTGGTGTACGATTTTTAGAAAAAATGTTTGTAAAATTACATTTGAAGACAACGGTAAGTTAAAACAAAATGTATTCAAATCAGTTTTGTTGATGCAGATCAAAGGCCTGTAGGATTACATTGTGCATTTTAAATAGTAAGATTAATTTCTTCACCCACTAAATAAGTCTAATGGGATTTTGTAATAAGGAAAGTTAATGGTGCATCGTGCTGAGTGGAGTTGTAAAATCTGAATGAAAGTCAAAACCACTTGTGTGGAATTCCTGCAAGTCAGCATGAGAACGTCTGCCTCTTCACATTAAGGATTCCTGTTAGGCATCGTTGCATATTAGATAAGTTGCAGTGTAGCCTTGTATAGCCTTTTGGTTAACTCATCTTTAAAGAGTCATCACTCAAATTAAAAATATTGTTTCTAAACCTGAGCTAGATAACAGTTCTTCACTTCAGCTCTTAGCTGTGAGAAATCTTTAGTCTTTAGTTATTTAGTCTTTGAAAGAAAGAGAAACGTGGCACTTTCTCTAGCTGATTATTACCTCATGTGCTGACAGCATTAATCTTTGTGGATGCACACGCCACCTAATGGAGTCAGTGTGGAACCCTGGTGTCTTGTTGGACTCTCAACTGTCCTTTAAACCTCCTTTTGGCTTCTTTCCATTTTCGCAACATTGCCCGCCTCCACCACTACATCTTAGGCTACCAGGACTCACATTCACGCTTGACATGTCCAAGCTTGACTAAGGTAATGGCCTGCTCACTGGACTTTCCAGCTCTCTCCTCGATAATTTGCAGACCATCCAGTACTCTGCAGCTCATGTTCTCTCCCAAACTAGACTCCACAAGCCTATCACCCCGATACTCGTCCAGCTCCACTGGCTCCCTATTCCTCAGAGGATTCAATTCAAGATCCTTGGCCTCACTTTTAAATCCTTCCATGGTCTTGCCCCATTCTCTGCCTCTGAGACCTTCTTCAACCCTACCAAACTGCATACTCCCTCCACTCAGCAGGCACTGGCCTCTTCACGTCCCCTTCTGTGCCTGCCCAAGCTCAGTGGTTGGGCTTTCAATCTATCTGCCGCCAACTCTCTGGAACTGCATCCTGGAATCCCTTCACCTCGCCCCTTCCCTCATCTTCTTGTAGGTCCATATCGAGACCTTCTTTGACCACACTTTCGGTCATCTCCCCTCCCCGCTCCCTTCCCCCATCCCACCACTCCCAAATTCAACCTCCAGCTTGGGTGCAAACCCTTGACTGTCCAGTACCTTGCGGCAGTTTCCTGAGGTGAAAGGAACTATATAAATGCAACTTGCTGTTGTTATTGCTGTACTATAGTTTACTAGTTTGTGACGTAATGTATCTTCGGAAAGATTTGTCAGAGACAAAGAAAGATTCCAGGATGGAGTTCCAGAGAGTGGGGGTGGAGGTTGAAAGCCCAAACACTGATGGTAGGGCAGGCAGAACAGGGGACATTAAGCACCTGTCAGAGAGTACAAGCAGTTCCAGGAAAACGCAGGTTTATTATTCACCTGGGTTATGATCCATCTACGAAGTTAGGATTTCTAGATCCAAAACAGTCCTGCCTATAGAGTAAGGAGAATCTGCTTTGGTAGGTTGTTGAGGAGAAACGTGATTCATGATTTGTCTGCAAAGTATTGCTGAATATCGTGTTTTTAATCTATATTTCCAATAATATTTACAGAACAAGCCAGAATCGAGAAATATCTCAGCTTCGTAATAAATTTACACAGGTTCAAAATGAACTTGATGTTCTCAAACGCCAACTAACTACAGAACGTTTTGAAAGGTAAGTGAAAACTAAAATTCAGTACATAAAATCTTGTACTCAAAATCTTGTTGAGTTTTGTATACAGCTATTCATGATCAGAATGAGCCACAGTATTTTCCTCTACACATTTCACCCTTTGGACTGGTTTAATCAACTTCAGCTATTTCTCAAGGGCTCCTAATAATCTTTTAGTATTCCTGAAATCTTGTGCAATTGAGTCTACATAGTTGTAGTAACCTTTCTTTGATTTATCAGATATGCATTGCAAAGTAATGAATGTTTCCGATGTGTACGTCTATTTGGCAAATGTTTTCTAGAACTAGAATTTGGTTTTATTATTTTCTGCAGAGAGCGAGCAATTCAGGAGATGCGTCGCCATGGGCTCTCTACATCTTTATGTACCTCATCCCCGGTCAGAAGATCATTGAGTCCTCTTTCACGTTCCCAAGATAGCTGCTCCCCTCTCAGAGGAACAGAACGCTGTACTGACTAGTTCAATGGCGAGTGAGTCTTTTATTATCTTAAATAAAGATTTTAAAGGTGAGATGGTATGTTATCATACCAACTCTTTAAAATGGATGTTGCTCTAGTCTTTGACATTCTTTTCCACAAATTAGCAATAGAATTTTCCAGATTACCCAGTAGCATTCATTAGTTGCCTCATTCCTATGAAGGAATTATTTTTGATGAAAAAACAGTGGTAATGTAGAAAGTTGGCTCTCACTCAGTCACCTTTATGAATACAGTATGCTGAGCTGATCAGTCACCAGCTTTCCTTCACTCTGGTCTTAGGACAATAATAATAACATAGTTGAAGACCGTGGCAATCACTAGCTATTGTTCCCATGTCTGCAATTAATATTGGAACAAATATACCTGAAATGGAGGAAAGAAAATACTTCTAGTATATAGAAAGCCATAAACTCCAGCCTAAGAAAAAGCTAAGAAACAAGGGAGTCTTTGAACTTGTGCAGAATGCCCGCCAAGTGATTGTCTACATGAATGAATGTAATTACAACACGTTGGAGGAAAGCATGATTCAGTAGACATGATGTTGGCCCATCATGATGGGAATCACATAATGTGCTATCAAATGTCCAAAGAAAAGTATTCATTAAAATAAAATAAACTACCTATAGGGTTGGTAAAACCACATTTTGCGCTATGAGCAGTATTGATAAGACACATTGAAACAAACCTGCTGTGAAGTACAATTTGTAATTGGTTGATATTTGAAAAACACAATTTTTTTTCTTCCCATTTTTAGAAGTTTACTTTGAGTAGGCTTCACTCAAGTCATGAGCATGCCTTACAAAACGGAGCCACAGGTCTCAACAAAAGTGAGTTTTGGAAGTCAGGTGCTGAAACGTTTCCATCAGCATTAGTCTATCATCAGCCTTTCTGGAATTCTGACATGAAGGAAACTCATGGCCAAGAGAAGATTGTTTATTACATTCTAGTCATATAGTGCTTGATTTTCAGCACGTTCATATCTGCTCTACACTGTTGTCGGTTTGTTACTTTAACATTTTAGTTTTATTAAAAAAAAACAGCTTTTTTTCCCCATTTATTCTGAGCATCTAGCATGTACTTAGCACAGTACAGAACATTGTCTCGTCTTATCAAAAATAGATCTAGGTCGGTCAATCAATTCTTCCCAGAATGTGTTGCACAGAACAGATCAATAGCAAATTTGCATTAATATTCAGATCAAAAATCCTGGTGACTGTATGCAGAGCTACAATTAGAAACAATTATTAATAGTTGATTTTGTGCTAGATTTTCATATAACCTTTATTGATCGTATAATTCCATGAATTTCACTGGATCAAATATATTGACTTGATGACAAGTAAACCAGAAAACAACACAACTTTTAAAATTGATCAGCTCACGTCAAGCAGTTGATAATATGAAATAAGTACAGCTCTTTAACCATGTGCATTAAAATTTGCTTTTAAAATTCTACAATCTGAGAAAAGTGATGTGATAAATCTTTATCATATCCTAATCAATTATTTGTTTCACAAGTAATTTGATAAACAGATGTGAACAAAAATGGAGCATTGACATTCTTGTGTTATCTGATGCAATGCCCAGATAATGCTACAAATCTTGTGTACTGTATTGTCAGTGTTTGTGAAGAAATTATTTTTCAAACGCTGCGGCCACTAAAATTATTTTTGTACTGAATTAGGTTTTCACTCTTAAGTTATTTATTGATATGTTTGTTCTCAGTTAGTATAACAGAAATATTTTTGCTACCAGTTCCAACTGTTTAAAGATGAGTGGTGACAGTGGTGGGTTATTAAACCACAAAGTGTTCTTTAAACATTAATGACCCAGTCATTAACCACGTTTCAGCATCTTGGCATTTTCCTCAAGTGGTATTTGTATTGAAAATAAACTTCTGAATGTATTTAATGACTGCAAAGGAGGTCCCTGGGATGGATCTAGTGAATGATTTCAACATAAATTATTGAGGAATGTATATTAATTGCTTGCAGAACAATCTATAGATAATTTCCAAAAGGTGATGTTAAATTGTTGATCAGGTCTATGTGGCTAATCATTCCTTTAACCATAGAAAAGCCAGTGCAATAGCATATTTCAAAACAAGTCACTGATACTAACTTTCATATATTAAACTTGATCTTATTTTCCCATTATTGCCAAATTTCATATTTCATGGCTCAATTTCTACTGCTCAGTAGGGTGTCTCAACTTCCGCACACCTGTCTCATCTTGTATTTATTAAGTGAAATTTGTGATGATGAGGCAAAAAAAATATAAAATAATGCTTTTTTTTCTTGCTGTATGAGTCAAAGTTTTGGTATTACCATATTTTCTGGCACAATCAATATCTTTGGTGTTTGCTTTGTTACTAAACGTAATTTCATATTATAAATGTTTACGATTTTGTTTTTTAATACTGTGTGCATATTATTTTTTTAAGTTTACTTTGCTGTTTGTAGTAACTTATCAAACATTTATTTATAAGAAATGTAATAAAACTGAGAAATTCTTGTATTCCTTCGGGAAATCTGGACTGAATTTATTTCTACTAAACATTAATACTTTATAGAAAAATAATGATTGTGTCTTTCACTTATGCTTGTATTTGTTATCCTAATTTTTCTATTCATTCTTGGCTTTTGTACACATGATGCTCATACACATGCTGCTCAAATCATTTCCATGTGTGCCAAAAAGAACTTTTCAATGGAACGATGATATGTGCTTGTATCCAATTTTGTAACTTGATAACCTTTAAATCCAAACATCTATGCAGCATTTGACCAATTTCAAGTTTATAGGACCTGAATAGGGTTCAAGTCTTCAAAGCAAAAATTCCACTGACATCTTGCCCAATTGTCTCTGATCTATAGTGTGTTTTGAGAATAGTCAAAAAGTAAAATATCTACAGATAAGACTATGTTCTGAAGTTCATTTCTCACCGCAATTGTTAAAATGTCTGGCAAAAAAATCAGTTAGCTTTTTTAAACTAAGTGTGGTTAAGTAGTCTGATTTTTTTGATGGTTTTGTGTCAAAATAAACCAACCATAAGGTACAGTTATGAGATTAGATTTGTATAAAACAGCTGACCTGAGAGCTGGCAAGGACATATTTCACTATTACGTTGTTAGTTGCCCTAGTGAGTTATGTTTAGTAAAACAGTAATTAATGCTGCAGTAAAAAGTGCCACTGTAAAAATAGTTGTTACTATGGGTGACTGTTGTACTGCCTAGACGTCAAACCAAACACCCAGCTGTTTCAATGGGACTCTTCACAAATTTAGTTTTGCAGTAAAAGTGAATTGCTGTAGTCCAGAAATATAAAGCTTGACCTGATAAGAAGTTTGAGGATTAAGTCTAAAAAGATTTGGTCCCTGACCTACATGATCCAAACAGACCAGGTATGTTTGTTTCAAGAAAGAAGCAACAATTACATTTTCTTGAGTATATTGAAGCCAAACTTTATAGTATTTGGTTGTTACAAATACATCCCAGTACGTTATGCTGTGAAACGAAACAAATCACCATTAAAATCCCAGTTTGTATAATAATCCTTTCATTTAATGTAGCACCTTATTGTTGAGCTGTCTCAAAGAGCTTCACAAGATTTTACTTTCAAGTATTGACTATTTGTAGGTGAATGCGGCAGCCAATCAGTCTCCTACAATTAACAGCAACAACAACAACAAGATTCCATTTATAGAGCGCCTTTCACGTCGGGAGGACGTCCCAAAGCGCTGTACAGTTGGGTCAGGACCCGAGCAGGGGGGAAATGGTGAGGGGAGGGAGCGAGGAGGGGGTAGAGAGTCGAGAGGGGAGCTGAAGGTACGGTCAAAGAGAAAGGTCTTGAGACCGGCCTTGAAGGAGGAAAGGGAGGAGGCGGCGAAGGCACTGGGGATAGAGTTCCAGAGCCTCGGGGCTGAGAGGCTGAAGGCCCGGCCACCGATGGTAGGGCGGTTGGGGCGGGGGATGTGGAGCAGACTGGAGCCAGAGGAACGGAGGGTACGGGCAGGTAGGTAGGTAGGTAGGTCAGAGAGGTAGGAGGCAGCGAGGCCGTGAATGGCCTTGTAGGTGAGGATGAGGATCTTGAAATCAATCCTCTGGGGGATGGGGAGCCAGTGGAGGCGAGCGAGGGTGGGAGTGATGTGGTCCCGAAGCCTGGTGCGGGACAGTACACGAGCTGCAGAGTTCTGAATGACCTGCAGCTTGTGGAGGGAGGTGGCGGGAAGGCCGGCGAGGAGAGAGTTCCCATAGTCCAGCCTTGAGGTGATAAAGGCGTGAACCAGGGTTTCAGCAGCGTGAGGGGTGAGGTAGTGCCGTAGTCTGGCGATGTTCCGGAGGTGATGGAAGGCGGTGCCAGTTGTGGCGCAGATATGGGGGAGAAAGGACAGCTCAGGGTCGAACAGAACCCCGAGGTTCCTGACGGCTTTGAGAGGTGGAGAGTGCAGCCTTGGATGCTGATGGTGTCAGCGCCTGAGGTGCGGAGGCGCTGACACGAGCCAATCAGGAGGGCCTCAGTTTTGCGCACGTTGAGCTGAAGAAAGTTGTCTGTCGTCCAGGACTCGATGTCGGACAGGCAGCTGTCAGGACATCGGTGGTCGTGGAGTTGAGGGTAGAGGAGGAAAGGTAGAGTTGGGTGTCATCCGCATACATGTGGAAGTTACCCCATGTCTGCGGATGATGTCACCAAGGGGGAGCATATAGAGGGTGAAGAGGAGGGGACCGAGGACAGAGCCTTGAGGGACACCACATGAGACAGTGCGGGGGCCGGAGGAAAAAACATTTGTGGAGACAAAGTGAAGACGGTGGGAGAGGTACAACCTAAACCACTCAAGGACAGGACCTTGAAGGTTTAGGTGGGAGGATAAGCGGTGGAGGAGGATAGCGTGGTCGACCGTATCGAATGCTGCCGATAGGTTGAGGAGGAAGAGAAGGCAGAGGGAGCCCTGGTCACAGATGGTCAGGATGTCATTGGTGACCTTGACCAGGGCAGTTTCTGTGCTATGGGCAGCACGGAAACCTGAAACAGTGAATGACCAATTTCATGTGGGGGATTGTTGGCCATAATTTCGGCAGAAACTCCTCTTTTTGAAAAGTACCATGGGAATTTTATCAGTACCTGAACAGGCAGAGTGGGCCATTGGTTGACCTTGGTCTCATTCCAAAGGAAGGCGCCTCTGACAGTGCAGTATGTCCCCAGGACTACATTGTCAATCTACCCACATGCCTCAGAGGCAAGAGTGTTAACAACTGAGTGAGACTACTCCCTAATAATAATTATATGAATTCTCGAATATTTGATTATCACTGGATACAAAACTGCTCAAATAAAATACATTTCAACAGATATAAAATATTGGACTACCAGTTGTACTTGAGTTCTTATTATAAACCACTGGATACTGCCCATGGTACTTAAATTGTCAAATGCCTGTTCATCCTACCAAAGCTGCATTTCAAAAATATGATCTGAATGGCTTTTGGATAAGGAAGAAAAGCAGTGAAGGCTGGAATGCCTAATGATAGCATATTTACTGGCTTTAAACTAAATGTAAGTCATATTTTATGGTGGAGTGGGTTACAAGTTGTCCTGAGTGTGTCACCTTTGATCCATAGTTCCATAATTTGCAGCAACATAGAGGATGCGTGGGGAAGGGGAAAGCTTCAGTACCATACATATGTGAACCAGTTTTTGGGAAGGCCAATAATGAAATCATGTTATCATATGTTCACAGCGTCTGAGGAAAATGTATGGAAGGAACTCAATGTTGCATTTGGTTTGAAGTGAAGAGTTTTTTCCCTTCATTATTGACATCTTGAGATACTGCAGAAGTGATGCTTTTGGTTATGGATGCAGTGTAGCACTTTTGTGGTAAGATTCAGGTTTAAGGAATTTCCCTTGGGATTTCTTATTTAACTTAAGTGTACAAGTAGCGTCACAAGGGGAAGATTGACAAATTGATTATTTTTACCTTGCTTACCTCAAATATATTAAAGTTAATTCCAATTTTTAAGTCAAAGAATTTAGTTATTGAATTTGAAAATATTTGATGCAACACTAGCTAGATTACAAGTGATGATACTGTTTTGGCTTTAGATCATAAGAAGCTGTGCAAGAATGGAAAAAAATGTTACTGCGGCTGATGCACTGCGCCTTAGCTACTTCCAGATGTTCTCTTCCAACTTAAACCAAACAAGTAAATGTTCCTTAGAACTTTTATTTGGAAAATCAAACTTTTAACTGTTTTAGGTACTTAGCTAAACTGTTCAAACAAATTTGGAGGGAATTGGCCAAATTACTAATTTGCTGGAGTAATTGCTAAAATAAATCTTTTGACTATTGAGTAAACCGGGTTGCAAATTACTTTTAACAGAAAAAAAATCTGATTTGTCATATTCAAACTTCTGAGATGCAGTAAACTGAGCACCTCTGCACGTGATGCTTGAGTATCCAAACCAAGCTGAGATTTCCATGCAGAGGTAGATTGTTGGAATGGAAAGCGTATTCTCCAGTGACTGGTTGCCCTTCCAGATCCAGCCAGTGAGGCCGTGCTGTCATCAGAGGTGCCCTGGAGTACTGTGGACCAGCTTAGCTCGTACCGGACTACTTAGTGCATTACTTATTACTTATCGCCCATCCTCACCCCAAATGCCAACTGCGAGGTGACGCTGGACTTCCTTGATTCCAAAATTGAGGGGATCCGCTCAGCTGTCTTTGCCATTCCATCTGCTACACCCTCCCCATCTCCCACTCATACCCCGAGCCCTACCCATCCCTCCCTCCACACCTTCGAACCCGTCTCTCCCTCCTCTCTCACAACAACAACAACAACAAGATTGCATTTATAGAGTGCCTTTCACGTCGGGAGGACGTCCCAAGGCGCTGGACAGTTGGGTCGGGACCCGAGCAGGGGGGAAATGGTCAGGGTGAGGGAAGGGAGGGAGCGAGGAGGGGCTGGAGTCGAGAGGGGAACTGAAGGCTCGGTCAAAGAGTACCACCACTATAAACCGCATGAAACCGACCACCTGCTCCCTCAACCCCATCCCTACCCCTCTCCTTACCTCCCAGCTCCACCTCCTTGCCCCTCTGCTCACAGACATCATAAACCTCTTCTTGTCCACTGGAACTGTTCCCACCCCATTAAAAACCACCTTCATCACTCCTATCCTGGATCCATCTCTACTCTCCAACTACCGCCCCATCCAACCTCCCTTTCCTCTCCAAGGTCCTGGAATGAGTTGTTGCTTCCCAGCTTTGCTCCTTTTTTAATTTTTTAATTTTTAATCCTTGCATTTGATATAGCGCGTTTCACGTCGGGAGGATGTCCCAAAGCGCTTCACGGAACACACTGTAAAGTGAATTGACTGTATATTTGTGGGCAAACGCGGCAGCCAATTGCGCACAGCAATGTCCCACAAACAGTCGTAGATTGAAAATGACCAATTTATTATTGTTTTTGGTTTTGGAGGGATTATTATTAGGTGTGTGGAGTAAGGAAACTTGCCCAAGGTTTTGCCCTGCCCGGAATTGAACTCAGGTCTCTCACTTGTAAAGCGAGTGCTCTAACCACTGAGCTACAGGACTCCTTCTTCTCCCACCACTCCCTTCACAAACCCCTCCAATTGAGTTTCCGTGCCGCCCACAGCACAGAAACTGGTCAACATGTCAAATGACATTCAGGGCTCCTTCTGCCTCCTTGACTTCTCTGCTGCCTTCGACACTGTCGACCACTCTACCCTCATCCACCGCCTCTCCTCTCACTTCAACCTTCACGGCTCTGTCCTTGACTGGTTCAGATCGTAATTCTCACACCGTCTGCACTTCATTTCCACAAACGTTTCTCCTCTAGGCCCGCTCCATCTCGTGTGGCATTCCTCAGGGCTCTGTCCTTGATCCCCTCTTCAATATCTATATACTCCCTCCTGCACCAGGCTCCATGACCCTATCATCCCCATCCTCGCCTGACTCCATTGGCTTCCCATCACACAGAGGATACAGTTCAAGATCCTGGTATTCACCTTCAAAGCCCTCCATGGTCTTGGTCCTCCTTACCCCTGCGACCTCCTAAACCCCTACCATCCTGCCCACTATCTTCGCTGAGCGGGCTCCGGCCTGCTTCATGTCCCCCAGCCTCGCCCGCCCAACCATTGGTGGGCAGGCCTTCTGCCACTCTGCGCCCACCCTCTGGAATTTCATCCCGCTGTCCCTCCACCTCGCCCCCTCCTTTGCCTCCTTCAAGACCCATCTCAAGACCCTCCTCTTCGACATGCTTTCAATCACCCTGCTTCCCCCCACCCCAGCCCTCCACCCTCCCCGATCCCGACCCCCATCTAGGGTCTGAAACTCTGACTGTCCAGCGTCTTGGGACATCCTCATAACGTGAAAGCCGCTATACAAATGTAATTTTGTTGTTGTTACTGCAAGGAGTGAGTGTGCATTCCTGTCACAAGTAAATATCATGTGCAATTTCAATTCTGGTTTGGCTACTTAAGCATGGTTAAGTGTTTCCCACATGTGTCAGACCACCCCCCACCAACCCCGACAATATATTTATGTATAATATAAATAGTCCAAGGTCAGTCTGAAATCTGCACTCAGACTTTGAAAAACTGTCTCACGAACTAGTGGGGAAAGAAAATAGACATCAAAATCATGCTAGTCCATCAGAGCAAAGCATGGTGCTGGGCTTCACCGACTAAGTCTGGGAACATTTTGAATGTGTAAACAAAAGTCATTGTTTATAATTATAGAAGCAGCAGAAATGTTAACAATTTCAAGGGCTATCAGGCTGGTGCGTGATGCAGTTGGACTGGAGAGTACGGGAGGCAATGGGATTTAGATTTGTGGTACCAGGTAGATGGAACTACAATGGTCTTTTCCAGCCTAATGTTCCTATGTTTATATTATAATAGTATTTGTTCATTTGGGAATCATGTCAGTCCATTTCCTAAAAATGAGATCATGCTTCCTTCTAGGAAATTCAATCTTAAAATAGATGTGATAAACAACAACAACAACATTTGTATAGCGCCTTTCATGTAGAGAAGACGTCCCAAGATAAACAAGATTGTATAGTACATCTCTTCTGAGTCCTGTAGCTCAGTGGTTAGAGCACTCGCTTTGCAAGTGAGAGACCTGAGTTCAATTCCAGGCAGGGCGAAACCTTGGGCAAGTTTCCTTACTCCACACGCCTAATAATAATCCCTCCAAAAACAAAAACAATAATAAATTGGTCATTTTCAATTCATATGACTGTTTGTGGGACATTCCTGTGCGCAATTGGCTGCCGCATTCGCCCACAAATATACAGTCAATTCACTTTACAGTGTGTTCTGTGAAGCGCTTTGGACGTCCTCCCGACGTGAAAAGCGCTATATCAAATGCAAGGATTATTATTATTATTATTACCAGCAAGTAGAACCAAACCCACTGTGATATCAACCGATCGTTAGCACACCCAGATCATTTAAGCAATTAAGACATATTTAGGCAGTTAAATCAAATACTTGAGTTTAACAACAGCTTAACATAATGTATATAATTACATACATCAGTCATTATCAACAAAAAATAAACTGAATAACGAATGTATTAAAAGTAGTAATGGTTTATTTGACCTATATTGTAGCATCATAAAAATATACCTATTTAAAAAGAAAAAAACATTTTGTGCAACCTTCAGCCCAGCTAGCTCCCCAGTTATTGAATTGTATTCTAAATATTTTGCATCACCTTTCAACAAAACTATCTGTGGAAGCCACAAATAGCTAAGGGATTCCACAGAATTGTTTTCTGGAGAGGAAAGCATAAGCAATGAATAAAGCAAGGTTATAATGAGGAGATAGTGCACGCTTTTTATAGTCTAAAAGGTAAAATAATTATATTTCAAGTCCATATATTATATACACTCACTGTAAACAGCTTTATAAGTGGCAAATTATGTTACCCTCAATATCATGATTAAGGCTTCCATCTTTCTATCGTAATACACTATATAAACATTATGAAAGTATCCAAGTGATTAAAAAATACCAATGATGTAACATCTGAACCCTACTTGTGGTTAGGAGAGAGGTGTCTGAACAAGGATAAATAGTCAAGAACAACAGATCAAACAGCCAGAAGATAGCGTGCTTCTCTTGAGGCAATCTGGGCCTCTGACATTGAAGTTATTTTCAGTGTATACTGGCCCAGGATCAGTAATCTCTAAAAATTGCATTACGAATTCTGAAATTAATAACAATTGGTAAGACTTTCAGAACTCAAATGCCTTAAAAGATGAATCCTCACCACTTTGGGGGAGTGAAATGCTGGAGGGGAGCCTTGTGCTGGAAGTGAGATGCTGGAGGGGGCAATGTGGTGAATCACATTGCCATCACACATTCACACACAATGTGATGACATTGATGCCATAAGAAATCTTCAAATTATACTTTTGTAAGTGGCGGGGGAAACTACCAACAACGTTACAGTCCTTTTAATGTCTACAATATTCACTTGTAACATTTGGAAGTGGATAGGCATATAATGAAAAGTCCATAATGTATTTTGGCAAAAGCTCGTTTACAAGTCCTTGTGGCACTTTACACAGGTAATAATGTAAGGTCTCTTTAGTGACGGGTTTATACCACCCTTGTCTTAGAGGAAACTGAACATTCTCCGGGGCCCCAACACGGTGAAGTACAAACCGTGCATCACTGTGCAATTGTTCATAGGAGCCAATATAATCGTACATCACAGCACATGGTTGGCACAGGTTATAAACTGGCATCCAATGTTCATTCATCTTTTCTACATCTTCATCCAGCAAGTATTGTAAAAATTCAGTAAATGTAACATCATCTCCCTTGGACTGCCCTATGTTTTTCCTATATCTTTTAACAATCTCCATTCCATACCTCTTTTGGTAAGCTTCAATCTCACCAAACTTGTTCCGGTAGGCAGACAACAATCTTTCCATAGGGTCTCGAACAAATATGAACTTAAAATAATTTCTGAGCCTGTATTTAATTTCACTTGGCTTCAAGTCTCCCAGGAAGACTAAGTCATTCTTGTGGTTCATTTTAATTTGCACATCCACATTCTCCAGAGCTCCATTCAGAACTTTAACAACACGCTTCCAGTTAGAGCATGCAACTTTTGGAACATAACAATACAAAAACTTATATTCATCGTTGACTAGAATATGTTTCAGTAAGGTCCGCCGATGAGTTGGTATTAAATCCCAGATGCTGTGTGGCATACTCCTATGCTTGCAGACATTTTGAATAGTCCGATTCCGAATCTCTTGAACAATCTGAGGAGGAATAAAAAAATATTAAATATCAGGTCAAATAATTTGGGGATATGAATTTAGAGTAGGTGTTTAAGACAAATATGTAAAACAAACTGTTACAGTGAGAAATTACTCTGACCAAAACAGAAACTCACTTTGGTTCCTGCTGCACAACAACTGCATTTAATGACACTCTTACAGGTAGCTTTACAGAACTGAAAGGCCCAATGATATTCCTATACAGCAGGTAATTGATAATTTGAACATCATTATAAAAGTAGTAATATTTGTGAATGAAGAGCATTTTCAATACTGTATACTCACTTCTGGATAGACAAATGACACAAGAGAAAGAAGTCATATGATACTCCCTTCAAAAAATAATTTTAATCCAATTTATGCTCATACTTGCACAATAGGTCATTTAGGAGCAGGAATATAGAAGATCACAGTTCTTGTCAACCACAAGGTCTTCACGTCTTCAGACTATTGCAGATTTTATAAGATAATATACTGACACATAAATAATACATTATAATTCTCTCCAACAAGTACCTAAAACTCTCAATGATTCCACATATACATTGCATTTATATAACTGAACGGTCCTCTACAACATAAGTTCAGCCCAACTCAGTTGCACTCTCACCTGGGTCAGGAGATTGTGGGTGCAAGCCCATGTCAGGACTTTGAACTCATAGTTTAGGCTGACACTCCGGTCCAGTGATGGGGGAGTGCTGCATTGTTAAACATGCCTTAACTTTCCACTTTTTGTTTTTCTTCCACCTCTCCTAAATTTGCTCTTTCAATTTGTTGAATCTTTTGGATGTCTGTTTTCAAGGATATCAAGGGTATATCTTCCTGATGTACATTTACTGAGATACCAACTGAACCGCTGAAGGAACGCATTACAGGTCATTAACAACATTACTAAATGACAGCAAAAGGGATCAACATGCAATAACACAGATTTATACATATATTGTACAGCAAGGGAACAAGCCATTCAACCCAACTAGTCTATACAAGTGTTTATGCTCCACATAAGTTCCCACCCACTCTCCTTTCTCCTTACGATACCCTCTACCTCATGTGTATATCTAACATTAAAAAAAATGTAACTAGTACTTTGCACTGAAGCATTCCAAAGCAGTTTAATTGTAGGCGCACTAAAAAGCTCTCCTCAGCCCCTGGCAAAAAACACTGGTTTTGATAATTACAATTGTTTGCCCCTCTACCAGGTAGGTGTAATTAGTTGTCTCTCTCCAATAATAAGTAATAATAATCCATGCATTTAATATAGAGCCTTATCATATGATCAAAACATCTCAAAGCGCTTCACAAGAAGTATGTAAAGTAGCGAATATGTATTTGTACTCAACTCTACCCTTCTACCCTATTCTACCCTTCACGCTGTCTCCCACCTCCAATAGCTTGTTGAATCCATTAAACATCTGTAATTATAATTGTGAGCTTTTTGGTATCCTGGTCCCTGGGCCAGGTGGGACCAGAGTACTTCAGAGCACTGCTGATGACATATCAGCCAATGCTTTCAATGGCTCACTTTGTGGTTTTAACTGGCTAATGTCTCGCAGTATCCCAACTCACACTCTTGGATCCCCAAGCCTTATCTCTTGCCAAACTGAAGCAAATAATAATATTCACATTTGGTATAGTTCCTTTCACTCCAGGTAATATCCCAAAGGGCTTCACTGTAAAGTGCACTGAATGTGTTTTACGGGCAAACTCTCCAAAATTAGGGTAAGCAGAGTGTATCCCTCTGGGGAGATAGTGCAAGATACAAAATGTAAATCACAATGAATATCAAAGATCTTTGCTCAGTTGGACATAAAGGACTGTGCTATTCTTGTATTATAACCTTTTAGCTTAACCTCAATAATTAGGCTGGAATGGTTCTTTAAGGCAAGCTTAACAAAAGCCTCTTTCCAAAGACTAATGAGGCTATACTTCCAAATCAAATGACTAGACTAGCAGCATTACATAAGACTATTGCTGCATTTTAAAAGAACATCACACCATTAGTCACAGTGTGCACATCACAGCAGGAAATCAGAATGACCTTGGAGGAAAGAAAAACATTCTTGTTATATCCCAAATGCAGCAATTTTGAGAATACTGATTTCTCAAAAGGGAGGGAGGGGGGAGGGGGAACTACACAAAATGGCTGCTTTTTAGTTTTAAAATTACATTACAAAAACACATCTCCCTTAATATAGCATTTAGGGTGTGGAGCAATTTAATTTCTTCCTTCAGCTCCAAAATTCAAAAGCTCAAAACTCGAGGACCATTTCCAACATTTCACTGCTGAAGCTGTATGTCTACTTTCTTCAACAAATATAAACGTTCAACTAGTATAGAAATTCACTTCATATTAGTTTAACAGAGAATACAATAAACACAAGCAAAATCAACTCCTTCACTTTATCAAATGGATAGAAGATTCACTCTAGGGAGTGATGCTGATTTTAAGTAAACAAAGATTGTTCACTATTTTAAATCTTTAGGAAAAATGCAAGAGATCACTGTCAAAATTGAAAAAGTTTATAGTAATAATTTATGTTAGGTTATCTATGAATCTGGAATTGTCCCTAGTACATTTTGAAGGTTCCCAAAAAGCATATGGAATGATTATTTCAATCAGTTTTGATGATGATTCAATAAAATGTCAGAACATGCAATCACCTTTCCAAGCCATTATGAGATTACTTCAACTGCTGAAGTATTTATTTTAAGTTCTTTTTGAATATCTGAATTACTGTGCCTCACTCTATTGCAGTTATGTAAAAACATAACTGAATCTGACTAAATCAAGCCTATGTACAAGCATTTAAATCTTTTTAAACAGCTGATTACCCAACATACATTTGGAATTCAAGTTTCTAAATCTAAAAATAGTATGACAAGAGATTCCCCAAGGAATATTGATGCTTTCAGAAGAATGATGCGTTCCAGACTTGTAC